>NW_023604295.1:27561537-28060196 GCF_014898055.3 Talpa occidentalis
AGAAGCCTTGTAATGAATCAGAGAGTTGATTATGCTAGGAGTTTCTAGGTAGAAAAAAGTTCTAATAATTGATTACCAGAAAGCAACTGGTCTCTAGCTGTAAGCCATATAGATAGAGGAGTCTCCTGATATTGTAGCCTTGGTGACAGGGCGGTACCAAGACTGTTAGCTGACCTAGGTAGATGTTTAGGCTGAAATAATGTGTCTAAGTTTTAATTATCTATTAACTTTTAAGGTCGTTTCTTTTCTTAAGAACACGTAGGCGACAAAATGTCTATGGGAAAGGAATGTACTGATTCTTTTATCTTGCTTCTATGCATATGATGATGATGTAATCCCATTGCTTGCCTTAAACGTATAAATAAAGACCTGCTGAGACTCTCAGCAGGAGATGCTTGCACCAAAATAAGAGTGTTTTGTGTCTGCCTCACCTCCCCTTCCCTTCAGCCCTTAGGGGAAAGGCGGGATTGGGGTCAAAATAAGGGGGTTGTAATTGTATGGGGAATATAAAAATAAAATTTAAATAAAAAAATTAAAAAAATAAAATTAGTTTATGATGAAAAAAAAAAAAAGACAGTTTTGCCTAGGCCATCTCATCCTTTCAGGGACACCTGACAAGACATTTTGCCGAAAGTTGGTCTCCGGCAGCAGTTCAGAAAAATAATTAATTGTAAATGTCATGATAATTAACATTAATATATAGCAGATTATACACAGCATCAGTGTATGTATTGACTTCTTGGTTATTTCAGTATATGAGAGAAATACCCATACAATGGATATATGTCGGGAGCCTGCTGCCCTAAAGGGAGCTGGAGTTTTTGGAGAATTGCTATTTACTCTGCATATGGAGTTTCAGGATGTAAGTTCTGCAAACAGAACTTCTTCCCAGAATTGACTCCTGTTCTCTGAGGATGTGCTGGCTGCTGCGCGTGTTTCCCTACTAACCAGGAAAACTTGTTTTCAGCAGTAACTTATTAATCTGTATAAGCAAAAACACAATTGCGTGCTGTTGTCTTGTTCCTTTGTTCTTATCTTCAATAAAAGCTTGGGCTGGGAGAGTGAAAGGCAGAGCTGCTCTTGATGGCTCTCCCCAGCCTCCGCATTGCAAATTCATTTAGACTCCGAGTCTTCGAGTCAACAGCAGAGAACTTCATCGGCTGTCCTGTTTGCAGAAGATACATAAATGACTATTTTCTGATATTAAAATATCTTACCATAAGAGTTCTTTTGATCCAGTTCTAGATGAGCATGATTTTCTCTCTGCCATTGGATGTCCCTTGCCATTTCGATCTCCATGAAACTTAACATCATCCCATTTTTCCAACTGCGTTTGAATATCTATTAAGGAGAGAGACAGGAAGGAGTTAGTAAGGGCAACCAGGGAAAAACAAGGTGTAGAGAGAAGAGAGATTGATTAAGATTAAGAAGTCTTATATAAGTGAATGTTACTCAACGGATGTGCTCAAACCCCAAAACCAATTTTTAAGGTCACAAGAAAATGAATTAAAACATACAGTTAAATAAAATAACATCTGCTAACTCAGATTGCTTTCACAGTTAAACCTCAAGTTGCTTTCTCTGAACTTATTTCAAGAGGTATAGGCATTTTGCATCCAGTCTATAAGATCCACAGGATCTGGTATAGAATGAGTATATGGACCACCTCAGCCTCCAGCTATGGAGGTGATGTTGAGGCATTTTGGGCATGTTTTTAGAAAGAAATTCTGTTTAGGACATGAGCTTTGCTGTTAAAAAGAGGTGGGGAGAAACTAGATCACTTTTCACAGCTTTTGGTTAGACTAATTTTTTTACCAAAGGAAGAGATTTTGAATAGGGATAATGAGAAAGGAGGTAACAGAGACAGCCAAGAGAACACTAGAACTGTATTCTCCCTGTGACTTCATTCTTAGAGATAAATAATTGGCTGGGCTTTCTTTCATTGTCACTAAAACAAACTTGGGAAGAGTTTTACCATTTAGAAAAAGAGGTTTGGTGTTGATGTTATTCAAAGCTCTCTCAACTAAATATTTTTATGACCACTTCTCAGGACACTTTCTCAAAAGCAGAGACATGAAATGTCCATGTACATGTTTATTGCAAATGTATACTGTAATTTATTTAGTTGTATACCCTTAAACAAATTTATCGTATATGTAATTTATTTAGTGATATAGACTTACACAATTTATAAATGTCATCTATACTTTTGCACAACTGAATAAATCCAAGACATGTTGATGGTGAGGAAATATTGGAGGTAGTTAGAAAGTTTTCCTCCAAAAAGACAGGTCCCAAATAGGGATATGGTAGATAAAGGGAGTCCTGTGTATCAAGTGATTTGAACAATGTGTTGCTTCTCTTCCTTTTCTCTACCATGGATTGTGGGGTAATCTTATCTATACCTACGATTGTGATAGCCCCTCATTCTCTCTTTGAAATCTCCACTTTGTACTCAGCTTTCTTTCATGAGTTCTGGAGATTATATCTATATTTATATCTACAGATATACATATATTAAAGTCTATTGGACTTCTCCACAGAGAAGTCTCACAGTTTCTTCAAATATAGCAGGTTGAGAACTGAACTTATTTTTCTCTTTCCCCTCTTCTATCCTCATTACAGTTGGTACATTCTATTATGTCTTCTTTGCTGGCACATACACATTTACACATTCTCAAGTCCTCTTAATTTTTTTTTAAAAATCTGTCTCCCCTCTGCCACTACTTTGGATGTCCAAATTGGCTTCCCTGCCTCTATTCCTTCCTCCACACATTCACCAGAGAAAGATTTTTCTCAACCCATCCCCTCCTGCTCTGAAAGCCATGGATCTACGGTGAGCTTTCAAGGGTTGGTTTTACAGCTTGTTTTTGTCTGATCTCTATATTCCACATATAAGTGACACCATCCAGTATTTATCTTTCTCCTTCTGGTTTATTTCACTTGCATTATCCCTTCCAGCTTCATCCAAGTTACTAAAAATGGCAAGAGTTTATCATTTTTGATCTTCCCCTCCTGCCCTCCTCCCTTCGTCTTGTCCTCCCTCTCCTCCCTCTAGACGGAATGCTCCGAGGGACCAGGATTCATGTCTTATTTTTATTTGAACTACAGTGCTTTGTATGGTGCCTGTCACAAAATAGGAACTAAATATACATGAACTGAATAAATGAATGAATGAATCCATCTCAATTATGCAAAATTGAGCCCCCCAATTGCCATGTAGTCAAAGCTCAAAAGGAATTGTAATGTTGCCCAGTTTCTTACATGGAATCATTCTTTTCTACTCCTTTGCCCATGGCTTAAATGTCATTTATGGAACTTCCTTGTGTCATGCCCAGGTGGAGCAGCAGCAGACACAAGCTACTGCCTTACCTAGATCTAAGGAGGATGTCTCCGGGCCTCGGAGAGGCTGGGCTCTCTGCTCAGCATCTGCACTGATGAGGTCAGATCCATCAGCCTTTTTCTTGAGGGATGAGGTTTTTGATGAAGCCTCCAACTTCTTGGCTTTGGTTTGGGTTTGAGAGACGGGTTCACTCAGGTCAAGGAGATCTAAGCCTGTGGTCAATACTATCAGAGATGGAAGAGGTTAACACTAGCCCACTTGCTGTTCTGAAATTATTTTTAAAAAATTGATTTTAGCTGGGTACAGAAGGATTTTGTGTTTGCAGTGTAGAAGCATCAGATTTAGTTAGCTCATAATTGATTCATAAAGACCATTTGTGTTTAGACTGGGAATTTGCTGCATGTTCTCCTTTATTTGGCACAGTACAAATCTGCAAAACAGGACTTAGATCAGCCTCAGTGAGGAAAGTTTGAATGAAATTGAAGTGATAAAATTGAATCCGAGTTCAGGTACTATTTAATTTATAGCTTTGCTTTATTTCTAGGGGTTTGTTTTAGATTGCAGTTTTTCCAAAGAGACAATCTGTCATGTTTAGATATATGCTTGCAAAACTGATGAGGAATACTTGCAGAAGTTTCTAGAAGTTTATGTCTTTTAATTTTAAATTACTAAATTACACTGAATAAAAAAAGAAATACAGTTAATCATCTTTTATTTAATTAAGCAGTTTAATCAGAAAGTGGCTTGCTGCTTGGGCTTACGCTAGAGAGGTATTTTATAATCTATAGTTGATGAATAGGTACACATGGCAAAGTCTTTGCTGTTTAATATGCAGATTTAAATTTCAATGTAACAAGCCATAACCCGGTTTTACTTTGACTTCCTAGCAGGTTGATTTATATTGTGCTAAATAATCTAATAAGTCAGGGTCTCCCTGGTGGCATAGGGGTTAAAGACACAGCTCTATCAAGCTATCACCAGCCACTGCAGCAAGAGTTTGATCCCCAACCCGGCCCACCAGGGAGCTACCCACATGATGCAGCAGACCTCTCCTGTCTCGCCTGCTGCTCCCCTCAGCAGTGTATTTCAGTAGATCTGCCTGTTCTGCTCCTCACACTGTCTCTGGTGAATTCTCTCACCTCCCCCTCAACTCTGGCTTACACCCCAGTTCTTGTATGCACAAATAAATCTTAAAAAAAAAATCTAATAAGGCAGAAGTAATGATTTGTTCACATGCAAACTAGGCAAATGAGAATTACAAAGGTAAGTGTAGTTACTCTTCAATTCTTTTTCTTACAGTGCAAGTAGCCCTGTGTTTGAGTAACTCATTTGTGAGAGATGGAAAATTCAAATTAGAGATAGTACCTTGAACTCTGCCTTCTACCAGGCCTGGTGCCTGAGAGGCTGGGTCCTGAACTGGCTTGGTGGCCAGGGCCCAAATAGCAAAGCAAAAACACCTATGTGACAGAGAAACTCTGAGTTTGAAACCTCTCTGGCACCACGTCCAACAATGCCATCTCCCAGCTTTCCTCTCGGCAGGGAATGGATTTTTGTTGATGTCCAGCCTTCTTCCATTTGCTTCCTCCATTCACTCAGCGTGGGGACAGGGTTTCTTTAGTACTGCGTGTATCATCTTCATGAAGTGGCCTCCATGTGCCACCCTCAGGACAGGGTGACAAGTTTTACTCTCGATAATCTTGTTTCCTGATTACAATTAAAACCACAGTGACTGGCTGTTGATGGTGAAGTGCATAGACCAGACTCTCCCACTGCTTAAGTGTGTGACTCAGGATAAGTCTCTTGACCTCTCTGAGTTTGTTTTCGCTCATGAAAAATGAGAAATGAATAGTTGGTCTTTTAGGTATAAGGAAAAGATTAACTTGTGAATTAAATATATGCTCTGCCAGGTATATCACGGGCACTCAGTAAGTGTTTATTTCTATTCTTTGGTGGTCCATTTGTGAAGCTTTTCTTTTCTTTTTTGTTGTTCTCTTCCTATTTTCCTTGCTTCCCTGTCTATTTCAGGCAAGAATCAGATCCATACACTGACAGGAAGAAGAAACACCATCGGGAATAAAATGGAGGATGAGACAAATATATTGGCCCTACAGAGGATGCTATGAAGTAAATTTATAATAAAAGACCTGAAAGTGTCAGCTTATCTTATCTGAGCCTTTTGAGGAGATGGGAGCTGCTTTCCGATGCCAAGATGCTCTGAGATATGCAGTGTTTTGTGGCTTGCAAGTACTTGAATGTGGGGGAAAGAAGTGGCTTTCAGAGCTGAGCTGCCTGACTTGATATCTAAAACTGAAGCATGGCACACAGCCAAAATAGGCTAGGAGGGCACACACTTCATATCCTTTGAATGTTTAAACAGAACTTTCCAGGCCACTATTACGTTGGCAAGAATTCTAGGCCCAATGTAATTTCCTTATAATAGAAGGAAGGAAGTGGATAACAGTTTCTGGAATGCCATGTATGTCTTTTTACTAATTGTAAAAACAATTAAGAATTAGTCACTTGCTCCTAGACTTCTTTTAGAAGCAAATTATATAGGAATCAGCTACTTGTATATAGGAAGTACATTTGTTACAGAATAATAACTGGTGAGTATTAATTTAATTCTATATCTGCTTCTCACCATTCAGAATAAATGAATTACTAAAAGAGTGAATCGCAAATTGAAACTTCACTCAATAATGTTTCCTCCCCCCTCCAAAACTGTCCTCAGCACTTCCTGTGTTTGTTCTGAGCTTTCTGTTCCTTTGTTCTTTTCCTAGCAAATGTGAAACAAATGCTTGGCACACACAAAAGGGCCTGTTTGTTACCCAGTGAATGAAAGGGGTGATTGGAGGTTGAATGGTAAGCTTTGAAGCCGAGACAGTCTTGGACACCAAATTTCAGAAGCATAAGAAGGATGATGCGGCCTTTCACTTTCTTGAGGAAGATAAAATGCTTTCAGTTGCTCACGTGTGCACAAGCCTGTGTGTATATGTGTGAACATGCATGTGTATGAGCATACGTATGCGTGCTTTTAAAAATAAAGGGTCAGGCTACTATACAGAGGATTCAAAGATAGCATGAATGGGTGTCTGCTCTAGGTTTATGGGCTGTCGAGTTCTGTGATTCAAACAAGTCATTTTCTTTATTTCCATCTGCACCAACAAGTGATTCTCAGCTTAGTGGCTTCTGAACAGGTCTCTGCTTCCTCGGCCCTCGAATATTTTGTGCTGCTTCTTCACTGTAGTTCAGCTAACCCACTTTGGGATCTAGCCACTGTGCAAAAAATAAGGTGCACAGGACAGTGGGTTAGATTTTCTGGATTCAAATCCTCACCCTGTCATGTACTAGCTGTGTGACTTTGGGCAGATTTAGTCTCTCTAAGCCTTTGTTTGTGGCTCAGAAACTAAAACAAGGATAAAATTCTACTTCATAGGTAATGTTTAAATGAAGTGCTTTGTCTAAAGCCTGCAGAATAGTGCTAGAAACACAGTTATAATTCAAATTCATATTTCCCACTACAAAAGACTCTACTAACAACACTCCTCTTTAAAGCAGAATCTAAACATAGAAACAAATTGTCCTCTACAGATTCCAGAAGAAATACAGCCTTGCCAACACCTGGATTTAAGGACTGCTGACTTGCATGAAAAATATATTTGTGTTGTTTTAAGGTACTAAATTTGCACTAATTTGTTAGCACAACAAAAGGAAACTAGTATAGCTGGTAGGTCATGTCCATACCAGGATTCAGACACAGGAGAGTCAGGGGTGAGTCTGTGCTCTTCACCACCCTTTTCCAGACTTTTCTGAACCCGGAGGCACCGATTTTATTGCTATAATGCTGGTGATTTTTTGTTTAGTTCCCAATATTTAGCAGTTTGGGTAGTCTGAGACATAACTTAAATAGTTGGTAATCCCAGAAACTCCTTTCCTTTTGGATACACTAATGTCATTTGCTGCAGTTTCCTGAAGGTGAAAGATGTATTATGCTACCTAAGTATCACTTTCCATCTGTCTCAAGGAAACACAACCTATTGACTGGGAGGCCCCCTCAGAGCACTGATGTTTATGAATATTAGATTCCTTGGGCCCTGAGAGGTGAGGATGCTTGAAGAGCTAGAGTAACACCTATTGTATTATGAAGCCCCAACTTGATACTTTGATGGTAAGCACAATGCTATGAATGCCACTATAGTATAATAAACTTCAGATTTGTAGTGGATTTCTCGAAAGGAAAACTTCACTTGGACAGGCCAGAGAAGACAGTCAGGGATAACCCTGACTGGTGCAGCCTAAAAATGCGCCACAGGTTGCTGCTGGGTTCTCTGCTCTATTTTGTAAGCTATCCTGGTGTATTTTTTTCTTATAGTGGCTACAGAGCAAAGTCTTTTAGGAAGGATTTTGACAGTCATATCAAACAGATACATTGAACTTATATAATTCTACCAACTTTTGTCTTTTTTGGAATGTGTAATAATTAAAGCTACTTCTCAAATTTATAAGCGCTCTCAAAAGAGATGCCATTGGGTTCATGATATAAAAATGTATTTTGCAAAAATCACAAGAATTTTGCAGTTAAGATATTTAATTAAGTGGCTGTGATAGATTGAGAACTTTGTTAAGTATAACTCTTTCCTTATATGCAGGGGTCTGATAAATAGATATACAGGTCCCATAGCAGAGAGTGAGATTAATGTTTTTTAAACCATGAAAAATGTTTCTTTCATAATAACTGCCTACTTAATATGTTAGATTATGTAGACTGATAAAAGCAAATCAAGGAAACTCCATTTTCTTTTCTGTTAACACACAAATCTAGGTATACAGTTTGAGAGTTAAGGGTTAAGGTGTCTAGTTAGACTGCAGATGAATTAAAGATAACTTAGGATGTTAGTGGCAAAAAATGGAAAATAAATTTATTTGATCAGCTTGAAATTATCATCACCAGATGACAAAAAGCTAATGTAAAAATAGCAGAAAGTAAAAAAAAAATCATTGAAATAGTTAAGAAATTATAATTTAAAACATATGAAATGGAAGACTGATAAATTCTTTTAGGGCTGGTAAAGAACCCATTATTTCACTTTTGGAAGAGATAAATATTTTCTGTATTGTTTACTTTGTGTTAATTTAGATAGAAACTATATTGCTTAGGAATTAAGAAAACATTACATTTCTGCCTTGAGATATAAGATTAATAAACATGCATCAAACAAAGGCCTCCCACTGGGATAAAATCTATGTGGCTTAGGGGCACTGAATGCTGAGTATGAGATGTAAAAAGCCCACATAATCTCAGAATGACATTTTTCTCAATCACACTACTTTGGTGGTTGTTAGAGTCAGAATTTTGTCCCCCCAAAACTCATATGTTTAGGTCCCAATACTGAGTATCATGAAATGTGATTTTATTTGGAAATTGGATTTTGTTGATGAAATTAGTTGAGTTATAGTGGAGCAGGTGGGCCTGTCCACCAATATGACTGGTGTCTTTATAGGGTGGAGACGTTTGAATACAGAGAGAGACACGCACAGGGAGACATGCATGCAGAGAGAATGTCATGCAGAGACTGGAGCTAGGATGCCACAAGCCAAGGAGCTACTAGAAACTAGGCGAGAGGCCCGGAACAGGGAGGACTGCCTGCTGACACCTTGATTTCAGGCTTCTGACTTCCAGAATTAGGAGACAATACACTTCTATTGCTGAATCCATTGTGTGTGGTATTTTGACAGGCAGCCCTAGGAAATTAGTATAGAAGGCAATACCATAGGTGTTAGGATTTCAAGTAAATACACATTTTAAAAAATTTTTTCCTCCAATATTTCACAGATTTTTCTTTTATGTGCTTGACAAAAATCAAGGTGAAAAGTAGCTTTTGAATTAAATCTTATGATGCTCTATCAGGGTGGCCTCTTCCTAAGTGACTTAGTTTTAGCATCAGTGAGAACTGGAGAGTATAGAAGTATTGTGATCAAGATCTGAGAATTCTGTCTGCTTTGTAGTTTTTTCCTAGAACATCATAATTTCTCAGTGCCTCCTATTCTTGTGAATTTTCCTGTAATTAGATACACAAGATTCCTCTGCTTTTCTAGGGATAGCTCTCCAGTTTTGGGGGGATGAGGATAGTGTCACAGATATGGAGGCTGAATGTGATAGTATCTGAACTCATTTAACTTCCTGTCTAAAGTGCATCAAATACTTTTTCTTTTGCTTGACACCCAAAGTGATAGTTGAATCTAGAAGATGATTGCTGTGGTGTGATATAAAGAAATTTCATGCATTTGGAAAAGGAAATGATGGGGATAACTGTTGTTCACTTATTGGTAATCTAACAATAATGGTAATACCAGTTAGAATATACATGGGGTTAGGGGCCTCCCTAGTGGCTCAAGGGGTTAAGCACCTCACTATGAAGCAATCCGCAGCCTCTGCAGAACAAGTTCGATCCCTGGCTGGCCAGTGAGCAACCCACATGGCACAGCAGACCTCTCCTAGCTCTCCTCTCCTATCTCTCCCGCCTGCTGCTCCCCTCAGCAGTGTGTTTCAGTCACTCTGCCTGTTCTGCTCCCCACTTTGTCTCTGGTGAATCCTCTCACCCTCCTCCCCTGCATCCCTGGCCTGTACCCCGGCTCTATTATGCATAAATAAATAATTTTTTTAGAAGACATACATGGGTTTAAATTAAGCACTTACACAGATTATTTCATTAAATATTTTCAAGTAATTTATGTGATGCACATCTTATTATTAGATAGAAGAGGAAACACTCTTAGTTCAGCAACTTGCCCAAGAGACAGAGCTGCTATGTGGCAGAGCTGGAGTTTGAATTCATGAAGTTTAAACCCAGAGACTGTAGTTTAGACTCCCACAAAAAGAATGTCTACCTTGTGTTAGTTATTCTGGTTATTATAATATTTAACATTAAATTACCCCACAATTTCCTGCACTTAGTTAAAAGTATAATGAAAATACACAAAGCAACAGCAAAGTGAGGCCATGTCAGGGAAATGGAATACATTCAAAAAGACTACGTGATTATCTTCTTCTTTACCTCTTAAACTCTCTCTGCACAACCAACATAACCTTTGCTCATTGATTCCAAATAAGAATTCATTCTGATTCATCCTTATTTGAACACCTTCAAGTGCGAATGTTGACTGAATGAAATCAATGCAGAAAGGCTGCCTGTGGTACAGGAGGTGAAAAGTAGCTTTTGAATCAAATTTTATGTTGCATCCTGAGGTGGGCCCTTCCTCAGTTACTTAATTTTGACATCAGTGAGAATTGGAAAGTGCAGAGGGCATCAGAGAAGGTGGGGTTCACAGTAGTGGCAGCCTACACTCACTCTTTGGAGGAATACTTATTAGTACACCACTATCTATAAAGCGTCTTGTTTGCTGTTCTGGTAGGTTTAATTCCAGAATGCTCAAATAAATCATTGCAAGAGGGAGGAAGTTACACATTTATAGGACAGAAAAAATGAAATTGACTCTGATATCTCGGCCTCTAAGGCATTTCAATTGCCATTTGAATCTGCTTGCAGGGGCTGCCTACTTTTTTTTATTTTACTGGACTTTTGCCATACAAAATATTTCCAGCTAGAATTTGGAAAACCTTATTATGAAATAGATGCTTTTGGGTTTGAAAGATTTCCTAATGTGATGTGACTTGAAATGTAACGACGTAAATGTGAAAATATGCAGAGAAAAATGGTTGTTAACAGTTCTACACTAATCTACAGCAAAATTGTTTGGATAACATATATTGCAGTTTCTTATGTAATGAACAGTGATTTATTGATTTAACTTGAATGGTATATGTTTTAAAATTTCATTTGATCACGAACATTATTCTCCATTTAAAATGTATTGTAAAAGAAAACTTGGGTTTTACTATATTGGAAATTAGCACTGCTTGCGGTTCAGTTAAAAGTGAAAGAATTACCGGCTGTGTTGGACGTTACTGGCCTTGCTATTGCCTCCGATTTGGTTTCACAGAGAAAGTCATCGATGGAGGGGCTCAGGAGGGGTCTGCTTTCTTGCTGCTCATTCACCAGCTGAGAACAAATGAATACAGGTGTCAAAAGGCTTTGTTAAACTGCACAGTCAGATGAGTTCAAATGCAGCCTTGCAACAAAATGAGAACAGCAAGCCTACCAAAAAGTAAATAAATCAATAAATAAAGGGATAGGGGCAAGAAAGAAAAAAAAAATACCAAGGGTGGGGAATGAGCCTTTTAGCACTGTCAACAGATCTGTGATGCAGCCAACTTCAATTTGTAAAGCTTAAGCTTTTTCCTTCCTCCTAGAACAGTTGCAGAATTAGTCTCTAATTTCAATACATTGAAAATGACAACTATTGAATGATAGTTTCTAAGGACCAATCCCATCTTCACTTGGACAAAAAGCTCCTACTGTGACTTGGAGCAGTGGCTTCAGACTCTGAGGTGACACCACGGTCTGCTTCAGCCTGGCCAGTGTAATAAGGTAACTATACACATTCTGATCGGTGTGTGTGGATAAGCCCTTCCCTTTTCTCCCTTTTCTAAAAGGCTCATGTCATCTACAGACACACTCCTTTTCTTACATTTCTTTGGAATGCTTTTGTAATGCATAATGAACATTATTTTGTTCATTTAAAAAAAAAACTAGATAGCAACTATATAGGCATACAGTAGAGGTACCTGTTAAAATATATGTGTAAAATAGATTTCTATAAATTCAATTATTTTTTCCCCATTGGTTCTATCGCTAACTTCAGAAATCTTTCAGTGTTATTTTTAGTAAGTAACTAATTAACAGTGGTGGTCAACTATTTGCTTTCAGTTATTCTGTGCCTCTTTGAATCCAGATTTCCTCAAGTTCTATTTCTATGGTTAAGGAAAAAATATACTTATGATACACAGGTGGTCAATGCCTAAATTAACAATCCTAGTTTTTCAGGAGTTTTTAAACTGATCTTTTATAAAATGGACATAGTTTTCTGTTTTTCTACTTGTTAAAAGAAAATGATGTGCCTAAAAATCTCTAGATTTTTTAATAAATATTTTTAGATAGATTTTTGCAAAGCTGTATTTTAAGAGACGTATATACTAATAAATGAAATGCTTTAGAGTATTACCAAATCAAATTATTTTATATAACTCTGCTCACTTTCAAGTCTTTGTTTCCTGGGCACAGTGCCAGTGGCGTTATATCAATAGTTTAGTTTATGGAACATGGCAAGAGACCTACTACATGATGGCAAATATGGGAAGACAAGTGAAATTCCATTATTACCGAAGGAGAAATATGGAACATTTAGTGATCATTCAGGGACTAAAAACCAAGAGGTACATTTGGTACTTTTACATATTCATGCTATTATCTAAACATGGATAAATCGCAGCTGTTCACTAGAATTGAAGATTTTGACATGGAGTTGGTAATTTGATTTTCATGTGTATGAATTTGTGGGCATTATTACAGATAAGCATTGAGAATGCTTGTTTTCTTTTAGTGTTTAAGTTACAGTGATAGAAACGTCTTTAGTTATTATTTTTACTGTCATGTATAAAGACTCACAGATTTTTCTAGGAATCAAATTATCCAAGTCTATTTTGGTCTTAACCTTTTCAAAGGATGCTCCTTTAACCAATGAGAGAAACTTACTGTTTTTGAATCTGAACATTCAGATTATTTACATTGAAATAATTTTTGAATGTTGAAGGACTATGAGCTTTCCATGTTTCTGGGATAAAATATATTTGAATTTTTTTCTTTTACATTTTAAAAGCATGGGTTTATTAGGAAAAGGAGAAAGAAAAAGAGGCACCTGCATAGTCACAGGCAGGCAGGAGAACTGCCACTTAAAATTTTTCATACATGCCATGGCCTATTTGATTTTAGGAGTGATTTATACTATTTTCTGGTATAAAAGTCGATTTTATTAACTGGAAATGTTGTTGAGAGCACTGGTATAGAATGTAATATACTAGAAAATGAAGACATGGCTAACCATCAGTGATTTTGTGAGTTCTTCTGAAAATGTTATTTTTCCAGGATCTGTATTTCATTTTATATTGCAATAGTGAGCTCATATAAAAACTATAAATGCAATAGTTACCCAAGAATCCACACATTAATGTGTATTTCTTGAAAGAATTTTCTCTTTCATTATATGTGCTTAACGTAATGAACATATCTGGTGCTGACTTAACAACAATGCCACCTCCAGGCAGTGGCATTCTCCTGGCTGTTAAATGATATCTGAGTTCTGTGCTATAAACATTTATGGACAATGAAGGTCACTATCAAATATAGTCCCACACTATACTCATAAAATTCTTGTAATAGGCTTGCACTTAATAAGCATGCATTCTGATGACTAGGTCTCTGGTTCTAGGTTTTACTGAGCTATTGGCTAAAATGTGTAAAGAACAAAGACAAAACACAATCAATAAAAATCACAACTTTAAAAGTATAAATATGTCTCTAGATGTGTGGAATAGGCCTAAATTACCTATAGTTTTGAAGACCAGGGTATTATATTTCTGTAGATACTTTTAGATGTAAATACTGAGCAACTATAGTCTCAATTTGGTAACAGAATTCTAGAAAGTAAGATCTTTGTCCACATAAATATCTAATGGAAAAGCAAAGAAAAAGTTACAATTAACTGAGAGATTTGTCCTCTTAGGTAAGTTGCTTAATCAAAGATAATAGGTTTTATGTTTTTTTATTTTCTTGTAGTTTCCTCATTCAAATCTCCTACTTATTTCCTGGAGAAAGCATCTCATCTCAGCATTCTTAGATTTTTCTCAGCGTAGGAAGAAAGGCACACCAAAGAGGAATTTGTTCAGAGAGGCCCTAGGAAACCCAGGATTAAGGCGTGGCCTCTTCAGTCTTCTCCTGACACCCTACTTCATAAGGTCTGTGTGTCTCCCCCACTTCTGTCTCCTTTCTGACCTCATTCTGAAGGGACTGAAGGGACTTCTTGATCGCCCAACTTCCATACCTGAGCTGTGCCTGTGGCTTTCTTCCTTAGGCACAAATCAAAGAAGAAATAGCAAATTGTGTTCTCAGTCAGAGATTTTCAAGCGGGAGAACAATTTAGTTGTGGGATTTGGGGTGGGGGTGAGTGGCAGGGCTCAAGGGTGAAGCAGATGAAGGCCAGATTTCAGAGAGCATGGAAAGGTAATTTAGTACCTGAAAAATTTTTGATTTTGATTGAGCTATGGAAGATGAAACAGGAGATATCATGAAGAAATCCTATAAGCTCTGAGGTCAGAGGCTATGTCTTACTCATATTTATATCCTTCACAACCTCATATAAGAGAGGCTCAGTAAATGGCAACCATGTAGGATAGTAACTTTGCAGAAACTGAAAGATATAAAAATATCTATCTCAAACAGTCCAATTTTGAACTGTGTCTGTAGTTGAATGCATTTAGAAATCATTATTTTAGCCATACTAAGTCCCAATTTATTTTTATTGGTAGAGATAAGAATAGCTTTTCCCATAACCTCCTCTTCATT
The DNA here is from genome assembly GCF_014898055.3 of Talpa occidentalis. Taxonomy (NCBI): domain Eukaryota; kingdom Metazoa; phylum Chordata; class Mammalia; order Eulipotyphla; family Talpidae; genus Talpa; species Talpa occidentalis. Next base: position 27,576,400 of record NW_023604295.1, read on the forward strand.
TTCAAACAAGTTTATGGTTTTTCTATGGTGACTTGAGAATAAATAAATATTTTAGTTCATAAAAGAAAATTGCAAGCTGAAATGATTCCCTTAAACAGTTCCCCTAAACTTCACTTACATATCAAAATGCCATTTATTCTATTCCTTATTCACTGATAGGATATGGTGCCTTGGCTTTCTCTTAGAATTACTTTCTTCAGTTTGAAAATACTTTGTGAACCTACCTCATCTTTAATTACAGAGTGCATTGATGTTACAAAAATAATAAAAGGTGAATCAAAAGGTTTTCTTTATGAAAAAAACTTAACTGAATTGGATTGATTACATTTTGGTCCAATCAAATCATCTTAACTGACCTAAAATAGCTCACTTCATTAGTTGCTAAGACTTTGTCTCACTTTGTTAACATTTAACAACTGTTCTGTTCTCCAAGGCCTTTTTAAGGGGGACAGAGTCTCATCTTTTTCAGGATCCCAGTCTACTGACACACTGTGGGGACCATCTTCAGCACCAGGCAGCAGTGCCTTTTCTCAACACCTCCTCAGCCCCAGGCTTTCCCAGGATTATAACGTTAGTTGTATTTGCTTTCCTCCCCACTAGATTGTGATGTCCTTGGGAGCAAAGACCTCAATCCAATAAATTTTTGTATTCCCTGTAGCAGTTTAATAAATGTTGACTGATGTCATGCAGCCTAACTGAATGGAGAATTGCACAAAAGAATGATTGCATGGCTACCCTCTTTCACAGTTTGAGCAATTCACAGAGACCAGAGGTCCTCTGAAATGTTTAGCTATTTCCTGGCAGATTGCTGTTTCAAACTACAAATCTAAGTCCATCTCCCCATACCGTCACATCCTTTAAATGTTTGAAATCTAGTGGTACCTAAAGGTAGGTTTCTACTAAGAAGTCAAGAATGCAAGGAATGAATACCCAATGGATGCTGGAAAAAGGGCCTAGAGATTCCCTTGCCATCTGTCACTTGGAACAAAGATGTGGGCCAATGCACATGGGAGGCCAGTGACACGTCAAGAACTAATGCTACTCTCTCACACAGTGATTTTAATTACAGCTTCTAATGCATAGGTTTTAAGAGAAAAACTTATATGGGTAATGGACATGGAAACAAAAGGAAACAGCAGAAATACGAAGACAGGTGCAAACTTGAATGTAGGAGCTTCTTGTCCATCAGAATTGAATATACATTAACTTCTACACCTTTCTTGTAGTCATAGATTGTGAATGAAATTGCCAATCAAATACCTTCCATATACTTAGACTGGTCAGTTAATATGGTTAATATTTTTGCCATCAAAAGGCCAAACTGGTTCATTTTTTATACCAATGCTGTGTTTTATGTTGAATAAATGCAGATGCTGCCATCCAGCTCTAGTGAATGATTGTCTTCCTAACACTTTGTTTAAAAGTAAATCTGCCTTATTTCAATTTGAAGTTTGCTAATTTCAATATTAAAAAATTAAATTATTATGTGATGTAAGCTCAGGGGAATGTTTATCCAAGATGAAAGGAGAATATTTTGCTTTTAAATACGGACTATTTCTTAAGCTCCAGTGCATGTTTATATAGCTTGCTTTTGTATTAAGTCTATTTATCTTTGAACAAAATATTGCTTACATGTGTCATTAAAAATAAAGAAGTAAAGGCTTATGATAACATATGCCTAAGATTTAACTTTAAATCAAGATTCATTTTGGATCATAAAACAAGGTCTGTAAAGAATAATAACAAATTATTTCATAATTTTATAATTTAGATTGTTGATCTCAAACTGTTGATTTAGCTTAAACTAAAGTTTTTAAGCACTTTAGTACTTAAAGAAAGAATAATTGTAAAAGTTAAAACATTGAAGCTAAAAAGCTAAACATTTAATATATCAAATTTATAAAACTGATTAAAAATTTATAATAACCAACCATATCTTTTTGCATCCCTTAAAATTTGGAAAAAATTAAGGTTGTCTTGTATCTATATAAATAATGTAAACATGATTTTAGTAGATAAATCTTTGCATTTTGAAAATTATTATTTGTGACACTATTGATTGAAAGTATGTGTCATTTGTGAAGTCAGTTTTTGTTCATAATTTTCTAACTGAACTATTTGCTTATGACTTTATTAGTTCTATCCAAGTTTAGAGATTTGTGCAATACCCATCAAAATAGTGACCATATTGTGAGGGACTCATTAATATCATAACTAAATTAACTGGGTCAAAACATTGAAAAGACAACTAAATCATTCATTGTTTTGCATCCCTTATGTATTTAGTCTTTAAAAGCTTTGTCATTGTAACTATAACAGCAGACAAAATAATGTCTTACAAACCAATATGACTAATGACTCTGCCCCAGTCCCCAATGAATGGCTCTGGGTTGATTTCTATACATGGGTCCCAAATGAATCTCTTGTACAGGACAACCTTGTGATAACTTTCAACTCTCTGACTTGATCTAAATGTCAACCAACTGACTACAAATATTTTCTTGGCAGGACAGACTTACAAAATGTAAATCTAGTTATAGAGAAATGAACAGTTATTAACACTTACTATGTTTGAGTAGTACTAACACTAAGGCAGGGAAACATAATTAAGGCAATTGTTTCAAGTTAGCAAGAGAAACCCAAATGAGGCCATATTTAGAATATGGAATTGAGAATGCTTTTCTAATCAAGGATATTATACTTTCTATCTTTACAGGCACAAAAAGAAATCAATATTGAGGTATGAGGGTGAGAGTGAGTAGAAAAACAAAGGCTGAGTTTGTTAAAAAAAAAAGAAAAAAATGTCCCTAGACAAGAAGAGGTCAGGAACACCTGGTTTTAATACACTGTGCTCTATAGCAAAAATGAATGCCATGTACTTTGCATTTTAAAAATATGATACCAGGAAACGCAGTCAAATGAAAATTACTCAAGCTTCCTTATGAGAGCAAATTTTACAGAAGTCATTTCATTCTCATAAAAAGTAATACATGTTTTTTATATGATATAACCTTCTGGCATATAGTTTTCCTTTTAATCTCAAATTGGATATTGAGATTTACACGATTACTATTTAGAGCAGTGCTGTTCAATATAAATATGCATGACTCGCAATTCTGATTTTCTAGTAGCCACTCAAAAAAGGTGTAAAGAAACAGGTGAAGATAATCTGAATAATACATTTTCTTTAGTTTAATATAACCAACCAAAGTATTATCATTTGAATGTGTAATCAATATAATTTTTTTTTGATGCAATGATTTACATTAGTTTTTGGATGAAGTCTTCAAAATCTGGAGTGTATTTTATACTCATAGCACATCTAATTTGAGGTATCCACAAAGTGGCTACTGGCTACTATATTGGACAGCACAGGTCTAGAGAAACATTTTTTCTTCAAATACTTGATTCACTTATTTTTTTTCCCTTTCAAATCTTTCATCATTGCACATTTGTTTCCATACTGTTTGTTTGATTTAAATGTTAGCTTGAGACAGCATGAACTTGAGCTTTTATAAACTGCTTGGCATATTGTTCGCTAATACAAAGTTAATAACTGTGTTCACAATAAGAGCAATTCTCTGGGGTCCAGCAATTTTTGAGTTGAGGTCACCTGTCCAACTCTTGTCCTTTATTTACTTTGTTCAATGTACTATAGTGAGCTCACTGGAGTATGCTTGGCTAAATCCCTCTAAAAGTGATATAATAATTATATAGTACAAACAATGCTTGAATATAAACTATTCTACATTTACAGTCTGTTGAATGAACAGTTACTAAACAAGTTATGGACTCCGTGGTACAAGGGCTTATTCTGTACTTTATTAGTTCTGATTGTTCCAAAGACATTATTGAGAGAGTAGCAATTAACTTCAAACGTATTTGGCATCTGTGAATGAGCAGCTGGCATTGACATACCAGTGATGAAGATGAGTCGATGTAGCACTATGTCATAAGGGGCTTTACAGAAGACACTGGGACAAACATGTTTCAAGACACTAATACATTCACACAGGATAACAAGTAGAGATGTATGGTACACGGACTGGATGCTGTGGTTGCCATGAGAAGTACTCACTTTTTCAGATCATTCTGCTGCTTTTAGGCTTGTGCACGCCACTGGTGCATAGCAGGGAAGAAGCCACTTGTGTATAGTGGAAGAAGTATATCAACTAATAAAACTGCATTTGACTGAGAAATAATTGTATCACAGCTGTCACTGAATTAATTCCATAAAATTATCAAGACAACAGGTGCATTACATTTTATGAATCAGAACTCTGTTTGCTGATTCATAAACTAGCCAGTATGCAACAAGAATATGATGCATCAAAGAAAGCATTCTATAATCTTCATGCAGTAAAATTGCAACTAGTACCTCAAAAACAGTTAATGCAACATTAGACAGGGAATTAAAGGAGGAACTTGGTACACACAAATATTCTGAATAGGAGTAATCACTGCAATTTCTTTTCTAAATTAAAAAGTCAAAAATATTAATTTGCATTAAAATTTATATTTAAGACTAGGTTATAACGGCAATTTTGGACATTTGAAAGGATTACTGGATTGCACATAGCAATGGATCATTTGGGGGAACAAAACTTTTGGGGACTGGAGAGTATTCTAAATTGTGATCTCCGAAAATATAATACAACTTGCTGATTGTAAATTCAGGTGGTTCTTATCTATTGACATACATGGCTCTGCCAATAACTGAGAACTCCGACTAGTTCTCATTGCCCATAGCATTCATCTGAGGACTGAACATTTTGGATATAGCCTCTACAAAGGGCAGGAGATCAGTATAAAATGGTGGATCTTGTAACTATGTAAAATAAATAAAGAATGGTGAGCTTGGTAAATAACAGTTTTTTCCCCAACTATTGCTATATGTCATTGAGAAGAAACGCCTCTTCTTTATGGATAAAAACCTCACAATATAAAATTTATCCTTAAGTCCTGAGAATCTTTAATCACTTCTCTTATTATTCGATTTTGATGTTATATGTTGTTATAATTTTTGTTACTTACAACATAATGTTTAGAATAAAATAAAACCACACATGTTGGCAGCAGCTGGGGATGTGATATGATGATATTCTAAAATTAAGTTGTCATAATTTTGGTTTTGATGTAAATGCCTTTCACGAGGACTGTAAATGGACATTTTTCTAATTCTAGACATGTTCATATAATCGGAACTGAATCACTGCATTTACTATTGCATTACGGAAAAAAATGAAATGTTGAAGATAACAATCTAATCTAAATTATAAGATAAATGCATGTAAAAATATTTTTCATTTAAGAATTTAACTGATTTCCACAGAGTGGTGATGAGTATTATACATATTTATGTGGATTTTACAGGGTGTTTCAAAAATCCCTGAGGACATACAGCTTTCAGAGTCTCAGCGTGTCTTTGCATACAAATGCAAACTTTTTTTCTATACTTGTTATAATAAATGCCGAAAATGGCCCTCATGTGCATATAGTATAGACAATTTTTTGTTGTCAAGGTCGCTAATATAAGAGGGGTCATACATGCCATTTTCTGCATGGGAACTCAGGGACTTCTGGCTCATTCCTGTAAATTAGTTATCCACATAAATATGTATAGACATATATGTAGTATGCATAGTCACAACATAAATATATTTAACATTGAAGAAAATTTAGATATTCTACTGGTAAACTGACATATGTATACAATATAACTTGTATTTATTCATAGGAATTTGATTTTTTTGTTGTTATTTTTCAAACGTACCATTAGTTTGTGATTTCTTAAAGTAGTTAACAAGACTCCTTTATAAGGAAGCAACATGTTTTACTTGCACACACATTTTTTTAAAACTGAAGTTGAGTAATGAAAATTAATATCCATGAATAAATAACTAAATGATGGAATTTTCCTTTTTTAGCAATTTTGGTTTTCATTTTATATTATATAATTGTTTTGTTGAAATTGCTTTTGTAACAGATGGTTCCAGTTAATGTTTTCTTTTTGTTGTTTTTTTGCTAGTTAAAATCACAATGTCTGATATATTAACATATGTCAGCTTCCTACAGAAACCCTACGGGTCTGCCCACCTGTGATGTCATAGTTAGGAGGGGCTTTTCTTCAGCAGACTCCTCCCTCGGTATCTCCTTCATCACCATGGCAACAGCCTTATCTGCCGCCCTAGAGCCTTTTCCCTATAACAGTGAAATCAACAATGACTCGTGTCAGGAGAAATCTTAACTTATTATTTATTACAAGATATTCTAATGTTTAAAGAGCAGTCCAACATAAATGAAGAGGTAGGTAGGCTGTTGCAAGTGAATCTTGAGGCTTTTGGCTGAGGAGAAAACACACAAAATCTGAAAATAGATCAATGTGAACTTTTAGCTACTTTTTCACCTTTACATCTGACATATTATATTTAATTTTAACATAGTATTTTATATGTATCATATATTTTAAGGCAATTTACATGACAACATAAATTTTAAAGTATGGATTTAAAAACACTGGATTGCTATCTTCATTTATGAATTATCACTCTAGAATCTCTAAATGCTTTGAATGACAGTGAGGATTCTGGGGCAGTGAGCAGGATCAGAGTCTCCCACAGAGGGCTTTTGTTGGTTGGTCACTGACTTCTGTCATTTTTGAGTGGATTGGGACAAAAAACAAGAGAAATTGTCATAAAATCTCAAAATTTTTTTCAGTGGCCTAACCTCACAGGAATTCACCAACTTGTTTATTATTTTGTGGAGATATTGTAACCTTGATGAAAAAAATTTGCATCTCCCAATGTTTGAGGCCAAAGAATCTTAATAGAGTTTTAGAAATGTCTTTTAGTAAATCCAGATGTAAATGAAGGATGATTAATAACTGAAGCACTGAAATATATGCAGCTAGCCTTACATTTTTGGTTGCATACAATCAGAATTATGGGCTGTAAGGGGTATGCTCGCTTTCTGACTTTTTGATTTACCAAACTTTTATCGTTTTCGAGAGTAGAGAATGACATAATGGACAAAACAAAACAAAAAATTGTCACCTACCCAACCCAATTGGAAACATCTCATACTATGTAAAAATTAAACAATCTTAAACACTTAAAAAAGAAAACAGCCTTCCATTTTCTCAGATCTTTGGGCAGAATCTCCCTGGAGGAAGTAATTTTATACTAAGGGCACACATGAATATCTGTGTTGCAAATCTACCTAAAATACAAATACAGGACACAGAGATATAACAGTTAAAGAAATAAAAATGGACATATGGGGGTCCACTGTCTGAAAAGGAATTAAGAGCTAAGGTCAATATTAACTCCAGAGGATAATAAAAATGATAGTTTCTATGCAACAAAAAAGGATAGAATTATATTATTATCTTAGGTGTACATAGGGTTTTAAGTATTTGGAATGTAGGTTTACTCTAGGAAGCAAAACATTGTCGATTATCTCAGCTACTGCCTTTCTATAATGTAACAAGTGGCATTGTTTATTTATGACAACCAAGAAAAAATTTTTTAAAATAGTTTTTAGATTTTAAAATGTATTTCTTTACAATAATGAAAGTTTGTTTCCTTGGTTTGTTTTGACTTAAGAATTAGCATTAATGAAGACAATGTGTTATTTCCAAGATGGCATATCAACTACTAGAGATTTGACTCATCAATTGTAACAGTTGTAGTGTTCATATGTGTTCTGGAAAGATTATATCGCCACAATCCTTAAAGTAACTGACTTCTGGAAGAATAAAGTGAAACAATGATTTGCTGCATAACAAATTGGGGTGTATAATGATCCCAGGTTTTTTTCTTTAATGAAGCAATGTGAACTTCCTAAATTAGAGATGATGCAATTCTGAATTCTAGAAAAATATTTATTATGACTCTATTAAACTATTTAACTTTTTCAAAATATAAAAATTATTTGGATGAAACATCACATAGTATAAACTTACTATACCTTTATAAGCTACACTCATTTACAGACTAAATATGGTTTAACAAATAAATACCTTTGCAGTTTGCGTTTTTCAAAAGAGCAAAATAGTTTGTGAAGAATTCTTTCCATGCTCCAAGAAGTTCCAATAATATAGCAATAAACAAAGTGGCATGCTTATATTTAAATTCCTAACATATTTAAAAGAACAAATCTAATGTTACAAGGTATAATTAAAAAAAAAAACAATTCACTCTTTTCTTGGGCTAAGAAAAAAAATGTCAATTGATAAGCATCTCAAAAAAATTTCAAGTGAATATTTCAAAATACCATTTATTTGAAATGCTACCAATCCATAAACTACAGATAGATATTTTTCACATGTGCAACTAGAGTAGCTAGAAATTAGCAACGGACATGCCATTTCACTAAAACAAAAATAAAAACAAAACAAAAATTAGTCCTTTCATGCTGAACTCTAGAATAAAGCAGTGATCAGCTAGAAAGGATGTATAATAAACACATGCGGTGCTTTTTATTTCTTGCAGAAAAACCCACCAAAGCCAGGGTCAGGTCACTTTTTTGAAGACAGTGCCACTTTTTCTTCAAGGTTACACCTACTACCTGAAAAGAGTCATGATACCCGTGTTAGTGCCTGCTAGCAACTTTTTCTTTATAGCCTTTTGGCTTTCGAGATATTACCCCATGAACCTCGCTGTTTTACAAGTTTGGTACAGTCTGAGAACATAACAGGAAGGTCTGCCACAATAATAGCTCCACGGCTGCAGAGAATGTCTAAAATCACTGCCAGATCAAGCAAAGACACTCATATATCAAAACACGCTTTCCACCAGATCGGATAGCCACCTCCACCTGCTATCTTCAAATCAAGCTGTGTTATTTCTGACTACTCCATTTATCTTGTGGCATAATGCTTCTAGAATTCAGAATCTGGTTGGTAATTGATTTGGCAATTCATGAAAGATACAATTTTGCTTATCAGCAACTCTGCAGGGCTGATAATAACACAACTGTGCAGATTTTTGCCTTTTTTGCAGTTAGTGGTTTAAAACATTGTAAGAAATACACACCCAATAATTATCCAGAATTCAAGCTCAATTTTTCAAATGTAAGCATACTGAAGGGTCAGTCTTATTCTATTATTTGAAGCATGAAGAAGTTAGCAAAAATGAAGTGATACTAAGTATACACTCAAGCATATAAGTGGATTTAGATTACATTGAGTTTTGTATTTCCATGTCATGCTTATCACATCCTGACATCCTCCAGCAATTATTTCAGTTTATTTCTTTTTAAACCATACTTCAGAATCACTTTCCCCCTCTTCATTGTTAAGTTTCTTAAGATATATTTGACTGTTTGGAAAGCAAAATCTACATAAGGGGAAATTTCTATTTTTCTTGGTGCTTTGCTGTAGAAAATTCTTTGATATTTCCCTTTGTTTATCACTTAGATCATGAGGGAAACCTGGGAGTATGGCAAATGATATTATTTATTAAAAAAACCAATTTCAACCTACTACTCTTTTATTTTTTTTTAATTATAGAAAATAAGAAACAGAGGACCAAGTATCGCAGTCCCACGATTTGCTCAGGCTGGATACATGCCTGTGAGGTTACCCCATGTCTTCAGCTGAGGAGGGGCTGACTCCACATTTTCTTTCACAGGAAAAGTAACTAAATTATAAAAGAAGCTGCTATGTTTGGGGGACGCCAGGTGTTTTACTAGACCTCATGAGAGCTCTACTGGGTAGATATTATTTTTGCTAAATTGTTGGGGGCATTGAGACTCAGAAAGGATGTGCTTTGGCCAAGCCCTTGCTTATATGGTAAAGCCAACGTGGAAACCCACCCCATCAGCCAGACTGTCCTGCACTCTGCTTGTGTTCTTTCTCTCCCTTTACCACTTCAACTGGCCTCGTGAAGCTGGGGCTTTCCCAAGCTGCCCCCACTTACTGCCTCACTGATAGCATAAAAGCAGTTATGCTGCTCCAAGCATGCAGCAACCCTCAGCAAAATCACACAGTCTGGATGTAAGCAAACATTATATCTCCTTCAGTCTGCAATGGCCAGTAAGAATTAACCACCTATAATTTCGCTTATAAGCATATTTCTAACAAAATGTTTTTGTTTCTTCTGTCTTCTGGAAAACGAACACAAACATTTCATGTAGGGCCTCCCTGGTGGCTCACGCAGTTGAGCACAGTGCTGTGAAGCTGTCCACAGCCTCTGCAGTTCCGGTTAGATCCCCGCGGAGATATCCACATGGCGGGGCAGACCTCTCCTATCTCGCCCTCTGCTGCCCTCAGCAGTGTATTTCGGTCGGTCTGCCTGTTCTGTTCCCTGCTCTGTCTCAGGTGAATCCTCTCACCCTCCTGCACATCTGGCCTGTACCCTGGTTCTTGTATAAAAATAAAAATAAATCTTAAAAAAAAATTCATGTATACTTACTTTTTCAGCCTGCATGTACTACCAGATTTATAAACTTTAGCATCTCTTTGATTTTTATTCAATGCTAACTCAATGATACTGATCGCCATCTTTACTAGGACTCTCCTGAGATCTATTTTGGGTGCATCAAATATTTAAAGTATGTAATTTCACATTTAAACTGTTCACTCATAAGCAATTTTCTAGTTGTAGGTTCTATTACTTTTACTTTAGATTCGTATTTAAAATTGTTCTTTTATTCTTTATCAATTATAATCCAAAGTCTATTTATCAGACATGTTAAACAAAAAAAAAAATGAAGATATATTAAATTAAGGGAAAAGAAAAAGACTGCAATAGTAGATATAGCTGCAAATTATAAATTGTCAAATATGTGAATTAAAAATTATCACTCCTTTATAATGATTATAAACAACTATATGTGCTATTGCCAAGGTTGAAAAAGAACAGAAATAAGAAAATAAAAATAACAGTTCTGACATTTTCATATATTTCCCCTCAAATTTTATATTTACACTATTGGAGATTAAACAGTTTTTTTAGGAGGAATTAAAAAAATACTGAATTTTGCTGTATAATGTATATAGGTAGGATGAATGCTTTAAGGATAGACAAATTGCCATGAGACTTATGAATGCGAAGGTATTGAACATATTTCTTTGCATATACATACATATAAACAAGTACCTGCAATCTATATCATTTAGGCAAGGTTTGAAATGAAATGATACTCAGTTTCACATGTGTAAAAAAAATTATATATCTCAAATTCTGAACTACAGACTTAAATGTCTCTGCAGAAGTTGACCACAAAAGGCTAATTTCTGATGGCTGTTCTTGTGTCTCCTGTGCAGAGGCTGGATAACCTTTTTACTTGGGAAGGTAAATGTCACGCTAAGTGTCATGCTCTCTATAAATTCCCAGCAAGACAAATGTCAGAGTAATGTTTCTCATATCCTCCAAATGCTGGCAGTCCCTGCCTACCATATTGAATCCTTTCCCTAGTAAGTGTGTTTCTGCAGATTTCTCCAACATAGAATAGGGTTCAGACCATGCTGTTTCTATCACAATTACATTTAACTCACTCCCCATTCTGCTCCCAAATAGTATGTATTAAAAGTGGCACAAATAGAACTAATTCTGGGTAGGCATACTGGCTAATTGTGTTTCTAAATACTAATATCTTTAAGGAAGCACAGATCAGATGTATATTGCGAAACTTGGACAAATTCTCTATTTACTGGAAATTCATATGTGGAGTTCATAATTCACAATGAATTTACCATTGATTTGTTTGAAGCTGGAAATAATGAGATTTTTCACTCGTTATTAAGGGTAGTTAAGTTGCAATAAAAAAATTTGTGCCTTTTTATTTAAAATAATGACACAGTGCGTTAATAAAAGGACTTCCAGTTCACCCTCCACGACCATCTGTCTTCCTTATGATCTTTCTTCCCCTCCTGCACTGTTTCTCAGGTGCACACTAATTCAGGCCGTCACCTTTTCTAGAAAGTCTTCTGAGATGAATGAAGTGTGACCCTAACTGCATTGTACTAGATAAAGCCCGTGACCTTAGTTGGAGTCACGTGCGTATTGGCACTATGTGCTGCACACTTACAGACTGTGTCCAAGGTGGTGGTGGTGGGAGAAAGCCATGGTTAACAATCTTTAGGGTCTTTGTGTTTAACCCCTGCGCCACCAGGGAGGCCCTCCTGTCAGCAACTTTTGCCACCTCCAGTGGTCTGGCTTAAAGATTTGTTTTCCTTTTGACTTTGTCCTTATATTGAGGATGATATAAATAATACAAATTGTATAATTAAGAAGTAAATGTAGAATGAGATGTTAAGATTTCTCTTTATGTAATGATAAATCTCAAATTCATAATTTGCATTTTGAGAGGGCTTTGATGATTGTGTGAAACAGATAACCAAAAAGGGCTACCAATGTTATTTTCAATTCCTTGTTAAATATCTCAGGTGATCTGCAAAACACTTTTGGAGGGTTACCTTAAAGGAAAAGGAAAATGACTAAAAAACACACAATTCTAAGATTACTTTGTATTTTCTTTTCTTTTCAAAAAATGTCTCATTAAATGAAAGCACTGCAGACTGCTTCTATCTTACTGGCACACATGAAGGGATGTCCTAGCCCTCAAGAGAAAGAAAAGTGTAGTGAGAATCACTCATCAGCAGCTTGGGTGGTTGCCTAGACCATGCTGATCAATGGCGTTTTGGGCCCAGGAGTTTGTGAGACATGGCCTCTTCTTGGGAGGAATGGAGAGATCTTGAGATATGGTGTTTAAGTGTATGCAAGCAGCCACACTGGTGAGCTGTGTGGGATCTCAGGATGCTGAAGGTCACTTGTCTTAGAGGGTTGAAGTTTGGTTTCTCTTACAATGTTGAAGGTTCCTTGGGGGAAGCCATGTACAAAAATTCGGTCTTTATGATTCCTGTCTTTCACATTTCTACGTGAAAAGTTTTCCAAAGTAAATATAATGGGAAGAATTCCTGTGTAGTCAAGACCATGAAGAAGTTTCCTTGGACTATATGATTGCCTGTGAAATTCTTTTACCTTCTGGTGATTAGCTGCATCCACAACTTCTTGTCCCTAGCAAGTAAAATATGTATATCAAGTCAAGAGACAAGTCACAAGAAAGAATTTCATTTCCCTGCCAAATTGGAGGTCTTTGAATGTTGAAGGTTATTATATTAGAGAAAAGTGATTGAATCCCTTCCTTTTTTAAACAGATGAAAAGAGTATGCCAGTATACTGTTATCATATTATGAATTAAAGACATCAAATTTATCCCGATGTCATAAGAATTACATTGCATCCATCCTCATTCCAGAAGAGTACTATTAACTAGTGAATTAGAATTTATCCTCTTTATGAATGTTTCAGGCAAAATCTATTAACTTATGAACAAGAATTGTGGCCTTTGAGCTTGACTGGTAGAATTTTTGTGTTTTTCTGCATTTTCTGACAGATACAAGTGTTTTTTGTTAACTTGTTTCCCAGTCACCAAATGGCCCAGTTTTGTTGCTATAACTTAAGGAAAGAAAATTACAAAAACTAGGTTGAATTCACAAGCTGCTAGGCAAGAAGGTCTACAGCTAAGATATTCCATCTGAAACATCTGCCTGACTTCCCTGAAACAGCAATGAGAGAAAAGCTGAGGCATTGGAAATTCCTAATCTAAAGTTCTGGGTCAGACTCTGGCATCTCTGTTTATCTTGATTGTCCTCTAGGGATCACTGGCTATGTGTGGCTTGGCTTTCCCCTAATGCCCCTGGCTCCTTGAAAAGGAATGAAATCTTTTCACCTTTTGGAGATAAGTTAGGGAAAGTATTCAGGTACCTTGGAGCTGTCAGCCCCACCAGTGTGTGGCCAGGTGTGGATAGGAAATTACCAGCTAATGGTGCCAGTTCAGCTTCCACAGTCAGTGAGAGAAGGTTAACCACATGCATGCTGGCACCAAGATGGGGACTGAAGTCAGAAGACAGGAGTTTTAATCCCAGTCCTGCCTAACAGAAATTCTTTTCTCTAAGCGACTTTCTTACCTGAAAATAGGATAGAAATACATTCTCCATTTCATAAACTTAAATAAGATGGTATCCATGAAATCACATTCATAATGCCTGGCACACAGCAGCTTCTCAATTAATATTAATTGATTGTGAGCGATTACTATGGACTTTAGTCTAATTGTCCTTACGTGGTAGGAGGCAAAGATGCAATATTATGTTTCTGAGATTCATTGATAGATTAAGTAGCAGTACTTCTTACATTCTAACCACTGTACAGTATTTCATCACTTGAATTTACCAAAGTTATCCATTCAACTGCTGATAGACATTTGGATTGTTTCCAGTTCTTAGTTATAGAAAACACGGCAGTGAACTTGAGTTAGAAACTATAGGAAACATAAGAAGGGATAACAGGAAAACTGAAAAAAAAATGATGTGAAAAAAGTAAAGGGACTTCAATAACAGCAAAAGAAACAGAGAAAAGTCACAGTATAGGTAAGAGGTCTTATCAACGAGCAATGAAGATGTCTGAATATTGGCTGCTAACAAGCAAAGACCAGGGTTGGGATTAATCTAAACCAAAAAGGACTAATAAGGCACAGAAATCAAGATTCAGAAGCAAGAATGAAATGCTGAATGTAGCCACCAGTAGATAATGAGATATATGTTTTTAATGGTTGGCATTAGTATCTGTTACACACTGAGGAGTGTGCTCCTGAATTCATATGCTAAAGCCTAACCCTTAGTCCTTTAGTTGTGACTGTATTTAAATAAGGTCTTTATTAAAGAGACTAAATAAGATGAGGTTGTGAGGGTGGGCCCTAATCCTATATGATGGGCTTTTTATAAAAAGTGGCAATTAGGACATAGAGCAAGACCATATCAGGACACGGGGAGAAAATAGTCAAGAAGAGAGGCTTCAGAAGAAGCTAGCCCCACTGATACATTGATCTCAGACTTCTAGCCTCAAGAACTGTGAGAAAATAAATTCCTGTTGTAAATAAACTACCTTGTTTGTGGTATTTTGTTATGGGAGCATCAGTAAACTAATACAGTATCTAAACCGCCCCCATGAAAGATTATAAAGTTGTCTTTTATACTTCAGTAAACTATTTACAAAAACCCAAAGAAAATTCAGTAACAGGGTTGTTTTAAACCTTCTTGACTCCTTCCTTTAGCGACTTCTAGCCTGATCAGAAGGACTTCATAGATATTGGAAACTAGGAATTCTGAGTTCAGGTGCCCACAATTAGCCACTATGAGGCTATCTGTCAAAGACCATCACCTACTTTTCAGAGACAATTGCCCAAAGGAAATCGAAATGAAGATTGCGTCTGGAGTAGAGAGCCAGTGCCAAGGTGAGCAGGGAATTTTCAAAGGGAATTGATGTTTTAGCCACATGCTCTCAAATTATAGTTCATAACATCTAGAAAAGAGTCTTATGAAAAAACAGATTTTTTTCAATTTCAAAATCTGAATGATCTAGGAAGTTATTTATTCCCAACTAAAGGTTATTAAATTAGATGCATTTTAGAGACTTCAATTAGTTAATACACACAGCAATTATGTATTTCTTTCTCTATACAGGTATATACACATATATAACTGATATGCATATAAAAGTAGAATAGTTGGACAGTCATGTAACACAGGTAATTAATCTTTTTTATTTTTAATTTAAATAACTCTTGCTAATGTGTCTGTAAGGTTTACAGCTTATCTCTGACTTTGATATAGTCTGGACTGTTCTGGATGAAGACCTCACCTTGAGATGATATCCCTGGAGACTTAATTTTTTTTTATTTTATTATTTTTAAAGATTCATTTATTATTTATGCATATAAGAGCTGTGGTACAGGCCAGAGATGCAGGGGGTGAGAGGATCCACCAGAGACAGAGCGGGAAACAGAACAGGCAGGCCGACTGTAACACACTGCTCAGAGGAGCAGCGGGTGAGACAGGAGAGGTCTGCCATGCCATGTGGGTTTCTCCCTGGCAAACTGGGGATCTCAAACCTTTGGGACTACTTCACAGTGCGGTGCTCAACCCCCTACGCCACCAGGGAGGCCCCCTGGGGACTTTAAATGAATTAGGAATCCTATAATATCTGAAGGTCTTTTGTTTTTTTTTTTACTTCACAGAAGTTTACTGTGAAAGTAAATGAAACATACAAACACACAGTATGGCGAATGGTAGCAAAAGTAATCTGGAAGTTTAAGGCAAGTTTTTGTGGAGATGAATTTAGAAAAGATGATGTGATGATATAATTTTGTTTAAATACACATGATTGAAAAATATCAAATTGTATCAATCACTTAATAAAAGTAGTTTTCAAGGCCTGCACTATTGGAGAAAAGAGGTTCATGATCTTAATACCAGTATTAAGATAGTAATATCTGAAGGTTTTAAATAAAGCTAGTTTCCCTCTTTTTAATCTCTATAAATCTGTAATCATATTTCTATTGTTATGCAGATGATGTACCAGTTTTTTTTTACTTTTTTAGTTCAATTTTCTGGCTAGAATCACAGTCTTCATTAATTCCAAATGTAGGACACTTATAAATATCAATAGTTGTATGAGATCTGCGCTTGAAGTTACATTCCAGTGTTTATTAAAAAACAACCACTTCTCATGATTTGGATTGACACTCATGAGAGTGAGAAGCTGGGCTAGAACAGTCAGGGTGGATGCCATTCCAGCTGGTTGAGGCTCAGAAGGCTTTGAAGCCAGTAATTGGACCATGCTTAGCCTCAGGTCTCACTCTATATTACCTTTCCTTTTTTTTTTTTAAAGATTTATTTTATTTATACAAGTGCTGGGGTACAGGCCAGATGCATGGAAGGGTGAGAGGATTCATCAGAGACAGAGTGGGGAGCAGAACAGGCAGACTGATGAAATACACTGCTGAGGGGAGCAGCGGGTGAGACAGGAGAGGTCTGCTACACCATGTGGGATTCTCCCCGGCCCTCTGGGATTGAACCTGTGCTGCAGAGGCTGTGAACAGCTTCACAGTGCGGTGCTTAACTGCCTGCGCCAGCAGGGAGGACCTATTACCTTTCCTTTTTGGGAGATTCTCTTTCAACTGAAAAACCAGAGGAGAAAGGAACAATTGTCAAATTTCCGCCTTTTCTTGGGTATTATTTCACTTGCCTATCAATCAACTCCAAGCTGTCCTGGCTTAGTCTAACTCAGTCTGTGTGGCAACGTGGATTTATATACATGCAGTTACTGAGGTTAGTAAGGTGGAGTCTGTGTTGGTATAACATGATGTATGACATTAGAAACCCAAGGTTTGAGATTCAGAAATAACACTTTCCATTCTTGTGTGACCTTTGGCAGAGAAGTTAGTGGTCTCTAATCTGAAGAGTAACAATGGTACTAATAACCGCCTCCCTGACTGCAGGGTTTTTGTGATGATCAAATAGAAAATATATGTCAAAGTGAGCACATGATATGCTCTATAAATCAGAAAAATTTCATTAGCTGAGTAAATTATTTTCCATATATATTTGAAAGTCTATAGTATCTGAAAGAACTATTTATTATTTTGAAAGAGTAATTTGATAATGCTACACTATCATGAAATGGAAAAGGTAATGGATTTCCTCTACCAATAGAAATCCAAGGCAAGTCTGGATCTGGCCCATTTGAATAGCAGTTACAAAACTCTAAGGTACCATAAGGTTGCTAATGTATTCACAAACTGTTTCATGTGCTCCAGGATTGATAAATATAGAGCCATATTAGGAAACCCATTCAGCAAACTTATATAACCATAATAAAAAGGTGACCTTCAACTTTCAAAATCTAAGAAAGGATTCAACATAAAGGGCCTGAGGACTGTTAGACATTTCCAGCAATTCCAAAATTATATATTTTTATTAATAACTTCACTAGTTTTTTTAAATTAGAAATAGGTACCACACTCATATCGTGTTCCTAAATTCTGAAGGATGAGGGCAGTTTGGTGAGCCACTCAATCTGCAGAGGTGTTGGGTCATTTCTACACTTTGCTTTAAGCAGATTACCTATATTTTCTACACTGGAAATATATCCAGAATCTATGCCCAAAATCACAGTAAAGTGGACTGAAGAGTAATTTGATAATATCAATTTTAAGTTGCTGAGGAAGTTTTTCTCAACCTTCTAAAAATGGATTCTCTGCTATCCCCTACATTTTCTTCCATTTAAGTCTCAGATATTTATCAAAAGAAATTAAATTAACATTTAAAAGAGATTTGGTCTGAACTCATTTCAACCTACTAAATAATGCATTATGCTCTTTTAGGTTCCAAGATAAAAGCAACTACATGACACTGATATTTCATTAAACAGATTGAAATTGATGCTAATTTTGGATAGATGTTATATATGCAGGAAAAAAATAATTCAACTTTAAGATCCTCGTTGTTCTCATATCAACATATGCCAAATTTTATTAAACTTTAAAAAGGTTTTCAGAAAGTATAAGGGTCTTAGATTCTCCACTTAAGCTATCCCTATAAATACTAAATTGAAGAAAGCTCGAAACAGTTAAACCTACCAACATTTATTTGTTTAAAAATTTATAAATACTCCTCTTTCCCCCATTCATTAATAATATCACATTATTTTCTTCTAGCCTCTTATAATCTGCTCAGATACAGTGAAACAAAAAATCAAATGAACCAGTGTCCACAACTGATTTATACTGAAAATTTGTTCAGAAGAACATAATTTAAAAACAAACTCATCTGAAGAATTTTAACAATTCTGTTATGTCTCACAATCAGTATATTTTCAGCTTATCTGTGATAACTACATTTGAGAACAATTCACTAAGGAAATATGCCCTGAGGGCTGTAATATCCCTATAAGAACAATAACAGTGTACTCAGTAATGTAAAATGAAGCATCAATGCACTTTAGAAAGATTTGCCTCTAAAAAAAGGTAGTTTCTTTCCCCTTTAATCAATTTTGGTTTGATAAAACATTTCAATTAATCAGAAGACTCAAATGCCCTTGCATGTCCTAGTTAATTAAAAAAATATTCGTGATATTTTACTTAAAAACACAGACTTCTTTATAGTGTCTTACATTTAAATAATGCTTTCCCCCAAATATTACCATCTAGGTTACAGAAGGATCAGTTATTTCAAAGACATACTTCTTTTTTTCCCCGAGTCCATATTAGATCACATTTGCTTTTAGGTGTAACATATATCCCCTGTCATACCTAGATATTTCTATTTCTGTGTTTACCGTGTTTATTCTATGTTTATTCAAGAGTGTAACAAAGTAAAATACACTTTCTAGTCTTATTTCACCTACAAAAAATGTTTCTTTGCACCTTGCAAATGTGTTTTAAAAGATTTTAAATTCTAGTAAAAAAATACTCTAAGGTAGAATTTTCTATATTAATGTCATCAAGATTTATAAAATCCATAAATTTTTTTTCTATCTTTTACCTAAAGTAGGCTTAGAATTACTTTGACCTTTCTTTGAAAGTGAAAATGAAATTGTTTACATTTCTGAGAAGATTTAATTGGAAATAGAAATGTATTTCTTGAATGCAAATATTTTACTAACACAGTGGCTTTATTACAACAATTAGACACACTATGTCCCAGCAAACAAAGAAAGTGATCGACAGTTTTTTTTTTTATTTTTTTATTTATTTTTTTTTTTTTAAATATTAAATTTTATTTTTATATTCCCCCATACAATTGCAAACGCCCCATTCTGACCCCAATCCTTCCCCTTCCGCCCCCCACCCCCAGTTTTTTTTTTTTTAAAAGAGGCATGTATTATTTATTTGTTTGTTTGTTTGTTTGTTTATACATGCACTGGGTACAGTCAGAAGCACGGGAGGGTGAGAGAATTCACCAGAGCCAGAGCGGGGAGCAGAGCAGGCAGAAGGACCGAAGTACACTGCTGAGGGGAGCAGCGGGCGGCAGGAGAGGTCTGCGCGCCATGTGGGACCCTCCTCTGGTGGCCGGGGAGCAGCCGGGGATCGAACTGGTGCTGCAGAGGCTGCGGGCAGCTTTGCAACCCAGCGCCCAACCGCTGCTCCACCGGGGAGGCCCGATCGACAGTTTTTGTACGAGTTTAATTAACTTATTATCCTTTATTGTAGAACTTATTGTTTACTTAGGTCTCTTAATTAGTACTGTTGAATTTTACTCATTTATTAGTTTTCAGTTTAAATTCTGTGAAGGTTTATACCTTGAAAATTCATGTCATTCTTACCATGAAAATACCTCAACTCTCCATCACCCTTTTATGTCCCCAAACCTGTCAGTGATGCCTCATGAAAGACAAATACCTTTTGTGTAAGATGTAACCTTTGTGCTTGCAATTGAGGCATGGAGTTAAGTCAAGGTTAAGGCAAGGTTAAGTCAAGTTAAGTCATGGTCAGGACAAGGTGTGAAAGAAGGAAAAACAGACAAGTGACTTTCATGTCTTATTTGGGACAATGTATAGAGACTCGAACTGTGCCTGTCACAGAGTAGCTACGCAAATATTTGTAGAATACATTAAAAAAAAACCCCACAAACAACCTCGATAAAGCAGAAGCAGAGCTCAGAGCCAGAGAAGCCAGATTTACAGAAATCTTATGAAGTGATGCTGGAATGCAGGTGCTGAATTTCCCAGGCCAATCTGCTAATCTTATCTTGATTTTAAGATTCAGGGCAACCCAGCGGACATCGAGGTTAAGTGAAATAAAAGAGAAGAAACTATACCATTAATCAAAGCTGCCTTAAGGAAGGACTAGCACATCCACATTCAGTGTTATTGAAACGATCACGAATTAATTTAGTACTGAGAGATAAGCAGAAAAGTCACTCAAATTTTGAAGATTATTGGAAAAACTAGAAAATTGCAGTGATGTTTTCAGTGGAATACAGTGATTATGTGTTCTGCCTAGAGGAAGGCGGGGAGCATTTTCTGACTTTCTAAGTTAAACAATTTTCTGAGTAATGTGAGAATGAATAAGGCTCAGGGAAGGTGTTAGAGAGAGATACCCCTGGAGCAGATGACTGTGTGTTACACACAACTCTTCCCTGAGAAGCCTCCAAGAACAAAACAGCTCTTTATTCGATGTGTGACAATGAGCACAACAATTTCTAAAGAGAACACTAACAGTTGTAAACTCATTTGGAGGCGTCATGATCCAAAGGAGAGATGAGCACCAGAGGATCAAGCAAATAAAAGTCACGACCAGGATGGTATTAAGCACATCACAGTTTCCACTGAATTCTTATAAACACCTCTTTGAAGGGGAGGTTGTTTTAACCTCATTTTACAGAAGAGGTACTTGAAGCTCAGAGAGAATAACTTGCCTCCAAACAGGAACCTTGAAATTGCAGTAGCAGTAGTAATATCAATCCCTTACAAACACTAAAATGTACCAGATACTGTGCTAAATACTTTGCATATATTTCAATATATTTAGATCACAATAACTCTTTGAGTTGTATATGTTTATTATCACCGTCTCACAGAAAAAATAGAGTTAAATGGAAAGAGGGGTGTCAGAGCCCATAGTGGGCTTTGGGGTCATTGCTTTGAATGCTCTGCTTTATTGTCACATGTTAGAACTGTGATTTAAAGCAGAATCTGCCTAATACTCATGCCTATACGTTTAGCCAAATCTCATGCTACCACTAAATTCTACCCAGGGATACTTTGGAGACTCCTTTGCAGTTCATTTCCTCTGTGGACAAAAGCATATGGTTTCCAAGCAGCCCAAAGTGAATACATTCTTACTGTTTTACAGATCACACAGCTAGTGGGTGTGCTGAGAATCTGACTTAGGCACAGGCATGTTTGACCTCCAAGCCCATACTCTTTCTTCTCTACTGCACTTTATGTGCAATGCCCTGAAGGCACCATAGCACAGCAGCTATTAAAGTGTCCTTGAAGTGTTCATTAGTAAAACTTACTTTCTACCTTCTTCTGGACAAAGATCCACTCCTACTGACAAGGGTGTAGCTTTGGGTGAAGTTGCCTTCCTGCATTTCTCTATTCTCATCTCTTAAATTGAGAAAACTGATGCCAGACTCATAGTGTTTAGTGAAATAATCCAGCAAAGGGAGTGGACATCATGGGGCTTTGATAGACGTTTGTATCCTTTTCTTTCTCCCTTGCTCCTTTTGCTTTGCTTTCTCCTCTTGAGCAACACAAACATTATTAGCATTTTAAAATGAAATAAGCATTATGCTGCCATTGGTGTATATGTGTGTGTATTCATGGGACAGCCATACACAGGAGAGAAGAAAAGGGATCCAATGGAATGAAAACTTTCAAGAATGTTTTCAGCATCCACAAGTCCTACTGAATTCCCTAACATCTCTATATCTTTCAGGCCAGCTCTGGACTAGCCATGAGTTTGGAAGTACATTCCATAGATATTCTACGACATGATCAAGTACCACCTCAAGTACCTTTTCATTTGCCACTGTAGAGGCTTCGCACCTCTAGTCCTTGGTTGTTTTGCATACATCTCAGTTATGAACACAAAGGGAAAGGCAAGGTTGGGGAAGTAACAAGATACTCTGATACTCTTTATACTGAAGATCAAATAGAATCCTTAAAACACTCCAGCAAAGCAGGGGCTAATACTTCCTTTAATAATGCTAAAAGTGTAGCCACATCGGGGAAGAGAAGCTTCATCTGTATCCAGCTATGTTCTTTTGCCTGAAGGAGAATGTTGATGGCTGAAGCACTGAAACCGCAAATAACTGGTCTCAAATTAGCACTCTGTCAAATAAAGAGTGAGTGGAATAACCTAAGGGCCACCTATGCGTCCTGATAATACTAGAAATTATGCCCAGAGATGGAGACTGAACCTTACAATAAGACATGCGACCATGCACAGGCATGTGATGGGAAGTACGTGCATGACTTGCTTCTATCCACATGAGGAATAGGGAAACACCTCCACCCCCAAACCTTAATAACCTTACCTCACACCAAACTGGGGAGGAAAGGTATCTGGGAACATGAGTTTCCCCTTCCTCCATTGTCAGGCCTCACAGTAAAGATCCATTGCTCTGCTTTATTCAACCTGTCTGCTGGGTCATTGGCTTTCAATCCCCATGGGAAGGGAAATTTCTGTTTAGGAGGTTGGCAACAAAAGCAGTGGTGGGATTTGAATATTTGTTTGATTTACCCTAAGTTGAAATCTTCCTGCTGCTATAGCAAGCCGGGCACTTGATAATATGAGCCAAAGGGAGATCATGTTTTAGGTTTGTATAAACCTCTTCCTGCAGGAACCACTTCTTGTTAGGGGATCTAAGTTTGATTTAGTGAATTTTTATGGGGACCCTTCACAGGCACCCTTGAGTCACACTTGATGGAACTCAAGCTCCATGCTGCTCACATGAGAAGTTGCAGGGTCAACATTCAGGAGAATGTTTATTTCCTTTTGGGGGATTTGTCTGCAAACAGGCTCTGCTGCTATCAGGTGAGTAGCGGCTGTGCCTTGAGTGGCAATTCATGGTGGGGACATCTGTGTATCATATTTGGGGATGGAAGGGAATGAAGCTTAGCAGGTGCTTTTACTCAACTCTATTTTGAAATAAAAAAAATCAAACAACTACACAGCTTTCTTTAAAGAGTTAAATGTTAGAAGTGCTTGCCTTAGTTCTCCAGAGACAGAGCTGCTAAAAAAAGTAAAAAATAAAAGGAACTGCCCCTCTTGGTTTCCTGCTTCTGCGGGAAACTACAGTGGATAAGAAAGAGGCAGTCGCAAGGTTTGTTTTTTTTTACATTTTAAAGGATAGGTTTATTAGGAAAAGGAGGAAGGAATACAGTGAGGGGGCACATACATAGACAGGTGGGTGGTCTAGGGAGGAGAGCTGCTGCTGCTGCTTTGTAAAAGGGAAAAGTTTTGTAAAAACTATTTACTATAGCTAAGCTTTGGAAACAACCCAAATGCCCAAAAATAGATGACTGGATCAAGAAGATGTGGTCCATATGCACCATGGAATATTACTCAGCATTCAAAAAAGATAAACACATGCAATTTGCAGCAACATGGATGGCGCTGGAAGGGATCATGCTCAGCGAAATAAGCCAGAAAGAAAAAGAAAAATATCGGATGGTCTCACTCATAGCAGGAATCTAGAAAACTTAAATAAGGGACCAGGAAAATGAATAACTATAAGAAAGTGAAAATCAAAATCAACAAAAAACTATGAACCAGAGACACTCTGTGGGGGTAGAGGGCGGGAGGGGAGGGATTGGGGTCAAAATAAGGGGGTTGCAATTGTATGGGGATTATAAAAATAAAATTTATTATAAAAAAAAATGCCTGCATAGTTGCAGGAGGCAAGAGAACTGCCAGAGGCTAATTCTTACGGGAGGAGCCTCCAGAGTGTCTGACATCCTCTCTTAATCAGATGGAAGCTCACTTAAATGACCCTATTCTTCTCTTAATCGCCTTTTGATTTTAGTCAGGTTTGGTCTTTCATAAATTCAAATTTGCATTTAAGTATCCATTTTCTCAGTTATAACATAGGGTCTGTAACATCCATTTATGTGAAGCAGAGCTTAAATCAGAAGCACTTAAACAAAACCTATCAGGGTTTTAAGTATAAAAAAGGAAAGGCATTAATAGAGAATCTTTTATGTGCTAGGCATACATTACCTGTTTGATTTAATTTTATCCTCACAAAAATTATACAAAGTAAAAGTATTATTATGCCCAAGTTTAATAACAAAGAGAGACACGTTCAAAAAAGTTAAGTAATTTGCCCAAGATCACTGGGAGAATATATGGCTGTTCTCCAGACATAACCTTAACACACTTTTCATGTCTTCACAAACTTAGGTTCTTTGAGTTTAGAGAGAAACCATATCTGTTTTGTTCATTATGGGATTCCCTATCACCTTAGGAGAGTTCTTGACACTTAGTAGGTGCTCAGAAAGTACTTGATGAACTTGTTAGCACCTTGTTATAGAAGTCAATATAAATTAGTTTTTTTTTTTTATAGAGGCATGTTTTATTTATTTATTTATTTGTTTGTTTGTTTTTGTTTATACATGCACTGGGTACAGTCAGAAGCGAGGGAGGGTGAGAGAATTCACCAGAGCCAGAGCGGGGAGCAGAGCAGGCAGAAGGACCGAAGTACACTGCTGAGGGGAGCAGCGGGCGGCAGGAGAGGTCTGCGCGCCATGTGGGACCCTCCTCTGGTGGCTGGGGAGCAGCTGGGGATCGAACCGGCGCAGCAGAGGCTACGGGCAGCTTCGCAACCCAGCGCTCAACCACTGCCCCACCAGGGAGGCCCCAATATAAATTAGTTTTTGAAATTAATGAAATAGAAAAAAACGTACCATGTATATATATATATATATTCACAAAAACAGTACCAGCATAATACAGTCAAAAGTAATTCTGGTACAGGGGACTCCCTGGTGGTGCAGGGGGTTAAGCACCACACTAAGAAGCAATGCACAGCCTCTGCAGCACGAGTTCAATCCCCAGCCAGGGAGCAACCCACAAGGCAAGGCAGACTTCTCCTGTCTCGCCCGCTGCTCCCCTCAGCAGTGTATTTCAGTCCGTCTGCCTGTTCTGTTCCCCACTCTGTCTCTGGTGAATCCTCTCACCCCCTGCATCTCTGGCCTGTACCCTAGCTCTTGTATTTTTAAATAAATAAATCTTTAAAAAAAAAAGTAATTCTGGTACAAAAATGAAGTTCCATGAGTTTTATTTTCTTAATACACTAACTGGGAAAAATGAATCCTAATCACTTACATAATTACTGGTTTCTAGAATGGGAAACAAATGAATTGCTCAGGAGATGTGGAGTTCTCTAAAGAAGAAATCTCTCCCCCTAGGGAATGCTACATTAGAGAGGGCACTGGATGATATCATACACAAAAAAATATCTTTAAGGGAGGCATGAAAATGAATACATTCTATTGGGCTGTTTCTTACTGTACCTTTTCACATGGGCCAATAGCATTAGTCTAGAACCAATCCAAAAACACAACCATTAGAATATGAGCTTAAGAGTACTGTAGAATGAAGCTTTAGGCTCCACAACTGGTACTCATCTCTCTGATCCAGCAATGAAGAACATGGGTCTCTTTCTGCACCACCAGATAAGCTTTCCCACCCATTTCCTTTATTGACCCTATAGGCTTAACAAACTTCGTTTTCTTATATTCTGAGGGAAAAGAGTATCATTAGTAAGTTAACATTTGAATTGCTGACCACCAGGTGATGGGGAGAGCAAGCTGGCTTCAAACAAAACCTCCAGAGGTTTGTGTTCCAAGGCTGGATACGCTGACCCCTGCCCACTCCTGCCTTCCACTCCCTGGAACTCTGGATAAATATCCCTGTACTCTGCCAGAGAGCGAGATGATCTTTCAGACACTAGTCTGCTGCCTTCCTCAATTTGTCAATAAATAAATGAAACTATTTTCTTTCTCCTTAAACTCTATTTTCTTTTATTGGCCAAGGGAACTGAGACTGGAAATTCTGATAACATCTCTGATGCTGGCAATTCATATTTGAACTAAATTACATATGTATTCTGTTCAATCATGTTCTTTGAATCCATCTTACATTTGTAATGTCTCCCCCTCTTCCCTACATCTATGATGATTCTTCCAGTATTTTGCAACTCACCCAGTATCATCACAGCGAGAGTGGAGAGACATATGTGATCTGAGAGATGGATCAGTCAGCATCCCCCCGGGTGTACAAGGGTAGGGAAGGCTGCTGTGTCATCTGGAGCATGACAATGAAAATACAGTTGCTGGTTCTTCCTGATATAGCTTGCAATTCATCTGGGCCTCCAGACATCCATTCACGTTCACATTCACACACATCCTCTGCTACTCTAACTCCTACACCTTTTGGCACGAAATATCCACACAGCTGGATTGGATTCGTAGAATGTTTTTCATTTTTTGCCTCATTAAACTATAGCTTTCCTCAAGCAATATGTGTTTTCTTTATATTCTATCCCAGAAATCATTTAGTAGGAAGAAGGCAAAGCAGAGCAGTGCATCAGGAAAAGCCTTAGGAATGGGGAACAAAAGCACGTTGCTTCAGTTTTAAGGAGCGTTCACACAATTCTTTCTCCTCTGCTCCCTACAACATGCAAGTACGTACTGTAAATTCTGTAAAAAAAAAAGTTCTGTCTGGAGCTAGCCAGACAGATTTGTTGTGATTATGATTTTTTTTTGCCTGTACGGTGATGGATTATAGAGCAGTAAGTCAGCCAGTCAATAAATATTGCCAGGCCTTGAATGAGGCTGGGAGATAGGAGGAAACAGTGTGCACAGATGTGAACCTTGCAATTTAGAAGGGATGAGCAATATCACACAATTATTAAATGCTATACGCCAATAGAAGAAACAAAGGGTACTATGGGAAGAGACAATTATGAGATGTAAGACAACTACCTCTTCTTGGATGTGCCATGAAAATAATTCCTTCTTTTAATTGTCCAGGGCTGCCTTGAGGATTTGAGAGCTTCCCTACCTTGATTTCTATCATACCTCTGCTTGAAGGACAAAATATTCACTGAAACAATTATAAATGGGTAATAATGCTATTCATTCAACTAATTTAAAAATCTTCATAATTTATGTAGGAAGATCAACCTTGCCCTTGATGAAAAAGAATTCCATATTCATTTCATAGGAAATGAATTATTTAATAAGGAAATTTAATATATTGGCTATTTGCCTTAAATTCTGTGTAAGAAAGTCTGTTTAAAGACTCCAAATAAATTCTTGATTATTTCCATAAAGGGAGAATTGGCATAAATATTTATCCAGTAAGATTGGGTTCATTTCCTCTGTATAACACTGGGGATACCACCATTGGTAGAAGGAAGCAAAATGCACAGGTTCTCAAAATGCAATACCTGCCTCAGCAGCATCAATGACACTTGAGAACTTGCTAGATATGCAAATTCATGGACCTCATTCTCAACCCTCTAAACAAAAAAGTCTAGAGGTGGAATTATTAAACGTGTCTTAATAAGCCATGCATACAGTTCTGATGCATTCTGAGGCTTGAAAACCACTGGCATAATGAATAAGATCATGGATTTGGAATAAAACAGATCTGGATTCAACTTCTAGCTTTACCACTTAGTAGCTGTGGGAGTACAGGGAGACATTTCTTTAAGCCTCTGTTTCCTTATCTGTACAATGGGCACAGTAATAATAATGTTGAACTTGTAAGTTCAATGTAAAAGAAACAATGCTAGCAAAGAAAGCACAGTCAGAAAGAGAAAGAACAAACACTGGGTGGTGACACTAATTCCACTGGGTGGAATATAGAGAAACAAAACAAAGAGTCAAATAAAACCAAACTAGTAACAAACCCTAGAAACCTGACTTCAGAATTGAGGTTACCAGAGAGAGAGGGGGAGGAGGGAGAGCAAAATGGGGATGGGGCCTAATGGACCACGGTGCAGTGTGGTGACATACACCTAAAGGGGGTGATCCTGGACCTCTAAATCATATATAGTGCTATCAACCAAATTACCACAATAAAAAAGTAAATAAAATATTTTAAAAGCCACAGTAATTATATAAAAAGTATAAGCTGTTATTTTAAATAGCATTTTAGCTGCTTTTCATCTGTGACTGGACTCATGGGGTTATTTACCTTATTTACTTGCAGAACAATGTGGAGCTATATTTATTTCTAATCAGGTATCATCATGTTGAAGCAGGCAGGGAATATCAAAACTTACTCAAGCATCAGAAGCATCAAAGTATTTCAGAGACATAAAGAAATAGTCAAACTATGTTATACAATCCAGAGCTGTCCTTTGGCTGCCACATTGGGAGCACCGGGTATAGAAGCTTCTCAGACTAGGAGTTTTTCATATTTTAAGTATAATTTCAGATTAATAAAGTTTTTCAATTTTATTTGGAGTAAGTCTGTCTTGGGCCATATCAGGGTGATCTCTGCCTGGGGCTCTCAGATAAGCCTTCCTCTCTGCCTTGCAGTTCAGCTGATCATTACCTCTTTAGAACTCTTTTTTGACCCTTTCCTCAGGCATCTTTCATTTCTGCCTTTTATTATAGTTATTTATGAGCATGCCATTACTCCCCAACAGATGTCATCTTCTTGGGATAAAACTCAAATCTGGGGCATTTTTATACCTCCTTCAGCTTCTATTGTCTCGCTGTTATAGGGCAGCCCCGATAAAAATGGGGTGCCTGACTGTGGGTCCTCACCCACGCACTTAAAAGGACTTATCAATGCTCTACTGCAGGCACACGTGAAAGGTTAATAAAAGGTTTATTTACAAGGGAAGGGGAAATGAGGAAATGTACAGCTCTGGGAGAAAAGTGGGAGATAAAGTTTTAAGTGAGTCCTACCCGATCCGCAGATCAGGAATCCCAAAATGGCGCTCTGAGAGCTGGCCGCCAGCCAGGAGCCGTGAAGCCAGGAAGCAAGCGATAGCGAGCCACCCCAAGGCCCACGTGTTTGGTTTTTATATCCAACCTGGCTGCCCAACTCCACCCTCAGGTCCCAGCCACCCTCCCTTTGGTGGTGATGGTGTTATAGGACAGGGAGAGGGTCAGCCCAAACCCCACAAACCTGTCTATTCTACATGGGTTCTGCCATCCGCCGCACCAACACAAAACATAGGAGACTTTAATGGGAAGGAACTTTAATAAAACTAGGAAACAATACAGGAAAGGCAAAGAGTCTAGTTTCTAGATGAAGCACCCAAAGTTACCCGTCCCCTCGTGGGTAAAAGTCCATCCATATGGGAATGGCGCAGAGCAAAGCCCCAAAGCCTGCCATAAGTCTAAAGCATCTTCCAGTGGGGACCCACAGAGAAGGGTCACAAACAACCGGACAAGTCCGGAAGGAAAAGAGCAAAATCAACATCAAGATAAAAGCTGCCATTGTCACCTCCCCACGGGTCTCACCCACATCTGTGTCACCCAGTCCACGACCAAAAGACAAGCTCAGTTTCTTCACGTGTCTCTAGGCTCCATGCGCCTCCTCCAGGTCTCCTGGCTCCATCCTGCTTCCTTCCTCCGTCTCTTCTTCAGCTTCTTCTCTTGCTGCTCAGCTCCACCCTCCCTTGGGTGGGGCAGGGAACCTCCCCCTTTCCTGGGGACCACCCTGTTGCAATGGGATTTGTCTTTCCCAATGTCCTGATGGCTTTAGTCTGGAGTGAGGGTGGGGTCCACAAAGCCTGTATGGGATTAGCTCAGGACATCATTTCCCCCTAACATTGCCTTGCCTCCTGGGATGGGGTCAATGTCATTGGAATGAATAAATGAGTGAATGAATGTTTTCAAATCTATGTACAAAGCTGAAATGATGTATGTGCTTCATATTCTTACCAAAGTAGACAAATATGCATCGTCGGGGTATCATTTAATAAAATTAAAACTTAGTCTCTGCTTTTCGTTCACCTGAACAATGCTAGGAGACACAAAATAGACAAGAAAGAGAAACTGATTGAGTTGCTATGGGAACCTGGCTGTGGGTCTAAATGCCCTGTAGTGGGGCATGGAGAATCCCAGGAATGCCAGAAACAGGGTAAACAACCAGGCAGGACACCTCCTGTGTGGAAGACCCACCTAAACTTGATGTCCCAACAGATAGCAACAAGCAGAGACCAAGTCATAAGGAGCCCACAAAAACAGGTTATAAGAAGGAGCCCCAAGTCCTTCTTTCCATGCAGACCTCTCCTGTCTCATCTCTGCTCCCTGAAGGGTGTTTCAATAAATCCACCTTTTCTGTTCTCCATTCTGCCTCTGGTGAATTCTTTCATCTTCACACCTCTGGTCTCACTCAATATCTCTCCCCAATTCATGCAATATAAGAAGAGAGACAAGCTATCCTAACTTTCCCCAAATTAAAATCTGACCCATATAATCACTGAGAAAGGAAAAGGAAGCAAGCAGATTTTGCCTCTTGGACCCAACTGGCAAATGCAGATCTTGTTCTTATTAAGAACTGTGTGCTTGCAGGCCAGGAATTTAATCCCTTAGCACCATGGAAATACCCCCACCTGCCAAGAGGATGGTGTTTCCTTGCCACCTTATACTCTCAATACATTGAGAGGATCAATAAAACATTAAATTAATTTTTATATTTTATATTTTAGGGTACAGTGCAGTACACTACACTTAGAGGGTGCTCACAAGATGTTTGTTGAATAACTGGATGAAAGAAATTGGGCTGTAAAGCACTGAGGTTAGAAGAGTAAGAAGAAAGCAATCAAGTAAATATGATAGGATAACTTATTTTTCACTTTCATCTTGGAAGCCAGACATTCTGACTCTTTCTCATTCAGACTGTAAGGCTATGTGCAGGATCTGATAGATGAGGATTGGAAAGTTCTGTAGAGGGAAGAGTTAACATCAGAAACTCATCTTCCTGATGTTCAGAGGTCACAGGAAATGCCTTGCTTAAAAAAAGTTTTCATTGATGGTGGTGTGTTTTCAATAATAATAATAATAATGATAATGATACTGGTAAATCTTTGAGTTCTGTCCAATGTTTCTTTTTTTTAACTTAATTTTTTGAAAAGGTATTATAAGACTCAAAAATATAAAAATGTGTCCAGTGGAAAATCTTCCCCATACCCTTATTCTTCATCTCCTTAACTCATCAGAGTGCCCTATCCATACGTAACCACTGTGATGAGTTTTTTAATGTATTCTTCCAGAGTTTCTTTATGGGTGGACAAACAGAGATCCTTCTTTGCCTATGTTTTTAATGTCAAGAGGTAATATTCCATACCAATTATTTTGTTTTTGCCACTTAATATAACTTACAGGTTTTTCTATATCTGTACATAGAGAATTTAATTTCTATGAAATTTGCAAAATATTCAGTTTGTAAGTCTACTTATCTATTATCTTATTAATGACTACTTAGATTATTTCCTATTTTTGGTCAGTATAATCACAACTACAATAAATAAGCTTGAACATACTGCTACATGTTTTCAAGGAGCAATATTAACCCACTATCAGATAAATTTAAGAAATTTATCTTGATTTTAAGTAGGACAGAAATAAACAAAAATTAGATAACAACACTCTAGTGAGAGCAAATGTTTCAATTACTGAACTTTATTATTCTATCTAATATTCTGGCTAAATCTTCTCTTACATAACAATTACATTATAGCACAAAATATAAGCATAGGTAAGGTTATTAAAGAAAATGTCAGCATTATGAATTTTCTGATGGATTGTAAAGACAATAACTTTCTCAGGCCTCCCTGGTGGTGCAAGGGATTAAGTCTCAGCACTGTGAAGCACTATGAAGTACTCATGCAGCCACTACAGCTCGAGTTCAATCCCTGGGCAGGGAGCTAACCCACTTGGTGCAGCAGACCTCTCCTGTCTCGCCCACTGCTCCCCTCAGCAGTGTATTTCAGTCAGTCTGCCTGTTCTGCTCCCCACTCTGTCTCTGGTGAATCCTCTCACCCTCTCCTTGCTGCACACAACTCTGGCCTACCCCCCAGTTCTTGTATGCATAAATAAATAAAATAGGGCCTCTCTGGTGGCACAAGGCATTAAGACGCAAACTGTGGAGCTATCTGCAGCCACTGCAGCATGAATTTGATCCCCGGTCAGCCAGGAAGCTACCCACATGGCGCAGGAGACCTCTCCTGACTCGCCTCCTGCTCCCCTCAGCAGTGTATGTCAGACAATCTGCCTGTTCTGCTCCCCACTCTGTCTCTGGTGAATCCTCTCACCCCCCACACCTCTGGCCTATACCCCAGTTCTGTATGTATAAATAAGTAAATTAAAAAAAAAATCTTAAAAAAAAAAGAAAATTACTTTCTCACTGACGTCTGCACTGCATTTCATTCACTCCACACACAGCTTGACTGTTGATTCCAAACCAATTCCTGTCTTCCAAATGCTTCTCATAAATCTTCCAACTGAACTTTGGAGACTAGTGGTCATTAAGTTGAAAAAACTATCCTGAGTTCTCTCTTTCTCTCACCTCCAACATCCATCCACATTCTGTCAACTTCAACTTCAAAGCCACCACTGCTGTTCCTCTGCTCTTACCTCCTGGTCTCCTCCTCAACAGCTAGAAGGGTCTTTGGAAAAGGCTAATCAGCTCACATCAGCCAACTGCCATGACTGGCCCACTGACCAACTTGAGTCAGACCCTCCTGCCCACGCACCTTGCCTGTCATGCTTGCTGGTCTTGAGACAAAGCTAGACTGTTCCCATGCAAGCTTTTGCCTTCCACCTGACCCTTGTGGCTCCTTTACACATTTAGTCTCAACTTAAGTGTCACCTCCTCAGAGTGGCCTATCTTGTTCATAGGACTTATCTTACAGGTAAGATAAATTACCCACACCTCTTCTCGGTCCTTTTTTTCCTGCGCTCTCTCCCACTAAGTTGGGACTGCTCTGCAGAGCCTGGGCTCTCTCATTTGCTGCTGCATCTATAGTACTTAGCGTAGTGCCTGGCACATGTTAAGTGTTCTGTAAATATCTGTGGAATGAATGGATGGATTATAAAATAACATTTTGTTTAACTGAACAAACTTTTGGGATAGTTTTGGAAATAGGATAATATTGAAAACTAGGCTTTAAGTTACAGAAATGCTATCATCCAAAACAGCTTTCATAATGTCTGTGTAATGTCCCATTTTAGTATGTGTCATAAAAAAGCAGTGGTGTGGAAGTTGGCAGATCTGGGTTTTATTTTTAAATATATGTCTTTGGCAATTTTGGGCAAATTGCTTAAATTCTCTGTAGTTCACTTTTCTCCTTTTTAAAATGGGATAATGAATTCTCCGAACTCAAGTTATGTTTAAATTGCCTATTAATTGAACAGGTAATCATCGAATATGTAGTATGGCCTAGTGCTAGGCACTTGTGATCCTTGGTGAAGGAGTCTGATGACAGCACTCTGCTTAGTGAGGGGTCACATCCTTCTAAATGCTGATAAGTGTGATGGGGAGGTACAAGGTGCCATGAGAGCACAGCACAGGGGTCCCCACCCCAGGTATAAGATGTCAGGATAACAGAGATAAGGACTTGAGATTGAATGGTGGTTCTGGTTACTTAGGTTAGAGTCAGTTAGAGGATTTGGGAGACTTCTGGGCAGAGGGTGGAGGTTATAAGAAGGGGAGCCAGGCCAGTGTGGCTGCCCACAGAGATAGGGAGCGGTAGGCAGGGGCTGGACTGTGTGACTCAGTGTGATGTGTAGACTGTGAGCTGTTTATTACCATCCTGCAATAAGTATAGAAATTGAAAGCAAGCATTTAGATTTTTCTATAGCGATTTGACAAAATAATTTTATGTTTGTTAAATCTAATAATAAAAAGTTTGGGCTTGCATTTTCATTTTGTCTTTCTGAGTCATAAATCTTTATGGTATTTATAAAGCATGGATTTGCAACAGATTGGACACTAAAAACCCAAGTAAAACGGGCACTTCAGCAAAGATAGTTCAAGCAGATCTGGGCTGGACTTTGTGAGCCAAGAAAAAGATGTTGGTCTTCATCTTTCCAGAAATAGGTGTCAAGTGCAGCCAGTGTTCATGTATCTGGCATGCTAATTAACAGTTTGGATGGGAGGAAAATGTTTCAGTCAACGATTTCTTTTCCTTCATTAGTCGCTGAATTAAAACCAATCTACCTGCACTTAAAAGGAAACCATGGGCCTTTGGATGGCACCTACTTGTTCTTGTCTCTTGAGTCTACTTAATGACAGAAGTTCATTTGCTGAATTAAATTACAACAGTAAATCAGAATAGTCATTTTTATAGTTGTTAGCTGCAAACCACCTGGGGGCACCCCTACTATTATACCTTTTTGGACCCTGGTCTGTCCAAGGCTCAGCATTGCAGAAGAAAGGAGCACCTCCTGCAAATAGAGGGAGGGAGGAGGCAGGGCTAACTCCTCATAAGGATCTACAATCACCCCACCCCATGCTTCAGAAAGAGAGTTTAGGGCCTCCCTGGTGGTGCAGCGGTTGAGTACGGCACTGTGAAGCTGTCCACAGCCTCTGCAGCGTAGGTTCGATTCCCGGCCGGCCAGGGAGATTCCCACATGGCACAGCAGACCTCTCCTGCCTTGCCTGCTGCTCCCCTCAGCAGTGTATTTGGTCCTTCTGCCTGTTCTGCTCCCTGCTCTGTCTCTGGTGAATTCTCTCACCCTCTGGCGCCTCTGACCTGTACCCCAGTTCTTGTATAAATAAATAAATCTTTAAAAAAGAAAAAAGAAACAGTGTGTAGAGAGGCTTTTGAAACAACTAAGAGCAGATTGGGGGGGGACTGGGGGGGTGAGGGTGTGGAGTATTTAAATAGTTGCTATCTAAGTTCCAATCTAGACTTTCCAACGGATTCTGGACTGAACCTTAAGCACTCCAATCCCCACAAGCAGCCATCAGTTATCAGCAGCAACACAAAGTTTTTTCTGTTAGGCTTAAAACTCAGTGATTCTTATAAAAACCCAGCAGTGCCTTTGAAGCCACAAAGAATAATTGAAGGCAAAGGACTAGAGATGAATTATACTCATTCAGTTTTATCATATGGGGAACAAAACTAGGAGAGCATAAACTCCAGTATTTTTTGAAGACAATTAAATGCAAACTTACTCCAACAAAATCATCAAGATCCAGTCTCGAAGTCCCTTTCTTCTACAACTTTTCACTACTTCCTTCCTCTTTAGCCTTATGACTAATCTGTAAGCAGTTGTCTCTCTTATTAGTGTGAGTTATTGAGGGTCTAATTGTAATTCATCCTTTTCTCTGTTAAGTTATAGCCCAAAGGGAAATAGGTTGTGCTAGTAGGACTCACAAAATAATGATTTATCAAGTCTGAATAATCTTATAATGAGGAGAATCGGTGGCAAAGGATTATTTGAAACAAGCGATAATCCTAAGTGACATGTTCAGAAATCCAGAATTTTTTTTTCATATTTAGTGTTTTGAGAAATCTCTATACTGCTTTCTGTAGGGAACAGACCAGTCTACATTCACACCAATAGTGTAAGAGGGTTCCTTTTCTCCACACTCTCTCCAAGCATTTGTTGCTTTTTTTTTTTTTTTAATATGGGCCATTCTCACAGGTGTGAGGTGGTAGCTCACTGCGATTTTAATCTGCATTTCATTGATGATAAGTGATGATGAACATTTTTTCTTACATCTGTTGGCCATCTGCATGTCTTCTTTGGAGAAGTGTCCATTTAGTTCTTTTATCTATTTTTTTCATTCAGTTGTTTGCTATGTTTTTGTTGAGTTGTATGAGCTCTTTGTAGATTTTTGATATTAGTTCTTTGTCAGATGTGTGGTGTGCAATTATTGTCTCCCATTCAGTAGGGTGTCTCTGTTTTGGCTACTGTCTCTTTTGATATACAGAAGATTTTTAGTTTGCTGTAGTCCCAGTTGTTTGTATTCTACTTTGTTTCCCTTGTTGATAGAGATCAGCCCTCAAATATGTTCCTGAAGTTTACGTCTGGGAGTGTTTTCCCTATGCTTTTTTCTGTATATTTATGGTTTCAGGTCTTCCAAGTCTTTTATCCATTTTAAGTTGATTTTTGTGTATGGTATGAGATAGTAGTCTAGTTTAACTCTTTTGTATGTTGCAGTCCAATTTTCCCAACACCAGTTATTGAACAAGCTTTCATTATTGCAGTGTATGATAAAAGAGCAAAGTAAATACGCAGAAATTCCGATTATTTTTAAAATTAGCCCTAGTGTCCTAAACACTTAAAATCAGGCTGCTTCTCTAGCTGACAGCAGGGGGCAGCAGATCCAGAGTCGGCTCTGGCTCTGAGAACGTGGTTTCAGGGGCGGAAAATTTGTGGTGGAAAAATCCACCAAGTGCTTACATTTAAGTACGGAAAAACTAAGAGTTAATTCCTCACTTTAATTCATTTTACAAAATAGGAGTTGATAGTAGGGAACTGTAGCTCAGAGAGGTTAAATCACTCTGTGAAGTTGTACAGTGCCCAGCAGTGCGTGGCCTAGAATCCGGGCTCTTAGTATTAATATTTGTTGGATGGATGGATTTGGTATCTAAAGAAATGGAGATGAGGATATTATTGTATGTTCTGGAGTTTTCTATAACGTATATTTTCAAATATCATAAAATGAACTGTTTATTGTTTGGTTAAAAAAAAAGAGATGAGTTAACTATAAAGAATCTTGCATTTATTTTTAATTCCTATTCTAGCTTGTATTATGTTAAACTTTTTGAAATTGACATTTTTTTGTGAGCCTGAGGCTATTAAATATTGGCAATTTCAAAGGGTTTGACTAGCTTTTTTTAAGAAAAAATAAAATTTTCGTTTTAATTTTGGGGTTACATTTTTGTTCTTCCATATATGCGCATGATCCATTCATATTCCATCAAAA
Organism: Talpa occidentalis; assembly: GCF_014898055.3. Classification (NCBI taxonomy): domain Eukaryota; kingdom Metazoa; phylum Chordata; class Mammalia; order Eulipotyphla; family Talpidae; genus Talpa; species Talpa occidentalis. The sequence continues at coordinate 27,613,672 of NW_023604295.1, forward strand.
CACCCTAAATGTAATATTTTGGAGCAGAATTTAGATATAGGGCTACTCTGCAAGTATATGTGAAGGACAAGCACATGTTTACATGTGTGCCCCCAACTAAGAATGATGGGTATCCTCTAAGTCCAATCCATGGAATCTGTTCTTGAACCAGTTACATCTTCAGCTTCAGTCAACCTGCTGTACCCACTGTGTTGCCCTGTCCAGGTACCCAGTGAACACTCACCTTGCTGTCCCCATCACCCTCACTACTCATCAGATCAGGACACAGCAACAGCTAAAATTATAGACTCTAAAGTATTTCCCTTTCTTTCAGAGACCCCCACTTGATAAACATGGTTTTTATGTTTGAGTTTTTGACCTTTAGTGAATTCTTCTTGGTCTATTCTGCCAGTGGTTCTCAAAATGTGGTCCAAGGCTTGGGCCAGAAGCATCAGCATCACCTGGACTTGTCAGAAAAGCAAAGCTTAGACTGTACCGAAACTTACTGATCAGACATTCTGGGGCTGGCATCCAGCAATCTGAGTTACAACAAGCCCTCCAGGTGATTCTGTTGCATGCCAAAGTTTGAGAACCACAGGGCAAGGTCACAAAACTGACTTTCTCCTACAGCATTGTTTTCTGTCACTAACTGGCTTTTACAACCTTCTTTCCTGGACAGTTTCTCATTTCCTTTCTAGCAGTGTAAAGTTCAGACTGTATTCCAGACTTGTACTTGTGCCCCTGTTATGGGTGGAAAGGCTTCCTGGTTGCCAGGTGCCAACCTCCGGGGGATGCTGGTATCACCTGCTGTGGGTTCCACGTTGTTTGTCTCTGCACACCTGTCAGAACCCGGGAAGCTGGCTGTTAGTGTTGACTGCAACTGGAGTTTGTTGTGGCTGGGATTTTGTGCTTTGCCTACTGGCAGGTTCAGCTCCCCCAATTCTGTCATGCCTTGGGGTGCACAGCCTGTATATAACTGGCCCTTCTCTAACTTATTAGGACCAAACAACCAGCTTTGGATTTGAAATATGTTAATGTTTTCCAGGTTGTTTAAAATTATATTTGAGCAGTTAAATTAAGAGAGAACATTAGAATCTATCATTCAAAGTGGTTCATTTAACTCTAAAAGAATTAGAATTAGATTTTCTTTTACTCCCTCTCCCCCCAAAAACATTTTATACATGCTCAGACTTTTCGGCATTTTCATCTGCGTGGTAAAATGGAGGAAGAGTGAAATGCCATCTCATACAAATGTGAACTTTGAAAAAGAAATGGTATTATTTAGGCACAACTTCAAATTTTATTTTAGGTTGTATCTGCTTGCTTATTTGTCCACTTCCCCATTACATGTTAGTCTTGTTCATTCTTGTATTTCTAGCACTACCCTATAGAAACTCAAAATATTTGAGAGATGAATGAATGGAAACAGACATACATACGCACACATGCAAAAAATAAAACATTGTTAAATGTTACCAAGATAAAAATGGGTTGTTTGCATTTGACTAAGATTTAAGCTTAATATTGTTATGCTCAAGATGGGGAGCAAAAGTTGAATTAGTGCCAGGGCTGAGTAGCTCTATCCTTAGAATGCAGGTCATCACCACAACTTAGGCTGTGAAAACCTCAAGGACCATCTATTCAACCCCTTTCATTTTGTGGAGGAGAAAACAGACCTGTAAGGGGAAGTCAATTTTACAAGATCACCAAGGAAATTGGTGGCGGACCTAGAACAGAGCCTAGGCTTTCTATCAATTTTTTCTCCAGTCTGCATGTGAAATCACATTTGGCAATTATTTATACTGATAAAACTACACTGGAAAGGATGACTTTTCCCCAAATACTTCTTTCAAGATTATAAATAGCTTAAAAAATGACAAGATGCCTGAAGCCGTATGCTCTGATATATTTAAAATCTTATCTGTTTTTTTAAAGAGAAACTTGCTATGCGTTTTTCTCCTAAAGAGGTTCAGAGATTGTTTCCAAGCTTATAATGAAAAATTCCTTGAATTTGGCAAAGTCCACGTAACTCAAATGTTAACCAGAGGGGTTTTGAGATACTCAGTTCGGTTCACATGTTTCCTAAACACAATTTTCTTTAATGTCACTTGTATGATAGAACAAGAAATAGTTCTACCTGTTGAGCCATCTGTTAGGTAAAAATGGAGTGGCACTGTTTTGGCCAAAGTATAGGGAAATAAGCACTTACACGTCATCAGTGGGTGCGAAGTTGGTGTAGTCTTTTTGGAGGGCAGTTTGCTGATGGAATCAAACTTGTAAGTGCACAGTCTTTTATCAACATTTTTGCTTTGAGCTATTTATGCTAATGATAACATTAGAAAAACACAAATATGTCTATATACAAAACTGTTGATGCCAATATTATTTAGAATTATGAAAAACTGGAGACAGCCTAAAATTTATACATTGTGATAATTCATCTAGTTCACATAGTAATAAGAAATATAAATCACACTTACATTTACTGAGAGCTAAAGTTCTCCAGGACATAAGGGGGTGGGAAAAAATAGGATGCAGAACCTCAGCTATACTATAGCATGAGCATTTTTTATAAAATTGTGTGTGTGATTAAAAGGAGGGATGTGTAAGAATAGTCTCCCAAATGTTGAGGTGATTACCTCAGAATGGTAAATTTGAGCTGCCTTTTTTCCTTCTTTATGTTTGCTTGAGTAATATACATGAGCGGGTATAAGCTTTATAATTAGAAAGAAAAAAACTCCAAAAGCTCTATCTTCATATATTGCAAGGAAAATGAAGCTAAGCATGTTTCAGTATTGCCAAACTCTGCTTTATATTATAAGGAGTGAACATGAGGCAAATACATTTCAAAAGCCACAAGCGAAAGGGTTTCAAGTATAATTTTGCTTGATTTTTTTCTTTTATTTTAAATTGCAGCTCCATTTAGGTGCTTAACTTTTCTTAAAGACTTTTTTTTTTTTATGAAATAGTCTGTGACCCCAGCCTCTTATCTACACATATATTGGTTGTTTCCGGCAGTGACTGCTATTCTGGACCATGTGTGACTCTTATTACCAGGAAACCTATGGTCAATCAAGGAAATGACAATGGCCACCTGCTGCATAGTTGCTCCGTGCAATTGTGCCTCCCATGCAGGGGCTGTCACTCACTGCTCCAGCCAGTGTTGTGGATGTTGGCATTTTGGGGAACTTGTCTCAGATTAAGTGACTGGAGGGAGTGGAACAATGCACAGCTCCCTCTCTTGAGAAAAAGAACTGCAACTCCAGTGAAACAGCTACTACCAAAAATCAAGTACTTCAAAATGAAATTTTAACTGAAATTGGAAAATAGTCTGAAAGTTGGAATTAGAAATATTGATGACATAGTGATAAATGATACTGGTTCCAGTGGATTGTGTTGAAGTTTTTACCTTTCCTCATCCTGTTTCAAGGAACAGCAAGGAGACCTGTGTGTCTGGTGTCAAGTGAGCGAAGGGGAGAGTGGCAGGTACTTACAAGACATTTGTTGAATGACTATTGCTGCATTTTATATTACATTTTGCATATGGATAGAATTCTCCTTAAACTTTTGTGAGCACCAGAGTCCCATTCCAGTTTCTGATTCAGTACCTCTCTAGCATCTGAGTTTGCATATCTAGTTATCTGGCAGTAAGACTGATGAACAACCTTTGTAACATTGCTTTAGACTGCAATCAGTTCCCTATTTTTTTCTGATACTTGGCCCATACAAAGATGTCTGATGGAGAAAAGAACATTTCTCTACCTGGGAAGTTTGCCCTAATACTCACAAGGACCCAATGGGACACAGAAGAAGAAGGGAATATCCTCTCAGACCAGCTAGGCATATCTGCCAAATTCAGCCTGGCAACTGATGAGCATAACAGATGCCCTGGCCAGCTTCATTTCACATCCAGTCTGCATCAACCCTCTCCAGATTGAGCAGGTTGGCACACAATTGGGGCATATGAATAGCTGCTACTCTGGAAGTATTCTATATGTATTTGCATAGAGTTAAATTTGCATTTACATATAGCACATTTTTGTGCAACGGATATGGCAGCATCTATGCATATAGATTGGAAAGGATGTGTATACTGAACTAGGAATTCAACTAAATGTTTGTTGGGTAAACCAGGCTATTTAGGGAGAAAGAAAGCAGTAAGAATTAGCATTTATGAAGCCTCTGTTATCTACCAGGCATTGTTCTTAACATGAACATATAAAGTGTCTCAATTCATCCTTAGCACAGATGACACAGTGAGATGGGGACTATGATCTTTATTGAGTGGATGAGGTCTCTGAGTCTCAGAGGTTAAACATCTCACCTATTAAGCATGAACTTACTGCCAGGCAGTTGCATCTGACCTCAAAGTGCATTTTCTCCACTCCGTTCTATTGATCTAACATAAAGCAAGCAAAATGTTATTTAATTAAAAATATTATCATGACTCTAATATCAATTTGTGTTCCAAGACCATTTACTAACTACTATGGCTGTGTGGATTTTGCTGAGTACATAAAAAGACTTAATACTAATACCTTAATTGCTTGGGAACTACCATTGCTAAAATACTGATTAACTTATGTAGTAGCATTTGATTGAATTAATATGCTTTTAAAAAAACATTGCATCTTTTACTAGTGCAATCTTGTAAATTAAAGTGCCATTGTGTTTATGCGCCTGCACATTACAAATGGTCTGACGTCAATTTTAAAGCATTTTGGATAGCAAAGGACTGGGTTTTGGCAGAAGCAATCTGACCATGGATTAAACCCAGAAGAGAAACCAAGCTCATAAACTGTGATTTAGTTATATGAAAATTCTTTTTTAAAAAAAGGTTGTGTATGTGTAGACATGGGCACTGCAAGATTAATTAATGTCCACTCTAACTTACAACATTAAATATACTATTGTAGTCACAAAATTTATATTTTTGAAGAATTTCTAACCTGGGAGAATGTTTCATGTTATGTGAAACATGCAGAGTCAAATATACAAGGTGTAATTTTGATTAGGGAAAACCATATATGTATAAAAGGGAAGATTTGGAGGAATAACAACAAAATAATAGTAATGGCTATTTTTTGGCTGTGATCAAGGGTCATTTTTAATTTATACTTTTTTGAAAAAAGTTTTATTTAATTATGCATACAAGAACTGGGGTATAGGCCAAAGGTGTGTGTGGGGGGTAAGAGGATTCACCAGAGAGAGTGGGGAGCAGAACAAGCAGATCTACTGAAATACACTGCTGAGGGGAGCAGAGGGTGAGACAGGAGAAGTCTGCTGTGCCATGTGGGTTGTTTCCTGGCTGGCTGGGGATCAATGGCTGGCGATAGGTTGATAGAGCTGTGTCTTTAACCCCTGTGCCACCAAGGAGACCCTTAATTTATACTTTAAACCTGCATGTATTTTTTTTGTCTTTTTGTTTTTTTTTAATTTTCTGCTGTGAGCATAATAAGAGGAGATTAACCTTAAAAAACTTACTGATCCTTTCACTATTAAAGTTCGAAGTAAGCAGGACAACTGATTTTGAAAACTGTGATGGTAGCCCACTTACTACAGTGTGTATATCTGCAGGAGGAGAGCAGGGGAAGTGAGGAGGGAGACAGAGAGAGAATGAATGAATGAATGATAGAGAAGGGAATAGAGTAATGAGGGCAGTAAGTTTGGGTCAAATGGTTCCTGACTGCTGATATGTTTTTCTCCTGCCAGTATTCAGAGCTTTCTGGAGTCAGGTTCACACACTGGCATTGTACTTCTCCATCTTTCAGGATGAAAGATGCTATACATTTCCGATGAACTCACCTACTTCTTTGCACATGTGGAGCAGGAAGGAGAGGGAGAAATTTTTGTCTGTGTAAGAGAGAACCTACCTTTTGGGTTCTGAAAGATAAAATGAGGTCATCAACAATGCTTGGCATTCAGGAAATGGTAGCTATTATTATTGACTCAGAAGGAGCTACTTTTAGTGTCTAATTTAAGCTTTGGGTCTAATGATTTTCCCTTTTTGTCCCTTCCAGGTAACCTAATTTTGCTCTGCTAATTTTCAGGAAAAACTTCAATTTGCAAAGGAAGTTTGACTACTAGGGAATTAGGCCTTTCCTAGGAGGACTGGACACAGTCATGTGTAGACATCCTTGACAGAAGGAGGAACAAGGTGTTGTGTGTATGGCTGAAAGTCTAGCCACCAAGGAGACAGATCAAGGTGGAAAGGGAATAATAGGGTTCCTGACCTACCAACTTTTTTCTCTGTGCTCTTTCTGAGATTGCCTTGAAAGACTTAACCCTTACTCATAGCCACAAGCACTCTCTTCATCACTGGCTAGGCTTTCAGAAAATAAAAGTAAGTGGAATATACTTGACAGCTTGCCTGACAGCCTGAGTTTCCCTAGTTACTCAGTTATGTTTCAGGTATAGAAAATTATCACTGGACTGAATGTGATTGATGTATGACTGGGAACTAAAATGGAAGCAGTGGGATGTTACAGTCATCTAATCAGTCAGCACATGTTTATACTGTGCCCCAAATATATATATAAGGTGCTAAAAGAAATATAAACAAATGTACAAAAGTAGACTCTACCCTCAAAGAGCTGTAAAAAAATTTTGTGTGATGCTGCAATATTATTGTTGCCACTTACCATGTTGCAATAGAAAAAGTTCATATTGTTTCACATTTAGGGAAATGCTAAGGAAATTCAAAGTGTGAATTTAGTTCTAATTAATAGTAATATAGCAAAGAACCAATCAATGTTGGTTCACTAGTGTGACAAACATAATGATGGAAGATGCTAACATTATCAGAGTACAAGAGACTCTGTATATGTATATATTAGTACTTTTCTGTGTCTAAAACTATTCCAAAAGAAAAGTTTATTTTAAAAATCTATAGGTTAAGCACTTGACAGTTTTGTCTGAAAGCACTTACAATTTTTCAACCTGCTTCCTTTTCAGTAGTCACCCTGTAAAAATCAATTCCCTTAATTTGATTTTCTCCCCAGACATAGTCATCAACTTTAGCTGCAAGTCCCAGTTGCACAGAAATACATTTTGGGGTAGCTTTGCAGTGGCCATAAGGTGTGTAGAGCCAGATGAGGTGGGAATCAGCTCAGCCCTTTGGCTTGGGAGAAGCAGGATGTTCTCGTGTTTCCAAGTACCTGATTTTAAGGATTTGGCGACTCTGGAATCTTGGTTCAAGAATATTGGTGTCATTTCTCAGAGCTGCCCATCATTCACCTAGTTTTGTGCATTCGAATCAAGAAGGAGGCATGAAGGTAAGGCTTCTCTTGCATGAAATGATATGCTGTCTCCTCTCTGGTCTTCAGTTTCTTCATCTAAAAAGTAAGGTAGCATCTACAACTCTACCAGTTCTTGGTTCTTCTTGACTATGCTCAAGGCAGAGCAGCAGTACTAGTGCCACCAGCTCTGCCTCTGTCTCCTCCAACACCACCTCTACAATTTCTACTACCTCTATCACCTGTTTCCACTACTCGATCTCTATCTCTGTCACCTCCACCACCTCCATAACCTCCACCATCTCCACTAATTTCACTACTTCCATCACCCTTTCCAACACCTCCTCTACTACCTCCACCACCACCATCACCACCACTAACTCCAGCATCACTTTAACTTTCGCCATTCTCACCACAGTCACACCAACATAATTACGCCATCAGAAGACTAACTACATATCATAAAGACTGACTCTGAGATGACATATTTAAGATGAACTCTGCAGAGGCAAATGTACAAAACAGTACAAATCCCCACAAGTAATGCTCCATATTGATGAAATCACTCATGATATCCAGGTAAGAAATCCTTCCTCTCACCTGTTAAAATGTGAAGTAACTGGCCACCATTTTTCATTATATTCAGTGGGGCACAGATGCTAGAGAAGCTGCCCTGCCCATTACTAACTTGGGTAGATGAGGGGTTAGAAGATATTTAATTTGCTAATCCCTCCAAAATTGTGCATCTGTACAAAAGGCCTTCAAATCTGGTTACTCTGGAGATTCAACAAGAGCTGTCTGTATAATTAGATCAGCCTGCTGAATTAAGTCTCCAGACCATCATCCCACTCTGGTGGGTAAGGGAAATTGCGTGTTTAATAAAACTGTCTGCATCCATTGGGATTGACATTATAAGGTTCATTAACATATCTGTATAAAGTAAGAGCTTGTGGAGAAACTACCAGATTGCTACACCACAGACAGGTGAATACTTTGCATGGAGAAGGGAGTTTCTAAGGGAGACGAGTCTCAAGGATGGTACGCAGGCATAGGCTGAAAACTCTAAATTCCTTTTTTTGAGTGTCTCAAATTTATGGAAGATAATGTTCCACTTCAGAAACTGACTTGCAGAGCATGCTGTGTCTTGTAAATGCTCTGGGACCTGAAACTGCAGCGCCCTGTAGTTTCTGAGACCAGTGCTGGCCTGTCTTATGCCATTAAGTCCCAGTCTGACACCTCCTCTGTAGCTCAGTGTACAGTCTCCGATTGAATTGAAAGCTATGTTCAGATGCAGCAATTGTCAGAAGTGTTTAATTCCCAGGAGTCATAAAACATGAGGCCTGGACAAATGGTCTGCTCTAGTGAATATCTGTAGACTGGGGAAAAAACTACTTTGTGTTATTGGAACTGGGCCTCAACACTCAGTGCCATTTGGATTCCTCTGGGAAATTCACAGCACCTAAAAATTGCATTTCAGTTTACTTGTCCTGAAAATTAAGCTTCCTACATGACCTTTTCATGAGGTTGGAGAATCTAGGGCAATGATCTTTGACCGGGCAGATGTCCTTGAAGTAAAGATACTTGGAAAAAGGAACCAGAATGATCAGTTCTGAAAAATAGGATCAATCCCTCCCACTACTGTCAGGGTCAGTGAAGGCTTCTCAGTTCAGTGTTTCCCAAAATGCACTCCCTCAGCCAGAAGAAGTGTAGACATCTCCAGAGAACTTGTTAGAAATGCAAAATCTCCACTGAATCAGAAACTCTGGGCAGGGGGTCCAGTAATCTGTGCTGATGGTCATCTTTAAAGCCTTGAACTAAAGCAATATAATCTAGAGGGTTCAGAAGAGAAAAAAATAAAATATTTAGGTCTTGAGAAATTAAAGCTTCAAAAGAAGTGTAGAAAAAAAAACAACAACAACAACAGTAGGGGCTTAGGTTCAAAGGCATGTGCATTTCCTTTTTTTTTTTTTTTTTCTGTGGGACCCATGCCTGCGGCCGAGGATTGAACCGGCGCTGCAGAGCCTCACAGCCCAGCGCTCAACTGCTGTGCCACCAGGGGAGGCCCAGCATGTGCATTTCTGTGGAACTGCAGACACAGAGAATTTTAGGCCAGAAAGGAATCTTAGAATATACAGCTCAGTTAGGTCCCTTATTTCTAAAAGTGCAAACAATCCATATTCCTAAACTGACAATTCACATTCCTAAACTTCTTCCATTACCCACAGTTGCGCTTCTGAAGTGACACGCTCATGCCATAAAGAAGTTTCGGCTGGGCCACAAACTACCCTTTGTGGGGGTGACCAGGCAGGTCTAGGGGAACCACATCACCCTGATAAGTGGCCTGTGAGGCTGCATGGATGCAAACAGTTGGGACCCACTTTCTTGCCCAGAGAAAGAATGAATTCATATTATTTACTATCAACTTATTGTCTATAAAATGAAGGTGGGTAAATAAAACAAAAACAGTATGTTCATAGCCAATAGTCCAGAATACATCCCAGAAATGCTTGGCAGTGGAATCCCTCAACATTTCTTTTTTTTTTTTTTTAAGATTTATTTTTATTTATTTATGCATACAAGAACTAGGGTATAGGCCAGAGGTGCGGGGGTGGGGGAATGAGCGGATTCACCAGAGACAGAGTGGGGAGCAGAACAGGCAGATCTACTGAAATACCCTGCTGAGGGGAGCAGTGGGTGAGGCAGGAGAGGTCTGCTGCTCCATGTGGGTCAGCTCCCCAACCCAGGATAAAACTCTTGTTGCAATGGCTGGCATCGCTTGATAGCACTGAGACTGTAACCCCTGTGCCACCAGGGAAGCCCCATATCCCTCTACATTTCTCAAGGAGCAGAATTCAATTTCACTTACCGGGATTGTGCAGAGGGAAAGAGCACGTGCTTAGACTTGTAGTCACCACAGGGGCCGTGAGCACACTTCCCAGGGACTGTGTCCAGAGGGGGTGTTCAGGTCCAAAGAGCCTGCACTTTGGGCATGGATGAGGTAGAGATAAGTGAGAACTAAGCACAGAGGAGGGACAGATAGAGAGGGAGAGAGGAAGGAGGAGACTGATTCCAGCAGTTACTGTGATGGCAGAGTTTAATGAGAAGGAAAGAGATGGACAGAAGACTTTTGGGGGCTTTCTGTTTGAGAGGCTATGAGACACCATGAGTCACCATATCAGGACACTTCCTTAATGATCCACCATATTCTTCAAAGCTATGGCTCTGGACACTCTTCTATGAAATGACACTGTGTATAGAATAAATCATATGGGGTTCCAGTTATTTAGGTAAAATAAACTATGGCACGCATTTCCCTCTAAGTAAACAGCAACTTCATGCTCCTTTTTTTTTTTTTTTCCTGCTTGTATTTCTAGAGCAAGACCTAACTCCTTAAGAACAACATAGATTTAATCCTCAGAGACCCAATTTAGAGAACTTTCCCCCTCATTTATTGAAGATTAAAGCAACTAATTCATTTGTACAGTAGTGTGAGCTCATTATTTTAATCCAAATAATGATCTTTTAGCACCCAAGAGAAATAAGTGACCTCCTCCTACTGTGGCTGGAGGTTTTAAGATGTGAAAGATAGGAGTGAAAGGGTACAAGCAGGCTTCTCACAGTCTCACATTTAATGAGTGCCTATTATATACCAGACACACCGAGACTGGGAAGATAGATAAAACCCATGGCCCTTTGCACTCAGGCAGATTGAAGTATAATGCTAATGACAGATACAGTGGACAAAATACAGTGTCACAACTGGCATAATCTAGAATTATGAAGAGGGTGGAATACAGGATTAGAAGTGTCATTTACTTGTTACTTACTATATGTCAAGAGCTATTGTCAATGTTTAAAATTTTTATTTGCTTATTTTTATTGGGATAAAAGATACATGACAGAAAAACTTATCATTTGAGCTATTTTTTAAAGTGTGTGGTTCTGTGGCTTCCAGCACATTCACAGTGCTGCCACCATCACCACCCATCTCCATGCTCTCACCTGGCGGAACTGATGCTGTACCCATTAGACCAGGTAACTCTTTATTCTCCTTGCCTCCGAGCCCTGGCAAGCACCAGTCTCCCTTCTGACTTTATGATTCTGACTACTCCAGGAACCTCACCTAGATGGAATCATTCGATACTTATCCATTTGTGTCTGGTTTATTTCACTACCTGTAGTGTTATGTTAAGCACTTAATATGCAGTAATTCAAGTAATTCTTTAGAACAGCTCTATTAGGGTGGTAGCATTTTCTTCTTTTTGCAAATGAAAAAACTGATTGGCTCACAAATCACAGTTAATAAATAACATAGTCCGAAACTTAGCCTTGATCTCAAGTCCTTCACCAGGATACTAAGCAAGAAAAGAGAGGGGGAATCAGGGAAGTTATAAAAATAAGTAATAAAAAAAATAAAAACAATACATAGAACTTTCTGAGATGGGTTGTATTAGCTGTAGGAATAGGGCATCTCTCCTTTTGAAAGTATCAGGATTATTAGTGTCTTCAAAAAGGAGTGACAGGAGCAAGGGGACCAGATCTAAGGTTTACTCTGCTTTTTCTATCTGCCAATTAAAACTCTTGCTGTAAATATATGTACTACTCGATGGAATCCTCCCAGAAAGTGGCCAGACCACTCCTTTGTCTGCTTCAAAAAGGCAAGGGCCACATTTCCCCCTCCTTTTTGTGGCTGCTACTTCTGATGTTTTGATTGTTTTAGGGCATTTTGCACCTGGCGCCTGGGGAGGGCCGCTGGGAATGTGGTGTGTGTCTGGCGGTGGTTTGGGAACAGGATGTGTTTACAGTGTCTTGAGCAATGAGGGCACAGTGGGGAGGGAATCGTTGTGCTCGTCCTGCTGGGTGGGAGTCCCAGGGCTGTGCTGTCATCACCAGTGCCAAGGGCCCCAGTTCTCAGGGCAACTAACAAAATCACCCTTTTGAATTTTCTTGTCCTCAATGGATCTAGATCCATTCGTGGATCTAGATTTTCCCTCCCTGGCCAGCTCCACCCCCCCTTCCCCCCAGCAAGATGGTTTCTTCCCAAGCTTCTGCCTTCCCTGGGACATGCACACTGAAGGCAATAGGCAGAAGCCTCAGTCCGGTTTATCCTCAGGAGGCAAGACTCCTGTGATGACAGTTGATAGAACAATCAAAGGGCACTGCCTTCTGGTTGATCTTTCTATCTCTCCTTTTTTTGTCCTTTTATGTTAATTATATCAGATACATTGGAAAAAGCATGACATTTTGGCCCCTGGAACTGGGGTTCCAATTCTGCCTCTACTGCTTACAAGCTATGTGTCGCTGAGGACATGCACTAATATCCTCTGAACTTCAATATTCTCATCTGTAAAATGGGAATAACACTGACATCCAGGGGTGCTGTGTAATAATCAAATGATATAATTTATACCAAAGGACTTGCAAAATAAAGCACTACCAGAGTTGGATTTTTTCACTACATTTGCATTTTGGATCATGTTTAATTTTCTACTTATGGTGCATGAAGTTTGCCCTGGATTTAAAGCAGCATCTTCACATTAAGTTAGCTTCACCATTAGCATTTGCTCTGCATGAGCACGCACAGTATGCCCAGTGGTGACCTTGGCAGTGGGGAAACAAGTCATTTCATCTTTTAGCCCAGAGATAGAGCTAAGCCAATATGTATCCCTTGCATAAAAGGAATTTTTCATTTGTTTCACAATGAATCACATCTACTTCCTCATTTCCTAAAATGAAATCATCTAATGAATAGGATGAACGAAGTTGAAAACTGACTTTTAATTCATTTATTCAAACTATTTAAATGTGTACCAATTAGCTTGTAGTAAATTATTGTGATGAGAACAAAAACTTGTGTTTAATTAGTCAAATTCTCTTGCTATAGCTTTTAGATATGGGTACTCAGTTTCTACCCACTTGGAAGGTAATTCTTTGGGAAGCTGATTGTAATCTGAATTCTGTAAACAATGTTTCTTCTACAACATGGAGAATTACAAAAAGACAGACAAGGCAGTGCATGCAAAGCATGTGACATCTGTGGCCCAATGCTGTCATTATATCTGGGAAAGAAAAACAAGGCTTGAATTCTTAGATGCTTAAGTCAGACAAAGGTCTCTTGAAGGGCTCAGTCACAATTCTCCACACAATGCTTAATTCTACTAATCCTATTTCATCTCTCTCTCTCTTTTTTTTTTTTTCTTTCTGCATCAACTATTCAAATTCCCAGGGCAAAGCCCAAGGAAACTATACCAGATAAGGCTCCCTGGTAAAACTGGGTAACTAAAAAACTTCAAATAAGAGAGGCTCAATTTCAATGGTGTGCTGTCAACAAACTTTCTAGAGGAGTGTGTCTTCCCAAAGAAACTAGAATGAGTGAAAAAGTTTGTAAGCCTAGAGTCATGCAAATTACAGCTAGGACCAGTGATGAACACATATACTTTTCCAGATAAAAAAAGATCATATGTCAATTAATTTTCATCAGGAGTAATTTCAAGTTTTAGAAGGTAGACAGAATGCAGCAGAAATTTTAGAAGTATGTGTCCACAGGGGTTTCTGTTGGAACAGCAATTATTAATTCAGATGATAGCAGAGTGCTGCTTTCAGAGCAATGCATGGAAGGTGGGAAGTTTACATGCAACCCTGTCTCCTAAGAAGAAACTTGTGTTCAACAATAATCAAAAGACTCTATGGTTCCTGCTAGAAGGGCTCAGGCAGTCTGGGAACTTGAGTTCAAATCCAGTCTTGGATACTCAAGCAGTTTTCTTTTTTTTTTTTTTTTTTTTTTAAACCGTTTTTATTTTATTTATTTATTTATTTATTTATTTATTTATTTATTTGTTTGTTTGTTTTGTTTATACATGCACTGGGTACAGTCAGAAGCGCGGGAGGGTGAGAGAATTCACCAGAGCCAGAGCGGGGAGCAGAGCAGGCAGAAGGACCGAAGTACACTGCTGAGGGGAGCAGCGGGCGGCAGGAGAGGTCTGCGCGCCATGTGGGACCCTCCTCCGGTGGCCGGGGAGCAGCCGGGGATCGAACCGGCGCCGCAGAGGCCGCGGGCAGCTTCGCAACCGAGCGCTCAACCGCTGCGCCACCGGGGAGGCCCTCAAGCAGTTTTCTTAACCTCTCAGTCTTAGGGTTCATCATTTGTGAAATTAGTGTAGATTAATTTCTAGGATTATTGTGAGAATTAAATAAAATATGTGGAAAGGTCTAACATAACCTGGCATGTACCAAGAGATTAAAAATTGTCAATTTCACTTTTTCATCCCTCCCTCTTCTCCAGTGCAATGAATATTTTTTTATATAAAATGAATGTGGAACTTAAAATGACAATCACACAAGCTACTACTATATTGAGCTTATAAACCACTTCCTGTAAATATCTTAAGATTCCAGTTTATGATAGTTTTTAAGCCACTTTTAGCATTACTCTATTGTTTAAGAAAGGAACACAAACACCTATTGAGCATCTATGACACACCAACATGCTTCCCTATGACAATCTGTAAGCACCATTTCTGCATATGCAGATACAGAAACTCACTGAAATGAAGTGAAATGCAACATCATAAAACTAGTATGCCACAGAATCAGGGTTTAAACTCAGATCTCATAAGTTCTTCCTCCATGGCCTCCTCAGACTGCAAGGTTGCTTTTCAATAGTTTATTTCTTGACATTTTGGTGTGATGCTGACCTCAAAGTCATATGTGAATTGAAAAGGCTGTGCAGTGCTTGAACTTAGAACTACTTCTATATGACAGCCTGATTTAAACACATCAGAGTGAAAAACTTAAGCCAGTTTGCAATTGGTTCCCATGTGATCTGTTTGGACAGAACCAAGTTACCAGTAATCACCATGCACACCCCAGAACCAGGAACCAGGGTGGGGCTTCTCAAATTGCTCTTTCTTAGTAAGGTTTGGAGAGTGCAATGGCCTAAAACTTGAGCACTATGACATCAGGGCTGGGACAGATGTGCTGAGTGATGACTCAGGAGTGCTGTCCCCACTGAGAGAGGATACTGGCACAGTCATTAAGAGCACAGACTTTTAATTCCCAGTTAAAGTCCTCTCTTTGTCACTTGCCATCTTGTACCCTTGAACAACTTTCAATCTCTCTAAGTCTCAATATCCTTATCTTTCAGTTGGGGTTAACAGCACCTGCTTCTCAAGATTATGGCAAAGCTTAAATGAATAATGTATATAAACTTCCTGGTGTATGTTGGTTGAGCCAAGCCTGCAGCCTCCATGAACATCACCAAGACCAGCTTGGAGCACAGCACATACTAGACTCAGTAAATGTTTAAAGAATTGTTCTTTCATCCACTTCTCCTTAGTTGTGCTGCTCTCTGTATTCAGATCCATACCCTGCTCTCCTGGGGCAGCAATTGCCATTTCATGGCAGTCGGTCCTCCTGAGTAGCTCCGATAGGAAGGTCTATCAAAAATCTCAGATCAGAACCCCCCTCCTTTTACTTCACGCTTGAGTCTCAATAATCCCACTAATGCTCTGCCTCTTTTATGTGGTTGCAGATAGATATTGTATGACTCAGGTATTTTTCAAAGTTGAAAAAAAAAAAAAGCTTAAAAGCTATTGGCTTGCCCTGTCACTGAGCAGTCTTGAAGGTCTCAACAGTACCCCCCACAGGTCCCTTGCATCCCGACGCTCCCCCACTCCTGTCCACAGGCCATTTCCACAGTGAAAAGGAATTGTATCACATGTCTGCACCAGTATTTTTAAAATGTTCTCACATTGTCCCTGTTTGCAGCTGTGATTGAGAACCCAGGAGCAAGAAGAGGTGCTTTCATCAATACCACACACACTGCAGCATCAGAGAGATCTTTCATTAGCAGAGGTAGAATCTGTAGATTCAGGCTCTTCAGAACATCAATGGTGTTAAAGCGCTCTGCGATATACATGGATTTTTGCATAGATAGGAAGAGAAGAATCAATGAGCAATATCTATTAATTCTCTGGGCCAGTGTCATTAGCAGTGGATATGTTTGGAGCAATCACCAATGGTGTGGGGCTTCACTGTATAGGAGACATGCCCCCCTTGGGTGAGAAGCTAGTCATGACCATTCTCAGTTCCAGTGACTAGGAATAGTAATCTGTTAAGAGCAGGATTGAAATGCCTAAGCAATAAAAAAGTTGTAAATAAAGTTTAAACTTAAACTCTTAAATTTACAAAGTCTACTAATATTATTACTGCTATTAATTAATAATTATCTATTATGTGTTGAGAACACATTAGAGCTAATTCTCATTGAATGAGGCAGATATGACTAGTCAATCTTCAGCAAAAGAAGAGAATTTTAGGGAGTTGAAGCACTTTGTCCATTATCACGGCTACGGAGTGGCAGAGTTCAGAGTCAATGCCAGGTCTGTTTGAAAGGCTATTTTTACTACAATAGTTTGATTCTCCAAAACAACATATAGTACTGCCATGAAATAAACAGCATTCTTTGTGTTTTTCAAGTTTTTTACAGTAACCATTTGTAAAATGTTATATTTGAAATGTTGTAATGAAAAAGTTATTTTGGAGGTGGGGATAAAGGGAGTGGTAAGAATAAGGATTAGATCTAAAATTGAGCATATTGTTATTAACTAGATGCTTTTTCTTAACTAAAAGCATTAAAATCTTACAGCAAATAAAAATGTATGTTGCCTTCCGTAATTACAAATGGATTTCATGGATTTATATTTCAGAGACAGAGACCTGGAAGATCAGCCCACATTTCAGATTGTGGTTTTTGCATTTGAGGCATAGACACCTCTGAGAGTTATCAAATGAGCAAACTTCACAAAAGAAGTGGCAGACAGAACTCTGAAGCAATCCTTATTTAGCAAGTTATCCTGTAGGATTTTAGCTTCTGTTTGGTCTTTGCCTAAAATATCTTCCCCAAACAACTTAGCCTCCCTCTCTCCTGTTTGACTGTGGTCAGCAAGGTGAGAAACTAGGAAGGGGAAAATTAGAATTTGGAAGTGGATTCTGACAGACTTGTCATCTCACCAGAGAAGATGAATGCCAAGAAAAATAGTAACAAGGCACAGGAAAGATACAATTGGAGGTGCGATCCAAGGAGAGAATTGAGCTCAGCGAAATTTCCTCCCCACAGAGCTACCAATTCAATCCTGGAACACTATAAATGATACTATCACTTATGAAACTGGGTAGGACCAGGCTGTATTTCTTAACTTCTTCTCCATCCCCTACCCCCATCAGCTGCTAAAAAACCAAAGTACCAGATAAACAAAAGGAATGCCTACCTCAGATGTTCTCTGGGAAAGCACAGGACTCGTTATAAATCTGAGGGCACTAAGGTTCATTGTTAAAATGTACTTTTAACATCATTTTTTAAACTGGCGACTAAGAAGTTTCTTCAGAGCACCACTTTGCTGATTTTAAAGGCAAGCAATTAGTGTATGTACATTGATGAGAGACGACTTTAATAATATTTAATCAAAGGTCACACCAACAGTAAGCAGATCATCTGACTACATTTCCAGGTTCTAATTCCATTGTGTCTCTTCAATTTAGATAAAACAAATGGCTTTATTTGTAGCTGACATTTGGAGCAGCGTTATCTCTAGTCTGATCAATCATATCGATCTTTCTAATTATTTTTTACTTTTAGTCAGTCTTGCACTGTTTTAATTTAAAAATTGTATTGGGGAGAATTAAAGAATTGCAAAATACAGAACTGAAAAGTTTAGAGTAATTGAAAAAAATCACTATTCTAGCATTCAGAGATAATCATTGTTAACATTTTATAATATTAGTGTCTTTTTTCATTAAGCATGCTTTTTTTGGTACTTACATCATTTTTCTAGTGGTTCACACTTCAATTTAAAATTTTCTAAATATTTATAATATATAATATATGTTTGATGATTATGATTCCATGGTGACATGTTTCAGTAAGGAAAATTACAGTGGAAATAGGCAAACATAGACAAGGTGGAGAAGGAACTATAAGAGTGGTTTAATGAAAATCATCAATAACTTAGACCGAAAGTCCCTCCAAGAGTGATTGCTAAACTAAAATGCTTAAGAAAGACCTAATATGGCAAAGTGTGTTTGTTTTCAGACTATAAATAGTATACTGTTGTGTTTAAGAAATAAATGCCAAAAGAACTTACTCAAAAAAAAAAAAGAAAAGAAAAGTGACTTTCAATATACTTGTCTTGAGATACACATGGCAATACAGGATGTTTCCTCATTAAGCATGTTTTAACGTATTTGGATCTTTTCAAATTTGTGTCCTACTTTTGTCTTTTGCTTAATATGTTGTAAAAGGATTTTTTCATTTCAGTATAAACTCTGTCAGCATGATTTTAAGTTGTATGTATGGATGCACTGGAAATTATTTCCTGTTTTAGGAAAACAAAAGACCAACCAATTGTCATCCTAGCCCATTAAGTCTCTGTTTGAATATAACATATCTGGGAGATCTGCACAAAAAGCTGCTGGTGTTGATGCTGGATTGTAGCACTAGCAGGGATTATCATGCTTTGTCCCTAAGCACAAGTAAAGAACTTGAGTGGGGGTAGGTGTCCTTGACTCCCCACTCTGAGATGCTACCTTACTATTATGCATAGTGTGACCAAGTCTTCAAAGGCAGGAGGAAGCAGTAACTTCATTCCAGCAGCAGGTGGAGTCTGGAGTAGCATTGTGTGTGGTCATGGACAAGAGTTCTAGAGATGATGCATTTATTGAAAACTGATTATTTTCTAGTGATTCCACTCATAGGCATATATCCAAAGGGTACAAAAACACTAATTAGAAGGGAAATTTGCACTCCAATTTTTATTGCAGCACTATTTATAATTGCTAAGATATGGAAACAACCCAAGTGCCCCAAAACAGATGAATGGATCAAGAGATGTTATATATACACAATGGAATACTACTCAGTGATTAAAAAGGATAAACTCATGCCACTTGCGGTAACATTGATGGAACAGGAAGGGATAATGCTAAGTGAAATAAATCAACAGAAGGAAGATAAATATCGATCGCGTCACTTACAGGTGGAATATCGAGAAACCAAACAAAGGGTCAGGAAATAGACAAAACTTGCAAGCTGACCATAGAGCTGAAGCATACAGCAGGGGAAGGGAAGGGAGAGTTGTCAAAATACAGGAGGTAAGAGCACAAAGGACTATGGTGATGGATCATGGGTGGTATGGTGGTGGGAAAGCTACAGGGATTACTCTTGAGGGGAGAAATCAAATACTATATAAAAATTAACAATGACGTAAAAAATAAGTAAATTAAAATAAATAAAAACCTATTATGAGCAGGAGAGTGTTAGGTTCTGGGAATGTAAAATATAGTTTCTTTCTTATGGAGGCTGACATTACTGGCTCATTCTTTATAACCGGGGTCCACCTCCCCTTACTCTGGGAACCTATCTTCATCTTGGCTGGAACTCTGATGCCTCACCTTCCACAGTCAGCCTCCTTTTCTGAAGCATCAATCTTGCTGAGGGTCTGCTCGAATGAGCAGGTTAACTGAAGCAAAGAGCCCCTCCTGAGATCCTATAAGTCACCTGAACATCCTTCATTGGTGACATTTACATTGCACTGTCACTTCTTTGTGGTCAGGTGAACTTTTATTCCCTTCCCACTGCCCTGGCATGTGGGGGTTCCAGCGAGTCAAAGTTGGACAATTAGGACAATATTTAAAAATACTTTTCTTATCTTTTCACATCTTGTATTTACTCTAATAATATCTACTGATGGCCTACTATCTTTATTATACGCCAGTAAGCAGTCCAGGGGCTAATGCAGTAGTAAAGACTGGACTTAGCTAAGACATTAGAATCAAGTGGAAATTCAATTAAAACATGTAGGACACAAAAGTAAGATCATGATAACTTGCTCCTCTTCACTGGCATTGTAAGACTCAGGGGGTCAATGCAAGTAAAATACTAGTGGAGCAGAGATTATTTAAAGAACTCCTGATGATATGAGTGAGGAATGAGAAAAGGTTGAGATGAAATTGGTGAGCATTCTGGAATAGGGAAACATGAGAAGAGTCTTGGAGCCAAATATGTACTGGAGGCATATGTCATATGTGCGATGCCCAGTGGCAAAGGATATCAGATTGCACTGAAATTATTAATCCCACAAGATCCAAGTACCCTTGGCCTTTGTTAATTTTAGAATATGCACAAGTGAATCTATTCCCTTTTGTATTGCTACATATAGATACTTTGCATATCCGTTAAAACAATGGTTTTGTAAGATATTATTGTAGATACTAAGAAATTCCTTTGTCACTGACTTCAGAAGTGAAATTATTTTTGACAGCTTTAGAATGACAGTCATGGCCACAACTGTTAGTTTTCTGTCTTTCTCCTTTGTAACACATCCTTTGAACCGGACATATTGCCAGGCAGAGTAAATCACTCTTTTCTAGGAGCTATCGCTCTCCTGTAGGCAGTTGTGACCATAAGAATGTGCAATGAAATGTATGCCAAAGGATTTTATTTTAGACTTCTAGAAAGTCTCTTTAAGTAAGAGGAGGAGTGGATAAAAGAAAAAGAGGAGGAAATTGGAAAAGAAAACCAAAACAGAGAGATTATTTTGCCCTTGCCTTTCTCTCCTGCATTACTTATTTCCTGCTTCCTGCAACGCAGAGATGATGGGTGGATGGGGATTGAGTCTTTTGGGAATAGGCAAGGTGGGGCCTCTTTTAAGGTGTAACAGAGCAGAGAGCTGGAGGATGCCTGCATGCTTGGCGGCTATGGGTTGTGGCTGTACCAGTCCTGGATGATGTAACTCCAGACTTCTTTTGAAATGAGAGGGAAATAAATATCTGTCTTTCTAAAGCCACTTTGTTAAGGCATTAATTACATAAATATAGTGTAAATACATCTTAAGAGCATGAACAATGTTTATGGCACATGATCCATGGTAGGTGTTCAATCAAGTGTGATGACGAACAAGATGAAATTAAAAGCTATGAGGCAAGGTGTATGGTTAATTTTATTTAAAGATTCTGCCAGGAATGCCATTCAATGTTTTTGTAGGCAGGCGTGATCGAGGAAGTTTACAATGTTTAATAAAAGTTCTTCATCAATTTAACATTAAATGTTTCATTTTGTTTTGTTTCAAGAAATAAGAAATGCATATTGTTATAGATGTTTTTAAGTGGGTTTTCATTGCCACAGGAGGAATGTCTGAAAGGACCCATCTACAGTGATGGAGAGGTTGTGAGCTCTGGGGCCTCGCCCTGACTCAGGATGGACACATGGGATAACAAACATTAGGAAACACATTCCAACAAAAGTGGAGGAGAAAACAGCTTATCTGAGGAAGAGTTGCAAAGGCCAGCCTGCAGTCAATCAGGAGGGAAAGTGGAGGAACAGGAAAGGGAGGTCACAGCCACTCAACGTGAACATAGAACGAAAACGAAGGCTTGTGAGCTCATGAAGCTGAAAATTGGCAGACTCAAAAGGGACCCTGAAGGTGAAATATTTTACTTAGTTAACCCCCTTTACTTACTGTAGCCTTCTGGAAAGATCACAAATTTAAAAAAAACACACTCTTCATTTTCAATTATTGTTAGTTCTATGCATACTGAAAGGGATGCAAAAGATATTCTCACTTGGCTGCTGGGAAGATTTGCTGCTTCTTAAGTTCTAAAGAGATTTCCTTTTTGCTCTCCTGCAACTATTTTGGTTAGTTGCACTACTTAAGTTGTACAAGAACAAACTCAGGGATTAACTTTTAGTGAAAAAGTTCTGCCACGAATATAGGCACTTTTGTGCTCAGATGGGGTAAAAATCCGGTGAAATGAGTTGTTTTATTTTTCCAGTACAATTTATCTTCGGGCAATTGTAAGTAAAACGTAACATACTGTGTGCAAATTAGAAAATGGGACACAATATTCTTCACCTTTATTTGTTTCTTGGCTTCAAGAGAACTCTCTGCTTCCCTCTTCCATTACCCAGCACTGAATTTCTTCAAACTGTGATTAGGAAGGGTCTGGGTGCTCAGCATTGGTGAACAGCAGAGGCTTGGCTTTGACCCTGACCCAGCCTGGCCTTTCTGGCTGTGACTTTATTTTTTTAAAGGAGACCCTGTTATTTAAACTCTCATGACTACTAACTAGGTAATACACAATAACTAAGGGCTGTGTCTTAAACTGCAGCGCAGTTTAATTTTCTTAATGGCCAGAAGGAAGGCAGCTTCCAAGAAGAGCTGTGCTGTGTGGACAGACCAACTTCATTGCAATTCCATTTTTGTTGCTTTACTAATTATGTGACAGTTCCCGGAGTTTTCAACTCCTCTGGGCCCTCCTCCCTTTAAAAAAAATTGGCCTCATAATAATCCCTTGAAGGTTATCTGACACAAAGTTCATTCTTTTTCTTCTCAACCCTTCCTCGCTCCTATCATAACTTGATGAAACTGGGCAGTTTGGTGCTTAACATTTGAGCTACGATTTAATCATTTGCAACGTTTATACTCAAAACTCAAATTTTGTGCTCAAAGTGACCTGTGCACAAGATGATTTACCTACATCTCCCTGCACCTTCCTTTCTCGTTCCCAAATGTGGCCTTACCATGAAACTTCAACCTGATCTATTTTTTGGATTTTTTCTTCTGATAGGCTGGAAGTTCTGAGGAAGTAGATTGCAGGCTTCCCCTGTGATGTCACAGAAGCAGATTCTAAATAAGGAAGAATAACAAGAACTCTTTTGTGGATACTAACCTTTTGTACCCATGTGCCCTGAAATAATTGTTCTGAAGACAGCTTATTGATACAGGGCGTAATTCCTTTCAAAGCAGTACGGAACAGTTCTAAATGTCAACTTACTTTGTGAGAGAAAGTTCTCCTTTCCTTTGGCACCTTGCTGAAGCTAATTTGGTTTCACTGTGTTTTGAGAAATATTATGTGACTTTTCTGCTAAAGGCTCATTATGAATTCTGCATGCTTTTCATTTTTGGCAAAAGAAGGCTCAGGTGTTAACGAAATTCATCTGGGAGGCCTTTTGCTAGTCTTGGGAAGAGAGAAGTTGTTTTTACTTGGAATATGTAATTTTTAACTACCAAATAAATTTTAGAAGTCTCAGCATAAGTTTTGTTTTTCCAGAAAAAAAACCGTTTTTTATTTTTAAAATTTTTTTTATATATTTTTCCATAGAAGAACTAGGCTATAGGCCAGACATATGGGGGTAGTGGTGAAAGGATTTAGTAGAGTAAGAGTGGGGGGCAGAACAGATGGATTTACTGAAATACACTACTAAGGGGAGCAGTGGGCAAAATAGGAGAGGTTTGCTGCGCTATATGTGGGTTATCTCTCTGATTGGGAATCAAACTCAGGCTATCCCAGTGCTAGTGCTGAGACTTAATCCCTTAGGCCACCAGGGAGGCCACTCCCCCAAAAAACTGTCCTTCAAAAAAACTAAAATCAGGGGTCTCCCTGGTGACACAAAGGATTAAGACACGACCTATGAAGCTGTCCGCAGTCACTGCAGCACAAGTTTGATCCCCAGCCACCCAGGGAGCAACACACATGGCGCAGTAGACCTCTCCTGACTCGCCTGCTGCTCCCCTCAGCAGTGTACTTTGGTCAGTCTGCCTGTTCTGTTCCCCATGCTGTCTCCAGTGAATCCTCTCACACCCCACACCTCTGGCCTGTACCCCAGCTCTTGTATGCATAAATAAATAAATCTTTAAAAAAATAAAAAACTAAATCAGGAGTGATGAAAATACTAAAGTTACTTCTTTAGAATTATCTATTTATAACATAATATTTTCAACACATTCGAAAAACACAAATATGAGAACATATCTACTTTCCCTGTCATTATGACTACAGAGAAAATTATCAAGAGTCAAGAATAGCAATATAATTCTATCATGTGTAAAGTTGTCTGCCTCCCCAACTATTACTGATCTGAAAATAATCATAATTATAGATATGTTCATTTCTCTACTGAAGATTTCGTTTTTAAATTGCTTTTTAACACAAGGAGTTGATCTGTAACTCCTGGGCATTAGTGAGTGGCTTCCTTATAGGTGATACTGTCTTGAATTTAGTCACAGGATGATTATTTTTAAAGTTCTCTTTAAGGTATTCTTCCGGAATTCTTGTCAGTTGGAAGTAGGGAAAATAGTATATCACTTTGCTGATAGGGAAATGAAGGCTTAGAGATTTGTCCACGGTTGCACAGAAAGTCATTGGTAGAGCCAGGAATTTGAATCCCAGCATCCTCATCAAACTTTAGTTCTTCTAATAAACTTTATAACTTCCTGCTTGTACTCCATAGTTCTGTATTAATGTAAGTATTTTATATTTTGGGATCCTAGCAAAAACTTTAAAATCTATAAGGTTTACAAAAAGACTTTATTATCAAAATGCATTCACAATTATTTCTTTTATTATTATTGCCTTTCAATATGAAGAAGTTATAGGGCTTCATTCTATAATCCCATTAGGGGCACCCCCTTCATATAAGTTGCTTTAACTTCACTGTTGGGTCTTTATAGCATAGGAATAGCTTAAGAGATCTATACATCTCTGTTCTCAATGCATATGATACAAAAGTAAATTATTTGTGACTCCAACAATATTTAGTCAACTTTCCTTCCCAACAAACTTTAAAAATTCATGCAAATTAAATTTATGTAAATCCAAGGCCTCCCTATGGCACAAGGGTTAAGGTCTCAGTGCTACCAAGCTATCACCAGCTACTGCAACATAAGTTCGATCCCCAGCCAAGGAGATAACGCACATGGCGCAGCAGACCTCTCCTGTATCACCAGCTCTCCCCTCAGCAGTGTATTTCAGTAGATTCACCCGTTCTACTCCCCACTCTGTCTCTGGTGAATCCTTTTACTCCCCCAATCCCATGCATCTGGCCTACACCACAGTTCTTGTATGCATAAATAAATAAATCTTTAAAAAAATACATTTATGCAAATCCATGTTTGTGATTTGATTGTGGTTAGCCTCAGGCAACAAAGTCCCATATAACTGCCATATAGGATGTTATTTAAACTTGCAGTTTTATGAGAGCAGAGCAATATGCGTGGTGCCATTCCCAGTGATATTTCAAAGTGCGTCAGAGATGGGAAAAGATGACACCATGCAAATCCCTGTAAATATCACACATAATTTATGTTAAATCAGTATATGTCTAACCATACATGATTTACATGTACATGATTTTTGTGCAATCCCTTCCTTTCCATTTTAATTTGATAACTTGTATCCTGAAAAAAAGCTGGGAAAGATTTGGATGGTCATTGCACAAGTCAGGGAAACTCGAGGTAGGAAAAAAAATTAACAATCGCTTTGATTCAATATATGACAACTGTTAAAATGACATTACTTAAAACTAAACAGCAGTGTGGAAAAATGAGTCTGGTATAATGTTACATAAAGAAGCAGATACAAAATTGAATGCATTCTGACTGCAACTATGCAAAAAATTGAAATTATGCTTGACTATATAAAAAATGAGACTATGCAAAATGAAGAGTTTTGGGGAGCGTTGGTGATGCTTTTTATCTTGTTTGAAGTTTCTGAGGAGGGTTTTGTATACTCACAAGCATAGTAAGCAGTGAGAACGGCTCCCATGGGTGAAAAGCAGCCCATTAACAAGAAGAGTCTGTTCAGGGGAAAGGCTGCTTTTGGAAGGATACAAACACAATGGGGAGCCTGGTGGGACAGAGCTGTGTCCTGTGAAATTCTGACAGGAGACGGACTATCATTTCTCAGACCACTTCTCTAGATGGGCATGCAGGGACTCTGGAGACCTGCCAACAACTTGGGATAAATAGCTCTACCGAACCATTCAGCAGGGCCTTCAGCCTGAGAAGAAAGGTCAGCCCCTGTAGGGCAGCTGTTGGAGTGACATTTTCAGAGCACAGCAATCTACTCCCGTAACAGAAAGCTCCTCAATAAATGCTGAAGTGACAAAGTTTCTGGTCTCATGCCAGGTGTGGAATTTTTCAAATGTGAGCACAGAGGTACTTGCAGGCACAAAGTAAGATTTTACTTATCACAAGAAGCATCTCAGATGGGAGGATTTGAAACACATGTAGCTACCCCAATGCAATCTGTGTCTTTTACTGGTTATCTTACAAGACTGTCTGGTACTTGGTCCTGGCGTGCAGCGTTGCATTGTCCCAGCAGCCTCAGCGATCGGCATGTATCCAAAGACTGGGCAACCTCGCTTTCTCCTAGGCTTGCTTTTGGTAGGTGGCTGCGGCTGTGCATTCACATGGTCTCCCTCTCCTCCTTCCTACAATTCCTCTACCCCTTCTCCTTCTCTGTCTCTCTCCTCTAACCCTCCCACTCTCCCAATTTTTCCAAAAGGGCAATATATTTCTTTTCCAATTTACCTACCTCATTTTACTTATGCTTTTCTTTATCACATCCATCTTCCCTTAACAAACAGAAAAGCTTTCTTAGAGGTTTTGTCGCATTGCATCATTTTTCCTAGCACACTCAAGATAGTAACAGGTCTCCTTCGTAAGCCAGGGAGGCGTGATGGAAGGAGAACTTCCTAGCTGTGAACTCCTTTGGGCTTGTGTGATGCAGCCGACCTGTGCCTGAGTGGGCACTATTAAGTGAGCATGAGAACACTTACATCCTATGTTTGTTGGAGGATTCAATGAAAATATATAGTGTTTCTAGCAGGGTATATAGTAAATGCAAATAATGGTGTATAAGACAAAGGTTAGGTCACTAATCTTTCCCTTTGGCCTCCACCATTCAAGCATTTTTTTTTTTTTAAATAACAACGTGGGGCACTGATTACAGTGTAGGTTCACTTTAATGAATGAGATGGAAGGGACTATTTGCAAGGTTAGGGACTTGGGATAAAGGATTTAACATACCTAACTTGTCTTGAATCCCTTTCATTTGTAGCCCTAGAAGATAAAAGTTTAATGTCTCTACTAAATAATAACTGGTCCTTTCTTGACACTCAAAATTTGAATAATCTAAAACAATGCTTCTCCAACCACAGTGTGGAAGAGAATCCCCAGGGAGACTTGTTGAAACAGACTCCTGGGACTTACCCTCAGTGATTCTGATTCAATCTTGGGCTCAGAATAAGAATTTATTTTTTAAAAAATATATTTTTATTTATTTATGCATAAAAGAACTCGGGTGTAGGCCAGAGGTGCGGGGGTGGGGGGAGGCAGGGGTGAGAGGATTCACCAGAGACAGAGTTGGGAACAGAAGAGGCAGACTGGCTAAAATACACTGCTCAGGGGAGCAGCAGGCAAGCCAGGAGAGGTCTGCTGTGCCATGTGGGTCAGCTCCCTGGCCGGGGATTGAACTCAGGCCTCAGTGGCTGGAGATAGCTCAATAGTGCTGACGTTAACCCCTGCGCCACTAGGGAGGCCTTCAGAATATGAATTTCTAAGGAGCTCCAGGTGATGTTGATGCCTCTGGCTCCTGAACTTCTTTAAGAGTAGCTGGCTCTAAAAACCACGCTTGCTCACTGTTCCCAAAATTCAAGTCCTGTCCTGGGAATACTCTGAACACCAGGAAGACTCTGTAACTCAGAACCACGACGAGGGAAATGATGCACATCTTAGAGTTCTTAGCATCCTGGGAGTCCAAAGGGCTCCCCAGAGAACTCCTTAGGTCTGCTGAAGCGCTGCTCCCTTCCCTAACTGTCTGCTGACAGAAGGCCCACGCCACACTGTCGGCTTCATAAGTGCTGTGACCGCGTTTATGTCACCTTTGTGTCCCAGCGCCTGGCAAACACCTAGCAAGGAACAGGCTGTCAAAAAGTTTTTGTAAAATAAATGAATGAATAGAAGGCTAAATCATTCCTATTCAAATGATGTTATATGTTTAAAAGCAGCTTCCTAGCTATCTTTCTCCAGAAGTTATTTTAATACCTCCTAATAGAGGAAAATAAAAGAACTTAATTTTGTTCACATAGTTCATCTTAGAACCAGTTTTAAACACGACTCCTTGTTCAGTTGGCTCTCTTGCCTGAATACTGAAAGTTGAGCCTGGCCGGCACCCCGTAAGCTGGCTCTGCTGTGATCGTCACTGCTTCCCCTTGCTCATCACATGGGAAAAAAGAATTTGGAAACAGGGCAGAATCAAACCTGACTTTTTTTTAGAAGTACAAAAGGTATAAATGTACTAAATATAACTGTACTTCTCCCTTCCTATAACCAAGTCCCAAAAATACATAGCAACATTATAACATGTGACATTTTTATAAACAATAGGTTCTCATTTTTCCCTGTTCCTCCTCTTTTCAGGAACATTTTTCTCCTTCTCATATCCCCCCCATATTTATAAGCTTTAAGAAATGCACTTGTCTCCAGAGATAAGGACTGGCTCTTTCTTTCTTCTCTGTTAACATTTGGACTCTCAAAGGGGAAAGACTCAATCAGAACTTTCTTCCATTCAATCTGGAGCCTCCCACTTCTAGGGGATATGATAGACGGTTTGCGCTCGGTCTTCTATATATACATACACCCAAGGCAAGGCAAGAGGGGGGATGCACTCTGGTGCTCGAGTTGTTCAGTCTGCATGGGACACGCAGTTGGCACTGGATTGGGATAACAGGTTAGTAAGGGGCTGCATCGTACATGGTCTATAAGCCCAACTGAGGTATTTGTGTTGTATTTGGGAGACAGTGAGGAGCATCAGTTCTCACTATATCTTGGGTGCCCACCATCTGTGGATTGGCACAAAACCAAGCAATGTTGTGTCCACTGGGTAGGTCTATGGTTAATGTAGTGCATAAAATTCCTGGCCCTAAGGGTATAATATCAAATCAAATTCTTTCAAGTTTGGATGGAAAGGCCAGATTGAACATTCATTTAGTAAAATACAAATTGCTCCTTTTTTATTAAGTGCAATGTTTCCTAGGTTTAACATCTTCAGTTTAAAAATTTAAGAATAACCCTGTTTGTGAGCTTCAAGTTTTAATCCTGTACTAAACAATTTAATTAACAAAATCCATCACCTGACATACCATCACTCATTTCTTTTCAGAAATTAATGTGTCAATTTGGGGATCGCATTTAAAGTTGAAAGATAGAAATTGAAAGTGTTGGGGAATGATATCTGGACAACCTTTGACTGGAAGAAAACTACTTTCATGATGGGTGTTTTTCAACAACAAAAATTCATTAATCATTCAAAAATTATACAAATGAGATAATTTGTTTAAAAAATGATGAATGGTTTTTTTTTTTCTATTCAGAACATTCAACACAAAGTCGAGATGGAACATTCGCTCACCATTTCTTTAATAAGTCACTTATTTATATATTTCAAGAATGAGATCATTTGGCCAAAAAAGAATGCTATGATGAAGAATAAACAACAATTGTATTGAGTGATCATTTGTGTGTGCATGTGATTTTCCTAGATCACAAGATAGGAAGGAAGTGGGGCTCACTCTGATTGGGGTTAGAAAAATGAATGACTGAAAATGAAAATGACGGAATTATAGAGTTGTTTTGGAGAAATGGAAAGAAGCAATGGAGCATTAAAAGAAACAGGTCTGCAAGAACCGCATCTCTGTCAAACCTTATATATGCAGCATCAGGATAAGAGATGCATTCTAGAGGCAGGGATCTGAGAGTGGGGTTGAGCAGAGAAAAAAAGATATAAATTGCAAGGTCTGGGTGGGAGGGAAATAAAAGCACAACCACAGAAATGACAAGGTCAGGACAATGGCAGAACCCAGACAGCTCAGTCCAATGTCAGAAGGAAAGACAACGAAGGGAAGTCTATTCTCTAAGCTCTCTCTTGTTTCAGTATTAAAAGTCAATTTTTGTATGATCTGTCTATCTCTTTGACATTTTTACTTATTAGATTTTGAATTTGTAATATCAATCATTTCAGTATAAATATTTCCACCCACAACTATTTTTTAAAGTTCTTAGGACAAAGATGCCCATCCAGTTAGTAACTGGTGAGTTTGGCTGCAGTGTTACTCAGAGGAAAGCGCTGACAGCCGTTTCAAAGTGAATGTGCTTGGAAGGCAGACACTGAACTGTGGACATCATTCACCGCCAATTGAAAGGGAGATGATAAACTGATCCAGGTAGAGGAGAGCTGAGAGATGAGCTGTAAAAACTACTTCGATATGGAAGGAACACTTGACTAATCTCATTAGGGGTATTTTAGGAGATTTCAAATTCCATTTTTAAAATCTTCATGCATATTGGTGTGTGTGTGTGTGTGTATAGTGGGAGTTGTCATAAATTTTTGTGAGTAGTTTGTAAGGCCCCTTTTATGAAGAATTAGGAAGTATCTTATATAAACATCTTTATCAAAATCTATCAGACAAATTTAATAGATTTAACTTTCTCTTGAAATAGACATTGAAGTAATTTGTCTGGCTTGACTGGTATTCTTAGCTCACTAACATGAGGGAGTTTAGAAGAAAGGATATGGAGCAGCTTAATTTAGGAAGGTGGTGATGGGGTAGATGAATGCACTAACTAGAAACTGCAGAGCCAAGTTCTAATATAGCCTGTGATATAAAATATCTTAGTGACTCCCTACTTAGAGACTCGTTTAATTTATTTTAATTGAACTAGAACCAATATAATTAAACTTCTTAGCAGGAGCACCCTTTCATCAAATAACGCTTGTCTGCACACCTGGGGGCTGACTTGTTCTTCAAGAGGTGGCACCACAGAAATAGACACCCTCCCTCCATTCAGAATGACTGGAAATGTGT
The DNA here is from genome assembly GCF_014898055.3 of Talpa occidentalis. Classification (NCBI taxonomy): domain Eukaryota; kingdom Metazoa; phylum Chordata; class Mammalia; order Eulipotyphla; family Talpidae; genus Talpa; species Talpa occidentalis. The sequence goes on from NW_023604295.1 coordinate 27,644,584, forward strand.
TCCCCAGAGCACAATTATAAAACCACTGGATTAGGTTATCTTCTGAAGTGCCTTTCAGCTCTAATGTCTGAATGTCTACATTTGCATCTTGATCAGATGAACCTTTTAACAACAATAAATACACCATCAAACCCCCCCAAACAACCCTAAAGTAGTAAAAGCCTAACAAAACTTTCACAGTAAAAAGGTGAATGAGATTCTTTTCAAGTTGTATTCCAAATGGCTCCATTCCTGTCCTTGACTTTTATTTTCCTACATCACATCATTTCCCACTCAGTGTGGCAGCTGATGTCATTTCAATTTTGCATTTATTTTCCCAGGGACGAAATATGTTGTCAGTTTCCACCATTAGAGTAAAAAGAAAAACATGGGTTGCTTAAACATTACTTAACATCTATATATTTTTCCAATTTAAAATCCAGTGTTTTATATCACAGGTAGTGAAAATAGGCTGAGCATTAATATCTTAAAATAAAAATATATAGTGGCATTTCAATATATAGTGAACTGAAAGTGGTAACTCCTTGTGTCTCTCTGGGTGACTATAATTTCTAACTGAGCCCTGGGAGTTGATTACTGTCCAGAAGATGGGAAGACAGACTGGTGGGGAAGTTGGGTGCTGCTGCTCAACAGTGCCAGTGCCTTGTTTACTCACTGAGAACAGAAGGTGGTAATGTTTTGCAAAGGTTGAAAATATCGACAATACTTCTTGTTTATAAGCATCTGCCCTACTATTTAATCAAATGAGTCATTTTTACATTTTAGATCAACTGGTTCACTTTTGAGGTATTTGACCTTCTGGGGGACTGAAGTTCATTTGAAAATTAAACATTGTCATTTATTATTTGAATTGAATCAGTCACTAGATGAGGTTAGTTTTCAAGGGGAACTGTGTAAAGCAGGAGAGAAGCAGAAGGGAATGCAGAGGCCCACTCAGGCCCATGTCAACACTCTACCTTCTTTGATCTTAGAGTCTCATGAGTATAACAGGTCACAAATTGGAAGCCCAGAACTGTACCCAGACCCTAACTGTTTTGTTTCACTATACATTGTGAAATTTTTTAATCGATTGCTAATATTTAAATAGCAGATTAATTACTTTAAAAATTATGATATATGGTGGCACTGAGGCCATTCCCATCAAGATGGCAATGATTTGGAGCTTGTAGGTGCTGCTCATCTAGAAGGGTCAGCTTGTGATGAATGGCCATGTCATCCTTCTCATTACACACAATCTATTCTCATTTCTGCCCTTGGTTGACCCAATGAGGCATCTTTATCGATGACTTCAGAATAGATTTCATTGTCTAGACTATTATATCTCAGGCCTGAAAAAACCCAAGGGGATCCCACAGCTAATAAATCTAAGGGTTTTACCATCAAATCCCTGCTTCCCACTACCCATCCACCCATCCAAGTATCTGCCATTTATAAAGCACTTACAACATGCCATGCACTTTTATAAGCAGGTATTTACAGGAACTTATTTAATCCTCCCAAGTATACTTTATGAGTAGATATTATTTCCCTCATTTTACAGGGGAGTAGTCTGAGGTTCAGGCACTGGTTAATTTTTCCAAGCAGCTACCACATGGCTGTAGCTGTTTCCATTCAGATTTCAGACTATGAAGTCCCTGCTCTTAACCACCGGGTAACCTCTTTGTTATGTGCACAATGTCTGATGTGTACAGTGGCGGAGGAGCTGGCACCATTGCTGAAAATGCAGCGGGCTCTGCCAGTGCCCTGCAGAGGACATGTGGAACACTTCGTAGCAAAGATGTGGAAACAAGCAAAGTCAAAATGTGATGTCACACATTTTCATTTCTCCAACCCTCCATCCAGGAAATGTAAGCTGCCGACGGAAAGAGCATGAAGCCAAACACCTGTGGCCCTGGATTCTAACCTTGGCTTTGACTAAAGGAGCCTGAACTATATACAAAGCTCTGCAGAGAGGTATCCCCATTTGAACCTCACAAGAGACATCTGAGCCAGATGGTATTATTCCATTTTACAGATGAAGAAATAGAAACTCGGAGAACTTAATTTGCTCACTCCAATGTCTTTTGCTTAGTAAGTGCAAAGCCAAGACTAGAAACTAGGACAGTGGCTTCCCTCTTCAACTCTTTCTTGCCTGCCTCTGTGTCTGTTTTCTATACCTTCAGACCTCAGTAACCTGTCAGAAGACTCTGACATTAAGAGAGTACATCTGCCCTTTTGGGTCTTCCTAGAATCAGAGGCGATACTTAATGAACTGCATGAAGTTAAACCATAAAAAAATAAACTCATCACTGTGAGTTTATAGGGAAAAATACAAGTTAAGATACTTTGCATTACTTTGATTTCGTCTCACTCCCCAAATTGCCAGAATTAATTTTATATGATTTGACACAAATAAGGAACATTTAGGAATAAAACAGGTTGTTCATGGCTTTATTCTAGTCATTTTTCCATATAAGCTAATGGAAACTTTCCCCATTCCTTGTACAATATTTATTGATGATAAATAGCATTGTGGACAAGATGGCAGCAATGGGACCACAGTGGTGGATCTGGGTTTACTCCAATGCTGATTTCAGATAGATAGCAAATTTGAATACCACCAGCCTCTCTCATCACAAGTTAAGACATTTTCTTTTCACCAAAATATTTCTCCTCTATCGATCTTTTCTGAGGAAAGTGCTAATGAACCTGTGTTTGCTGTGAGAATAATGAGGGCAGCCGTGCTGCATTAATGTGCTTTGTCCTTTCAGTACCTCAGAATATCCTGTTTTAGCATCTCCAGGCTGACGAGATGTCCCTTTTCTAAAACTCTAGAAAGGTTTCTGTTCTTGGTAACTACCTACGGAGTTCTAAGATGGTACCTAGGGAGAACATTATGCATGACACCAAGAAAGAGGGTCTCATGCTTTAAAAGTCTCCTCAGAGCCACGTGGGATCTGAATTATAAATAGTCACCACATTGATGTAGCAAAGAAAGCACTGGCCAGATGGTATGAAGGATAGTATGGCGGAGACACCTAACACCCTCATCCTTTTACTATTTATGAGTCTGAGACTCAAGTCAGTGGCTAATAGGGTGGTGTGACCACACTATCTGTTAGTACCAGAAGGAAGCTGAGGATCGTTTCCTCCTAATTTTTAAAAATTCTTTCTTTTTTAACTTCATGTGGGCCTATATTGTCTTCTTTTGGATTGGATCCATTCCCACAGCTACCACTAGGCTAGAACTGCAGTCTTACTCAAATGCTTACATGCCATGGGAACACAAGAGGGCGACTCAAATTAGTCTCTCCCTCTTTTTTTCTTTATAGAAAGATCACTGTCTGCTCAGACTGCTCCCACAAATTTCAAAGGAGACTTTAGAAAGGTTTTGGATGTCAACAACAACCTTTTATCTCTAATGTTATATGCATTTGCTTTGAGGGGCATTTCTTTCTTGACAAAGCCATAGGGCTTAAGAGGGAAAGAAAAGGGTAAGGAGTGCTTATGGAAAAGATTACCCCTGGGAGGGCTCAAAAAATAAATATTGGTCAATGATGATAATTCTAGTAGATGGTTATTTTAAACACTTGAGCACTGAAGAAAAACAGCTTCTTAAGAAACTAGCAATGAATGACTGTTCAGAGAGCTGTGGGGTGATAGAAATAAGGTACAACCACATGTCTGCAGAGAGGACTCTGCAGCTCTGGAGAGTCTGGAGCTCTCCGTATCTGGCTGGGGACTACAGGCAACTCAATTCACCTTTCTAGATAGATCTCGGTGTTCCTGTTTGCTTAATTGGGGTTGTGTTATGGACTGAATGGTTCTATCCACTCCCAGATTTATATGTTGAAGCTCTAAGCCCCAATGTGACTATATTTAAGAGAGTGTTTAAAGGAGGTGACAAAGGTTAGATGAGGCCATAAGGGTGGGGTCCTAATAAGAGGAAGAGAAAACAGAGCTCTCTCTCTCAATGTGTCATGTGAGGACAGAGAGAAGCTGTTAGGAAGAGAGCTTTCACCAGAAACCGACCAAGCCAGCATCTTGATCTTGAATGTCACAATTTCCTGATTGTGATAAATAAGTCTATGTTTAAACCACCCCGTCTATAGCATTCTGTTATGTTAGGACAAGTAATCTAACTTGAAGGGAGAGGGTGTGATGACTAGCTAATTAAGATGACATAATGATTTACAGTTTATAAAGCACTTTTACAAATGTTATCTTGGAGAAACTCTAGAAGGTGAGAAGAACAGAGTATTATTCTACAAATAAGGGAGTACCTCAGACAAGTTCACAACTATGAGGCTACCAAATAGAATTCAACCAGACTGTAAATCTGGATAGTTTAAACAGTTTGTAACTGGTTGTGATATTGTTTCCAGCTCCACATTTATGAATTCTAGTTCTAGATTTCTAGGTAATTCCCAACTGAACAATGTTAAATATGTCAAAATTTGAATATATGTGAATATATATGTTCCCTTTGATCACCTTCCTATGTATTATATACATATGCAATGACTATTTCCTTTGATCCAGTTCTTAAAATGTGATCGAGACCAGCAATAGGAGTTGAAAACTTAGAAAAGCAAAATCTTGCGTCCCACCCCAGACCTACAGAATCAGAAACTGTGGAGGTGAGGTCCATCAATCTGTATTCTGAAAATCCCTCCAGGGAATTCTGAGGACAATAAAGTTTGAGAACCACTGCCCTGATCACTACATACGTTTCCTTTGTAGCTGGCTCATGTTTCTTCCCCTACTGCACTGAAGGATTTGCAGTTACAACTGTAAGTCCCATGACCTACTAGATTCATGACCTACTGATAAACCCATTCGGGGATCCTTGAATCTGTAAAGATATCCTTCATATAATTACAATATTCTACAATTTGGTGTTAGATTTGTTACCTCTGTTAAGTCTACTTAGAATTTGAAAACAGTTTAGAAAAAAAAGCTATTTCAATCCAGCATATCATAAACCTTTAATTAAATACTCTAATTAAAAAGTTTTAAAAATAGAACAAATTTATTATTTATTCAAAAGGTTTTTAATTCCCTTTCTCCTGGTACTTGATCCTCTATTCCCCATTCCCATCTCTGAAATGTCAGTAACTTCAAAAGGAAATTCTCATGTACATGAAATATTTTCCTAAACAAGATCAACCCCTTCCAAGCAGGAGAGACTAAACATAACTAAAACAATCTAAAATATATATAATTACTATTTAATATTCATTCCTAGAAAACCAAATGTAGATTTAATTAATTATATATGATTACATAGCACATATAATTAAAAATATGTTTATGTCATATATTTATCTGCATTTAGAGACATTATGATTGAAATCCAATATGTCCCCTTTGATTATGTTCCTATGCTTGAAATTTAAAACTGTAGGGATTGCTCATAGAAACAGACTCCAATGCCAATGTGATATATTTGTATTTAAATAGCTGTGTGTGTGTGTGTGTGTGTGTGTGTGTGTTGTGTGATTACATAATACATGAACCTGTTACCTTAGGACATCAACACTATTCTAAGAATTCCCTGGAATGCCTTTATTTTGCACCTCACATAAATTTTGCCAATAAAATTTCACAGAGTACAGAACAACATTGCCTTTTAAGAATAAAATCTTACACATTTCCAAAATTACTCCTTCTCATTTAAAAAGAACATAAATGACCTTTACTCTCTTGCATGTGAGTAGTCAGGGAGAACAAAATCCACATACTCTGTGCTGCTTCTGTTATTAATTTGGTTATATCAGCAAATTGTGAACTTTCTGTGAAAATACAAGGCTTACAAATCACATGACTGATAAAATGGCATATAGCTTGCACAGCATTTGTAGAGGGACAGCTCCTGAATGGTAGATTTAATGAGATTAGTAGACTTTTGCCCATCACAGCACTGCAACTATTCTATTTCTTTAGATTTTTCTTTTGGTACCATTTACTGATTTAAAATTATATGAATATTGAATAACACATTTATACCATGTTTCTGAAATGATATAAGAAAAATAAATTGAACACAAAGATCTCTCCCCTAATAGCATATACATTTATATATACATATATAATATATATATATCTAGCTTGTATATATAGCATAGAATGTATATATAATATCTATGAAGAAAAGCAATGTTAAGCAAATATCTTTTATATACAAACACACACATACACCTTTCATACTGATCTCTTAAAATCAGGTTGAATATTTTGCAGTATCGTCAAGACTAGTTGGCGTGTTTTCCCAAATATTTTATTTTGATATATCAACATTGTCATTGTTTTAACCTAGGATTTACTCAAAACATTAACACCAAATAAATCTCCGCAAAAGGAAAGAGTGCTCTTACTGCCAACAGCAAACACCAAAGCCAACTAATATTCATAATTACTCATGTTTTGAAACATGTTTTGACACGAATGACTCAGCAAAGCTGGGTCACTGCCAGTTGGTGCCACCTGGTGCAATGGCACCAGTGGAAATGTGATAACTACAGAGATAAACAATGACTGAGCAAGTCAAATCCACTCTCATTTGGTACAGATAAGGAAAGTGTTATTTTCTGAAGGAGCAAGCAAGTTGGTTCTCTTTTAAAAAAAAAAAAGAAGATTCCTTCCAATTAATAAAAATGTTTGGGCATAACAACATAAATTTTATGAAAGACACCATGAGAAAATAAATGGACAATGACTCCTTTGGGTTTTCCGCTCCGAAGATCTCAATATATAATTTCATAGTTTTTCAAATCTCCAAATTTAGCAACAACAAAAAGAGGCTTCAGGAAAACAAAAAAAAAAAAAAAAAGAGAAAGAAAGAAAAGACAGGTAGTTTGGGGATGATGCTAAAGAAGTACAAAATAGAGCAAGAATTTAGCTTTTGCATGACAAGAGAAGATATCATCAAATAGCTAACTTTTGTTTTAGTAGAGACATGCTTAGATATGTGTGTTCTCATAATATACTCAAGTTGCATTTTGCTAGTTTGTTCATCAGGTACATCCAGTCTTTTACCCAGAATGCCAGTGGGATGATGGCCAAGATCACATGCTCCAAGGAATTAATCAGGCACAGTTAAATGGTAGCTGATAGCTCAGCAGAGCCCTTGGGCTCTAGTTCCACTTACCTTAGAACTAAACTGACAATTTGGTACGAGGAGGTAGTTTGAGTGACCCTGTAAGAATATGTTTATGTGCTACCTTGAATGGAGGTGCTTTTGTTTGTCAGTGCTTCCAAAAGGCTACTTCAATTACCTCAGTTTTTCAGGCCAAACAAACAAGTCTCTAAGTGAATTGTTTTTCATTGCTATCTCCTGAGGGTCATTCTCCCTTCTTTTCAGAAATACACACAATGGCTCCTTTAATGCAATCACCATGATGCAAAACAAACTGCACGGTGAAGATATGGTCCAAGTTCAACTTGGCTTTCTGTCGCTTGTTGACTCTTTAACCTGAGCAGCTGAAGAACTGCTCAGATCCCTTTGAATCTATCTCCACCTGAGCTCACATCACATTCAGAATCAGTGCCACTTACACAATTAAATAGTTGTGCAGTGATCTTGGCTACCCGATAATTAACAAAGACATAAAGAGCTAATGCCAGTTGAGTGACATGACTTGGCTTCCTTTCACCGCCTGCTATGTCATTGTTTATGACCTATTAAACAGTTTTCATTTTACCTTATGGGTCCATATAAAATCCAAGTTAGATATTTCTAAAATCACAGGCTGTATTAAGGAATGTTAAATGGCTTCCTCTTTGTTTTTTTTTTCCCCAAATAATCTCTAAATTTATTGCAAACTAACAGAGAAACTAAATTAAGTAATATAATTATTTTTTGAACCTCTCAGTTTTTTATTATCATTTATTCTTCTCCTCCTATCTGTATTCATTGTTTTATACTAATGGTATTGGTTATCATTTTCAAAGTAATATGCTTTTTGTTTCTTGCTTAAATCACTTTTTAGCCAAATTATCATTATTGCTTTGGTTCATTTTGCAAATGGGGCTTCTAATTTTTCAAAAGTTCCCTTCACTTGTTCTGCTTTTTCATCATTCTTATACACAGAATATATATGTCAATGTCATGTATATCATGATTAGAGGTATCCTATGGGGAAGCTTAGCTGCTTTCAAAATTGACTTTGTTATTCAAACTTCAGACAGGTTAATACAGTCACCAGGCAGGACTGAAAGCTGAAAGGGCTTCAGTTTTCAAAAATCTACAGTTGGACAATAAAAAAATGTATGTAAGTGTTCACTTACCTGCTTTTGATCAACAATTATTTCGAGGTCTTCATCACTGCTTAGTTTTCCATATCCTTTTTCTTTACTTTTCTTGTGAAAGAATAATTTAAATGATCATTTAGTTTCTTTCCATTAATAATGTTAATTCCCACTTAATACTTTTTAAAGATAAAAATATTTACTTAGCCTTGTTTACTGGTCTTAATACATCACTCTTTATGTCAATGTCTCATGGACAAGGCAAATGCTTTTATCATTGAACTGCAGCCTTATAATTATTCATTAATATTTCCACTTTGCTGCTCCCATACAAATTACACCTTTAATTCTTTTCTAAATATTATGACACTTCTGTTTTTCAATTCTGCAGTTTCAGAAAAGATTATTTAATACTTTTAAATAAATAAACAAATGCTCCAAGAGTCCCAGTGTATTTTTCTTATAGATTGAATATTTAGTAATTATACTACAATTAAGACTTGCACTGGTAATTGTTTTATTTTAATCTTTTCTATATTTTTAAGACTAAGACAACTTTAATCAAACTTAGATCATTAATCTTCAGATTTTCTACATTTGCTTATAAATTAGATAAAAACTAAAATTGGAAAAATCAACTCAAATAATTTTAAAAAGATCAAATAATTTTCCAGATTAGGTAGTTTGGGAGACTACCTAAAACTGGGACACTACAGATCATCTTTGAAAATGCACTTCATTGCATATTGTCATTTTTTTTCCCCCCGACACCGTAAGGGCTATTCCCCATTTAGCCCGCCTGTTGCAGAAGTAATAAAGTTAGATATTAATCAGGATAACCATTTAACTGCTGTGCTACAAGAGAAAGATAATAATATGATAATACGAGCCTTTAAAAAAAATTTCTCCCAATGCAAGAGCTGATCAGAATATCGAAAATAACATGTTACTTCTTTGTAATTTCAGAAAACTAGGTACCTGTGTAGAAGACTGGTAACAAAAGTAAAAGAGAAAAAAATCACTACATATGTGTAGTGCAAGATCATTATATCTTAAAAACAGTCCTGGCTTTAGGAATTAACTACATTAACTAGGATTAAGGGAATTAAATATCTTTCTTATTTTTGCACCTACTATATCATCTTAGTGTCCCCACTACATTGGGGAAAGAAATGCGTACTTTAGCAAACATGACATAAATCTTCTTTACACTGTGCACATTTTTCTCCCAATAAACGTATCTCCCATTTGTGTGTTTTTTCCTTGTAATAAAGATATTTATGAATCTTCAAGTAGTATGATGCATAAAGTCTGAATTCTCATTCATATATTAATGATTTTAGCCTTTTAGAACAGAACAGATGGCCACAGTATTTCTTTCTATTATTACTCTTGTCCTTATTTGAGGTTCCATTTCAGGATTGATGGAAAACAAAAAGAACAAGGTTGGTTTTAATCAAGCTGACTTCCTTTCTGTCATTTTGCTTTTGTATCCTTTTAGTTCACTGGTTGCCGGTTGCCATAAGATATTGTCCAGAGACCCTTTAATGCAAAACATTTAGAAATGCTTTTCTGAATATTGATCTGTATACGTACCAAGTAGCTCACTTGCATGACCCGATTTCTGGACAAAAGGACATTAAGTAGAGATGGAATGTGGGTCCTTCCATCCATTTCACTGTCAGACATCCCAGAATTCTTTGCACCAGAGGCAGTGGCTTCATTGCCAGAACTTGCTGACCAAAGAACCACAGATCCAGTCCAGCAACAGTACTTCTAATGTATGACAGAAATTGAAGTATCCCTGCCTCATTATCTTGACTTTGTTAACATTGTGAATTTTTTGGCTAGCACACAAAGTCATTGACACTTATCGTTTTTTTCTTTTTAAGCAAATTTTTATGTAAGCACTTCTATGTTCCTTGACTACTGTTCCAGTTTAATGTATTCTTTTAACCCATATATTATTAATTATATACATTTTTATATTTCATCCTACGCATATGGACCACTTAGCCTCTTTGTCATAAAAGCTGTCAATTTTCCCTTTTTAATGCCCTGCCCCAAATGTTCTTATGATTGGCAAATCACTGCTAAATGATATAATAATGTCAGTACTCACAGAACATAATTCAAGATTGCAATTTCTGCCAATACCAAATTTCATCTTTCCAATTTAATCCTGAACCTTTATTTGATTTAGTAGTAAATTTTCTTGAGATGAGGCTACTTCAGAGAAGGAGAATATAATCTCCAACTACTGAAAGTAGAAATCCTTGGCATTTTCCAAAAGTGGGAAGAGATATTTTAGAGCTGATTTTGTACTTAAGCCCCTAGTCTCTAAACAGCAAACAACTGTACACAGTCAGAAGCCTTACAGTTTTAGTCCAGAGTCAAGCAATATTTTCTAGTTCACCCCATAACCCCAAAGGGATTAATCCTGCTCGAAGTCATAATGGTTATTGGCTCACTTACTGCTTATTTCTAGTGCGAGCACAATCCTCTTTCAAGCACTCAGCTTCCCACTTTGACTGCTTAGATCAGCCAGCCCAGGCAGGGATCTTCAGCTCTCCTCCCTCCTCCCAGCCAGAAATCCCTGTCTTCTATCTATGCACTTTTGTCAAGCACAAAAAGCTACTCCATAGCTTCTGCATGGTCTTTCATATCAACTGAATTAGAAGCAGAAAGAAAGCTAACCTCTCCACTGTCCAGGACAGCATGAGAAGGCAGGGCTTTTGTGGGAGGAGAAGCCAGACTGTAATCACTTCCTGTGCTCCTCCCATCTCCCTGTGGCAGACTCAGAAGCCGAGGATTTCCACCCAGGCAGTGAGAAGGGTAGGTCACAGTCCCCACTCCCGCCTTAGAATGCTGCCTGCTTAGGGATGATTTTGCGCTCACTCAAGTGCTCCTGACTAGGGAACATCTGTGCAGTGGAGCGAAAATCTTAAGAACTTTGAGGTGGGAGAAGTGAGGAAAGAGAAAGGAAGTAGTCACCATCTGTCCAAAATGTCACTCCCTGCGAGAAGCTTCCAGCTCTGGTTGTGTCCAATCTCTGAAACCCTAGTCTGCATCTCCCACCTTCCCCACAACACTTTAAATCCTTTCTGAGTAAACAAAAGGAGAACCGCCTTTGTTCTTGCTGAAAACTTTTTAAATACCACTGAATGAGATCTGTGGTTTTTTTAAGATCATTGAGCCTAACTGGTAACCTCTCCTCCCTGGAGACACTCTACCACCTCTCCTTAACCCTATCTACCTCCTGCTTCCCAGCTTTACCTCTGTCTTCCACAAAAATAGAGCAGAAAGGTGGGCTTATTCATTTGAATTAAATAAATGATTAAGCTGAGAAACCACACAGGAGATATATCTATATCTATACCTATATCTGCAATATAGAATCCATTATATAAGAAAAATTTGCAAGTAAGTAATGAGAAAAATAGCAAAATCTGATGAGACTGAGATGTGAAAAATGAAGAACCCTATGTTCATTTTGGAGTGAGAATATATTGATAAATAAGTTTTACTTGAAAGATACTAGCAGTGTATGGGCTTAATTAAAAGGATTCTTCATACTCATTAGGAATGGGATACATAAAGGAAATATTAAAAGGGAGAAGGAACACATGATTTAGTTAATTGTACAAATTAGCTTCAACTGCAATTTTTGCTTAACTACAAAATAGTCAAAATAAACATAAAAGTTAAAGATTGCATATAAATAGTTCAAAAAACATTTACCATTATTTATTCAATGCTGTAATGAATGATAAATAGTAGACACGAATTTATTAAAGCCAATGTCACATGAAGACTATGTAGTATAACCACAAGAAACAAAGGTCTTCTGCCATCTTCCATATGATTGTCAGTATTCAATTCTTCTTATTTTCAAAATTTTCAGTATCTTCTTATTTTTCTTATCTCCAGTCTGTTTTCCCACCTGCAACATTGCTACATTTTCCCTGTCCTAAGATGACTTTGTTTTATCTGCTTTCCCCTACAGGCATTCTTTTTTTTTTTTTTTTTTTTTTTTTCATATCTCATGCCTTTAGTGTCAAACTTCAGAGACGGGTCCAAATTCATTAGCAATAGTTTCTTTCTTTCTCTTTACTTCTAACCCGAGCAAGACAGGTTGCAACTTACTATAATTGTTTTCTAGACAGTCACCAATGGACTCCTGATTATTGAATTCTCTAGCAGTCATTTTTAGAGCTAATTGTATGAATTAGCTACAAGAGCAATTTTTGATTGACTACAGATGTCAAAATAAATGCAAATATTTTATCTTTCAGTGGTCAATTTTGTATCAGATATTTTCAAAAATGTCCTTACAATTATTTACGCTATTACAACTACTAAATTCTGTTGCTACCAATTTTATACAGTAACAAGGAGGAAGAGGATTGAGGAAAAATGATAATGTACTGAGAAGATACTTGCTGAATTTGTAGCACCTTTGGGAAGTTCATCCAAGTGGAGAGATCCAGTTGACCTTTTGGATTTGTGGGTCCGTACTTAGAAGACAGATATGGGCAAGGAGTATGGATTGCTGGGACAATTAAAATTGCCCTCATAGATAAGTTCATCAAACAAGAAAATGTAGAGACAAAAGAGATGAACATTAAGGCTAGAGCCCTGGAGAATCACATTTTTAAAAATGGGGCAAAGAAATCCCAATAAAGGGAGCTGAGTAGGAATGTTTATAGGTACATAAGAAGAACTAGAAAACAGTCAAAGGATAAAGAGTTCTAGACAGTGTCAAATGCCAATGAGAAGTTAAGTGAGGATGTGAATTGCCAAGTTTCATTGTACTTGGTATTTTGGATGTCATCAAGCACTTTAGGAAAAGATGTCGTAAAGATGAAAGTGAGCAGAGAAAATTAAAGAATGCTTTGGCAAAGCAGTGAAAATAGTGAGAGAGATCTTATTTTTCCTAAAGAAAGCTTGAATGAAAATGGAAAAAGGGACATTTTTAAGATGGCTGATTTCATGTTGTGTTTTTACTACAGTTTAAAAAAAAGGGGAACGAAGGGACAAGAACAGCAGTGGTGTTAGGGGGAAAAGGATGTCCTAAAGCTAATTCCATACAGGCTTTGTGGACTCCACCCCCACCCCAGGTCAAAGCCAAAGACACTGGGAACTCCAAATCCCATCACCACCAAAGGGAAGGTGGCTGGGACCTGAGGGTGGGGTTAAGCAGCCAGGTTGGTATAAAGCCAGACACGTGGGCTTTGGAGGGGTTCCCCCATTTTGGCTCTCCGCCAGCTCGCAGCATCCGGCCAGCTCTGAGAGTGACTTTGGGTTTCCAGGTCAGCGGATCGGGTAGGACGCATTAAAGATTTTATTTCCCTATTTTCTCCCTGAGTTGTACATTTTCCTTATTTCCTTTTCCCTTGTAAATAAACCTTTTATTAACCTTTTGTGTGTGCCTGTAGTGAAGTATTAATAAGTCCCTTTTAAGCGCGCGGTGAGGACCCACAGCCAGGCAACCCGTTCAATATCGGGGCTGCCCTATAACAGTGGAAACATAAAAAATGCAGGGAAAGCATACAAGGGAAGTTTTATAGATTTCCCCCTTTTCCTTTTGTAAGGTATTGAGTATGTTTATAGTTCAAGAAGGAACTGGCACAGAAATGAAAAATGTAACTGTCACAGGGTGAAGGGGGATAATTCTTAAAGGAAGAAAATAAAACTCATTTTCATTGTGGAGAAAAACTGCATGTTTCTCTTAAAATTTCTAAATATGTGCTACATATTTGTGGAAAAAATCTGGAGAGATATATACTAGGTATTACAAGTTCATGTCTCTGGGAGATAGGATTATGCATGATCTATGTGTTCTCTTTATACTTGGGATTACCTTTTGAAACAAGAATGAATTTCTTATAGTAAAAAAAAATGTGATTGAGAGATTCATAAAATTGTCATAGAAAACACTCATTTCAAGTCTACTTTGCAGAAAAATGACTGGGTCAGGGTTTTACCCTTCCTTTATTATGTTGCTGGAGGGATAAAAACTTGTTTTTTTTAAAAAATGTAGAGATTCATGCTGTAGTTATTGCTTAAGTCCCTCATGGCAAGTGTGATAAGACAGTGGAGTGAATGTTTTGTTTATTGCATCTCCCCTTACTCCCCCTTATAATATTAAGCTTGACTCTCTCTTATTAAGATTCTCAGTTTTTTGACATCATTTTGGTCTCCTGTCCCTTCTTGTTTTTAAGACCCATAGCACCAGCACAGCCACAAACACTACTGCTATGGGAATCAAAGAACAATGAAAAGAAGAAACAGGAAATGAAGAAGCAGGAGTTTTCCCCCAAAGACCTGGAAGAAGAGCTTGAGACATTCCTGCTATTGAGGTCATGAGCTTGAACAGATCTTTTAAATAGAAAATAATTGCCCTGCCAGTTAAAAGGACAATTTTCAGATTTTATTTTTATATATGGCAGAAGTGAACTTTCTGAAGGGAAAATGTCATTATAGAGAATAATTTGTAATAAGGAGCTTATGAATTCTATCACTTTTCAAGAAGTATTTTTTTTCTTTTCAAAAAACATTGACAGTTATGTCTCCCTTGCTCTCACCATCCCCCCAACTGTGACCATGTTATAATGAAACAATAACAACAGGACAGGATACATATTTTTGTTGTTGTTGTTTTGGGCCAGGCTTGGAAAAGCATAAGATCAAACTCAGCATTTTAAGCCATGTTTTAAATTTATTTGTATACAATTTTATATGTATATGTCAAGATATTTAATAATTTTTTAATATTAAGGTTAAATATAATAAGGAAAATAGCTATTCCAGTTTCCTACTAGTTATATAATAAAATGGCAGAGATATACAATATAATTTTCACTATAGCCTGGCAGTCCCTCCTTAATTCTGATTTTTCTATCTTTAGGGTGGCTCTTAATCTTTAAGAGAATAACCAGAAGACCTTATTAAGCATCTTAAAATCATTTTATATTTTCCACAGATGAATATCCATTGAAATTAATCTTATATCGTGTAGTATTTTCTTTGTGACACAAACTCAACTTTAGGTATGCACTCTCTTAGTATCTTTTCCATTATTTTATCATGAAAATCTCAAAGATTTTTACAGTCAACATCTCTATAGTTATTACCTAGATTCTACCATAAACATTTTATTATACTTGCTTTTTTGTATATCTATCTGCTATGATATATATTTAAATATACTACATAGTATCACATTTTTGCACATTTTCCTCCTTGCACATTTACTTAATTTACTTTTAAAACTCAGAAAAATAAAACCATTCATTCAGTAAGTTTCCAAAATAAGAGCTCTGAAAGTCTAGAATTTGTTTCACTGCAGCAAATCACTTCTTTCATTTGAAAAGCAAATCAGTGAACTATATTTCTAGTGTTAAGTGAGAGTGATTGGTTCTATCATTAGGATTAGGCATGAGGATTTCTGATCAAAGAACTGGGATTTTTATAGTTCTCAGTCAAAAGCAAATGATCAAACAACTCAACTTTTTGAAACAAATCCATGGTGTGATAGGCATTTCTGTTGATATTAATCACCATGTCCTCAATTTCATATCCTTTGATCATCAATGTTTCCTGCAAACAACTTCACTCTATTGTGGATGAGATAATAACTTTTCACCTCTGGCACATTCAGCAAAGACAGCAAGGCTCATAACAGGATGAAGAGGGCTAATGGGTTCTCGGAGGGGTTATATATGCTCTAAGGAACAGTATTTGGGTGGTTTATTGAGATTAAGTAGACAAAACACATAGAGTTGAAATTTTAGTTAATTCAGATTCAGCAACGGAATATATGAGTCTGAAGACTCTTCTTAACCTTCACTTACCCCCAGATCTTATCTGTATGAAAATCATTTTTTCATTTTCCCCTAGACTTGCCTCTGGAAGCTTAAATGTAGAGGCATAGTACACAATGACTGATATATAAAAATGTTTTCTGAAAATGTTCAACATCCCTTATAATCAGGGAAATGCAAATTAAAACCACATTGAGATACTACCTTACACCAATAAGAATGGCACATATCAAAAAAACAAGCAGCAACAAATATTGGCGAGGATGTGGTGAAAAATGAACTCTCCTACATTGCTGGTGGGAGTGCAAACTGGTCCAACCACTATGGAAAGCTGTCTGGAGGTTCCTCAGACTACTAAAAATGGAGCTACCATAATGATCTGACAATTCCAGTCCTAGGGATCTACTCAAAGGATACAAAAACATCGATTCAAAAGAACACCTGTATCCCTGTGTTAACTGCAGCACTATTTACAATAGGCAAAACTTGGAAACAACCCAAATGCCCAAAAATAGATGACTGGATCAAGAAGGTGTGGCATATATACACAATGGAATATTATTCAGCAATCAAAAAAGATAAACTCATGCCATTTGCAGCAATATGGATGGTACTAGAAGGAATTATGCTCAGTGAAATAAGCCAGAAGGAAAAAGAAAAATATTGGATGGTTTCACTTATAGCACGAATATAGGGGAACCAAATAAGACATCAGTATAAAAAAAGTAGTAACAGTACAAAACACAACAAAGCAAAAACAGACAATTATAAATCAGAGACATCTTGCAGGGGAGGAGGAGGGAGAGGGATCAGAGTGAGGGAGGGAGGAGCACAGAGGACTAAGGTGATCGTGCATGCAATAACGACAACAAAAAAATGTTTTCTGCTTAAAGAAAACAAGCACAAAACCATTGTCTATTGAAGACAATAATAATTGATAAAGGAATATATTAGATTTCTTGCTTCTCTGGTCTTGCTTGCTGTTTTGAAGGCCAGATGAAACTGACCAGTACTCTCATTTGGAGGCTTTACCAGTCATCACCTACACAGCAGCACAGAAGCGGTTGCTGGTATCATTCACATTAGGAACTTGAGAGGCCTGACTTAGAATTTTGAATCCCCAAGGGGAAAATGAACACTACTATGATAAAAAAAACAAAAAACAAAAAAACAAACAACAAAAACTTCCCTGCCCCCCACAAAGTAATAAAGGTCTAAAATTTGAGTTTTATATCTTTGCAAGTTGACACAAATAAAGCTAAAACCATAGCTTAATAATATTCTGTTTCTGATTCACCTTACATGATTTCTTATTCTTGTATCATTGGCTCGACTGGACCATGGAGGAGGCCTCATCGCTTTGTCTCAAACACAGGTGTGCTCACTGTCACCTTTGTCACCGTGCCTTTCCCTCTCCCTGGTGCTCCATGCACCTGGCGTCACACACCTGCTGCTGACTTTCTTCCTAACAACTGGTCTGGGCAGGAGGGTTTTATGCCCTTGTGAAAAAACCCAGAAATCATTTTACCTTAATGAAAAAGAAAAGAAAACTAAGTGCTCGCGTAAGCATTCTGTTTCCGGACTGTGTCATGCCTCTATTCTCATCCCTTCTCTAAACTGGCACATTGTTTTGACACTTCAATACCTGCTGGAGATAAATTTGTCTATGAAATTTTGTTTCTGGCAAGAGACAACCCACGTTCGGGGTTTAGCCATAAAATCCATGTAGAAAGTAGTAGCTGTTTGCCGATAAACTACACCCATGGGATTGATCAGAACCAGTTTTTCTGTTGAGGCTCAAATGTTTTTAGAAGATCTAATTTTTTGTATGGATGTGCACATGGCCATGATAGCTGAGAACAAATCTCTTCTGTTCCTGAGAGGGAGAGAATGTCCTGGAGGTATATTCCTCCCCCCATCCCCATGGCCTTGATAACCTAGAAATTCTAACCCAACATCACAATTCTCCTCTTTTATCTGTTGGTCTCCCTTTGACTCCTTTTTTTTGTACCTTTTCCCAAAATGCTCATAAATTCACTGATGACAACACTGTAGCTAAGTCTTGATAATCACTAGGAGGTATGCAGGCCTGGGGTTCTTATCCATCTTTTCTGTGAATAAGGGCTTCTGGAAAACAACTTGCTGAGAGAGCTTTTCTAAGCTACTGTACATTTAGAGACAAGAAAGATCTGAGTCTACAGACAGTTTATTTATCCACTGGGCAAATGGCAATCTGTTAAAAAATGAAAACAGCAGAGTCCAGAAGATTTGCAGCCAGATTACACATAGTACTTTATAATGAACATCAACTAATGTCCTCATGATACAGAAAATGTTATCACTAATGAGGGGGAAAGTATGCTGATATATAATGATAGGGAAAGTTTGAATAATTTCATTTATATATATAAAGTATTGTCTCCAACCACTGTGCTCAAATATTCTGTGAATCCTTGGCTGAAATAAAAAGGGGTTTGATGCCTGTTAGTTGTGTATTTGAACAATGGAGGCAAAATTAATTTGAGAAGATGTAAGGTAGAGTGAAAGACAATATCAGACATACGAGGACTTGTTAAGCATGTGTAGGCAAAGTTATGTTTGTTAGGACAACGACTGCTTCATGTTGATGGGTCATCACCAGGTAGCCTCGGGATAGTAGATACAATCAATAACTGTTATGTGTTACTAGCACACAAAAAAGTAATAGGTAGTGGATTACCACTGACATTTTTCTGCAAATGACATCTACTGGAAAAAAAGCACAAATGCTTTGGACACATATGACATTTCGTCACTTTGTTGATTTTATAGGAAATTCCATATGAGATAATCATTTAATAAGAAAGAAATGTTCTTGCAAAATGAGCAATTATAGAACCTTCCTTATTTGGTGATGAAATAAGAGATATAAGGAGTTTCTTAAATATGATAGTTTTAATTTTTACTAAGCATGAGTATAAAATATATTTACTTTATTCTTGTATTTTAAACTTTATGTATTTCATGCTTCAAAATAAGTGTATTAGTAAACTTACTTTTAATATACTCTATAGATTTAAATTAGAGATCTATGTCATATATAAGATAACAATAAAACAGATATCATTATTTCTACTTTACAACTGCATTGTGAGTTTTTTGGGGTCAGAGGTTGTGTTAGACACTCATTTTCTAAGATATGTGCTCACCTAGAGCAGCGGGGCAGTTCTGCTCTCAGACTGTTAGATGCCTATTGGGGAAAGGAGGTGATTAAACAAGCAATTAAAAGAATGTGAGGAGCATATGACAAAGGAGTCTGGGGACATGAAGAAGGCTATGGGACTTTGCTTTGTGTCAAGGTCATAGAAGGCGTTGAGACACTGGGATAGGAATGGTGAGCAGAAGTCATGTAGGTGGAAAAGAAGGGCCAGACTGGGTGTGGGCTTGAGAACAGGCAGTAAGAGAGTGATAAGGAGGAAAGAACAAAGGTCAAACATGGAAGAGCTTTCTAACATCTCAGAGGGGCACGGTGTGGCTAAAACACAGTTGGGGTTTACAGAAGTGATGACATAGCTGACTGGAGAAGAAGGTGGAGTCTTGAAAACCATGTCTTTATGTCAAATGCAATGTGGTGTCACTGCGGGGTTTTAAGCAGGAGAGTGCTTTAGGAAACACACTGGCTAATGTGGGAAATGGATTGGAGGAAAAAAGATTGGAGGCAAAGACGGAAGTTGAACCATTGAGCAGTTCAGAAACATAAAGTGGTCAGTGTGTGGCAGCCACAGAACCCTTTAAAACATACACTGAGATAGCTGCCCACACACATTTTATAATGACATGCTTATTTCATCACTTTGTGTATCATGAGATTATTTTTTTTCAACACTGGCTACTCTATGTGATCGAAGCACCCATACAACTGTAGTGAGGAGTTAAATTAGCAAGGAATGGACCTACAAAAATCACATTTTAGGCACTGGCTTAACTTCAGTAATATATAGAAATATTTTAGGAAAAAGTAAGTGAGACAAAGTACATTTGAGAATTAGAAATAGAAAGACAGAACATGTTTTGACTAACAAAAAATTTTTTTTACATATAGTAAAAGAAATATAGTTATGTGCCCTGTAAAGTCCTAAACTAATATCTAAACTTTTCTTCTTGTTTTTTGCTGTTTGATAAAAACAAAGAGAGCCTGTTTTTAAAAATACAATGTGCAATTGTTCAATACCACAGAGCATGTGAAAGGATTCATTGTGGTTTTGGGGCCTCAACAACAGGAATTCTTTATGCAAACCTAAGAACTGAGCTGCCCAGGACTGAACTGCCTGGGCATTATAAAATATTGAAAAAAAATGTATTTACTCACGTGTATTTGGGACATCACCAAATCTAATGTGTATTTAAAATAATTGAAATGGCATATTTAAAACATGGTTAAAAAACAACTTGGTTGCATTGCATTTCACTTGCTTTTTAATTTGTCAGAGGATTAAACTTTATAATAGGGAAAAGTTGGAATGAGATAGGTAGAGTAAGGTATTGATAGATTCAACCACAATATTTGTCTTTTCAAGTTTTGTTTGGAGATTCTTGTTTCTTAGTGAGACACTTTTTTGTTGGTAATATTTGAAAATCATTATATTATACAAAATATTGAAGAATACCCATAAGCAAACTTCAGAGCTACACAAAGACTGAACTTTCTACAAGACCACAACATTCCAGAGATGATTACTGGCAGTCTTCCTCCATTTGCAATTTTAGCCTTTGCATTTTTTTCTTTTTTTCAAGGAAAAGAATCAAACCTCAAATCTTAGATGCTTCCACTGGGAAGGCTAAAATTTTAAAGACATAATGAGAAAGACATCCTGAACAACGCAGCACAGAGAAATTTTAGTGATGAGCATGAAGCTCTTATCAGCTTGAGAGCATTGTAAGGGTTTCTTTGAAGACCTTCTTGCAATCTCTGATTAATATCCCAAAGTGAATTACACATTGATAATATAGTACTGAGAGATAGCAGAGTGACTGATGTGCAATTGTTTTGAATACCTCCTTGAAAGTAGATATAGATTTTGACATGAGTCTTTAAGAACTGCTCCATTCTTGTAAAATTGTCCTGGGTAGGCAAGTGTGGGGGTTTTAAGGAGAGAAGAAGCAAGACTTTCCTTCAGAACAGTTAAATTGCTATGGATAATGCTGTGTCCCAAATGGCAAAACTTTTTTGGAATTATAAACACAGTAGTTTCTCATAAGAAACATTAAAAAGTTTTTTTTTAATTTACTGAAGTGTATCTATCACATGTTGTTGCTTAGTAAATACGTCTTGAATGAAATACTTTTGCTTTATAACAAAAGGAAAAGATTAATTACTCACATTATTCCTAATCCTATTTATTTTACTGTTGCTAAGATTCCAAAAGCATGTATTTATATGTACAGATATACACATATATGTAGTATAAATATGTATATCCATATATACAAAAAAAGCATTTTCACAACATAATATTACTTTTTACTCAGCAATATATTGTGAATATCTACTTTACATATACAAATACACCTTACATTAACAAATTTTATTAAGAAAGCTTAAGAAATTCTAGAAACCACCAAAATGAAAATCCACTTAATACTTAAGAGACATTGGCTAGCACGTAAATCTTGTTCACAGAAGCCTACTGGTTTCTGAGATTCATTCGCGGGGTGTGCAAGTTAGAATTATTTTTATAATGGTACTAAGTGGTAAGATATTTACCTTTTCTGTTTGCAACCAAGAATCATCTGCATAGATGGCGCAAAAACAACAGTGGGTAAAACCGTTAGTACCTTAGCATCAGTTAAGGTGGTGGTAGCAATCTGCTAGTTGGGAACTGAACTAGATGCTTTCAGATACATGTCATACCATTTTTATGTGGGAAAAAAAAAACAATTGGCAGACATACTATGGTTATTCAAGCTTGGGAATCTGACATTATTTTACTGAAAATTAATATAGTGTCTTTCACATCAAGAAAACAACCAGTAATATTTGTTAATGTTCAAGCTTTTAATGAAAATTAGAGTTTTTGGGAACTTGTATATGTTCCCTTTAGCTTAATAGCTTCCCAATAGTTAAAGACACTTCTGATGAGATCAGTGATAATAATGAATTATTTTTTGATATTGTGTCAAGTATGACACTTTTGGAAGATATGAATAACATCATTTTCCAAATGACCAAAATATGGTATGTTATTAAAATCAGGCATGAGTTAAAGATGCATTCAAAATGTAAGGAAAACTAATAGATTTTAATGTAAAAAGTACATAACATTCATTCATATCACCAGATTCTACATTGATACCAAACTTTAAGAAATGACATTTGTCAAGTTTTGGTGTAATATCAAAGAATTTCTTCCTTTCCCAACTCTATATTCCTATGAACACAGATTTTTTTTCCTGTATTTTAATAGCAAATAAAAATATTTTTGCAACAAATGAAATGCAGAGGATATGTGAAATCCAATTTTCTTCTAGTAGGTTCTTCTATTACAAAGATTTACAAATGTAAACTAATGCCATGCTTCTCAATAAAATTTCTTTTTTCCTGAAAAAGGAGTCTTTAAAAAAGTCATATTAATGTTAGCATTATTGAGTTTTGTGACTATTTTTCAATAAATTAATAACTGCATAGTTAAAAAGTTTGAAAACCACTGCTATGCCAGAAAGAATGTAAACTTGTTCTCAGGTGGGAGATAGTTTGTTGTCAGAAAATTAGTGTTTATTTTTCCTCTCTAATAATAATGAATAAAGTCAATTTACGTCTTTTAGATTTTGATGGAAAATTCCAAACACAGCATATCAAAAATTAGTCTTACGAGTTACACTATGTGTTACTTAGCATGTAACTGAATTAGATCTAATGATTATACCTTTGGAGTTTACAAATATTTACACATGGGCTATATCCTTTAAAGGCAGTTCTATGAAGGTAAATATTATTATTATTTATAGCTGGGGAAGTGCATTGTAAGAGATAAAAAGCACTTTGTCCATCTAGAAAGTGCTAGAACACAGAATCAAATTCAGGTTGCTGACTGTATTCTTGTCCTCTTTTTTTTTTTTTACATCTTTACTTGGGATAAAACACCTTTTGTTTATCATCTGTGTAGACTATGCACTTCTACTTACAGACAACAAAAAAAGGTCTGACTATTGTGGTATCTTTTGGATTTGGTCAAGGTTCTTCTTCAATCTATTTCCTCTGCTTATATGTAAAGATTGTGGGAAATAATATATACTAAAGCATCTGGAATAATGTTTAGTATATATATATAGTAAGTGCCGTTATTGCTATTTTTTCCTACTTAACATAACAATATAACCCTGTGTACAGCCAGAATAGCTCAGGTTTTACCCAACTCTTAGGTCAAGTATGAAAGGAATCAGTCAATAAGACAGAAATAGATAAATGGCATATGAAAAAGCTTCAGAACAATTGCAGTCCTGAAGAACAACAACAGAAATGCAGCCTCCTCTAGGCCAGAAGTCAGAAGTCATTCTACATATGCAGTTGACCTATAGCTCAACTCAATGTTCAAATGTAGAGGTGACCAGATAGGTCAATCTGTCACTCTTCTGCCTGCTAGGCCTGAACCAAATTAGATTCGAGTGACTGGTGGACATCACTACCTTTTCTGTCTTCTTCCCTTTCCCTACCTTGGGTTGCTGGAACCAGAAAAAATGCCTTCAGTTTCCAAGCAAAACCTTCCTAGCTTAGCTCTAATTTTGGAGCTATTGGCTTCATACCTGGAGCCTCTCCCCACTCAGTCCCTTCAGAATAGAGCATCACGTAGATGACCTTATTGTGTCCTGATCAGTCCTTTCTGGGGCCTTCCCACTTTAGTTGCACAAAAGGCAACCTGCTTCTTACTCAGGCATCTGAGCCCTGCTTGTAGAGGCAGGAAGATCCAGTATTACAGCTCAAAAGAGGATCCACGGTATGAAAGAGAGACAGGTTCTTGCAGAGCCCTTCAACTATATGATATTCAGAATGAAGTTGGGAAGATGTGATTGTGTGTAGAAGATGAACCAAATTCTAGCAGCTAAGGAAGGGAAAAGTCTCTGCAGGAAGAAGTTGGTTAGCAGAGGAGTATTAATGGTATTAATTTAGCTCTCTTTGCACATTGATTCCAACATAGTACATGTGCATTTGATACCTGATGGTGTAATAATGATAATAACATCTAGCACTCAAATAACAATCTCATTACATATCTTTATGCAACAAAAATAAAATGAGAATTATCCATGGATATTTCTGATTTGTTATAGGAAATTAAGATTGGGCTGGGTGGTTAGCAATGCACTAGAATGAAGTTTTTATATGTTGTTCATTTAATATTGATAAAAACATCATGAATTTTTACATTTTCCTTAGTTTTCAAATGAAGAAATGGAAAGTTCTAATGGTTTAGGATTTTTTTTCAGTATCATGTCCAAGGTCATACAACCTACAATGGCAGAGCAGAATTAGAATTAAGATTTTCTTACCCCAGAATTTGAATCACTTTTAGCTCAGTTTTCTGTCTCCATCTATTTCTATTTGCTTGAAAGTTGGGATGATAATGCAAAAATGCTAGCCTTATTAAGTAAAAAAAGGAAAAATCTAAGAAAACTCAACAGCTCTTTAGTGCTTTTTTAGACAAACATACAGGTCAAAAACACATAGTGGAGAGGTAGGAGGTCAGTTTCTGAGGTCAGATTGCTTGGTTCAAAGCTAGCTTGGCCATGCAGTAGCTATATGGCTTTGAGCAAGTTATTTAGCTCTTCAACTCCAAAATTGCCTCATTTGAGAATAATAATATGGCCTATCTCCTTGAGTTGTTGAGAGAGAAATTTAATCAATACTTGTAAATGCTTAGAACAATCTTGACACATTTAATATGTTCAATAAATATTATTATCAGCTGATATTTCTCCTCTCTCTCTCCCATCCGGCTTTCCTGTCTTCCCTTCCTCTCTATCCCCTTTCCTCTCTCCCTCTTCTTCTCCTCCCTCCACACCTCCCTCCTTACATCCTTTTATTCCTACCATCCTTCCTCCCTCTCTCATGTTGTGTTGACAATGTATAATTACTAAACAATTTTTCTAGCAAGATGGTAGGACTCACCAAACATGGTTCAGAAACTCAGTCTTGAAGTTAAAAATTTTTTTTTGACTGGGATTTAAAAATAGAACCTGGTGAGAAGCAATTCTTGCTGTGTCAACTTTTAGAATGCTGTGCTGAGAAAACCCAGCAGAGCTTTATTTTAAGAAGACCCTGAATGGCTTAGCTGCAGTTCATGGATACATCAGAACATCCTCTGGACAGTATGCTTTCCTGTGAACCTAAAACCAAGCAACATGCAGAGTTTTGGCTTGACTAATGCCTGCCCCTCCAACACACACACACAGACACACAAACACCCACACCTCCTTACAAAAAGCCAACTGAGCTGAACTCAGGTGCTGCTGTCAAGGAACTGGAGCAGAACCCCAGCAGTGAACCTTCGCTGCTAACCCTTTTGAAGTCTCCCTCTTTGTTAAATCTACTTATAACACAAGCTGGACTTTTTCCAGTACATTTCAGAAATGGTATGAAATATTAAGGATACAGAAAAAGAATGACTACAGATGGTAGATTTGGAAAGTAGAGAAGGACTTTGGTCTGCGTCAACATCTGGGTCCGAGCCTTTTTATCCACTTTTTTTTTTCTTATAGAGATGGTTATCTCAAATCTTTTGTACTCAGTCTTTCCATTTTCAAAGGTTTCATACTAGATGGTCCTAAATATCGCTAACAGAGTGTGATTTCTTTTTAAGCTACTGGGAAGTCAGTGAGTTACTAATTTTGTAATGATTAAGAAAGAGGGCTAATGTTAATTAAAGAATCTAGGCCTCATGAAATATACTATTAATTCAATTACCAAGGAGAGTTTAGTGTCTTCTCTACTCACTGCTATGTATACTGCCTCCATATCTGTGAAATTCAATATTTCTTAAGAACTAATTGAAGGGGCTACAACAAACTTAAGTCTCCCTTCTAGTACAACAAATAAAACTAACTGAAACTGGATATAAAAAACGTATTTCTCAAGAAGGAATTTATTGGTATTCAATTATCTTTAAATACGTACTCAGAAAACTAATCAGGCAACAAGGGGTAGAATGAATTGAAGGGAGTTTTAAAAAGTAAAGGCACAAATACAGTTAAGTAAGAGGTAATAAATAATTTTGAAAGAAAGTATCAGCAAAATGAGTGCAATGACCAGAGGTTGGTAGACCGGCTTTTCTATGGAAATACACTACAAAATCTTTTGTACTATGTTAGAAGTTTTTTTTTTTTTTTTTTTTTTTTCTTTTAAAGATTTATTTATTTATTTATACAAGCACTGGGTACAGTCAGAAGCGTGGGAGGGTAAGAGAATTCACCATAGCCAGAGCGGGTAACAGAACAGGCAGACTGATGAAGTACACTGCTGAGGGGAGCAGTGGGCGGCAGGAGAGGTCTGCGTGCCATGTGGGACCCCTCGCCCAGCAGCCGGGGATTGAACCAGCACTGCAGACACTGTGAGCAGCTTTGCAGCCCAGCGCTCAACTATTGCACCACCAGGGGAGGCCCTGCTAGAAGTTTCTTTACTGGAAAATCCAAGATAAAACTTTAAAAGAAAAGTATACAGACTTCCAAAGAATGGTGAAGACTTGGGATGCTTTTTCTAGCATTGGCCTAAGAATTGAACTGAATTAACTGTTTTTTGTTTTGTTTTGTTTTTGTTTTTTATTCATAGGCCTCCAAGGAAACCAGCAGAACTCAGGGTGGGGAGAAGTCTGAAGCCTTGGGTGAGAACTAAGTTGCCCTGCTCTAGGCACTATTCTCAGCTAGGTACTCAGACTTGTACTTGCGTTGTTTGTATCACCAACACCAATCCACTTACAGAGCAGGCACTAAGTAAATATTAAAAGTCAATTATTTGATTTGTAACAATTGTTATCCCACACTCCAGCTCATGTAACACCCTTATATTGATAAAAGCAACTGAATTGATCCAAACAAATCTACCCCTTCAATTTTGTCTTATCTTCTCCACCGTGTACTAAAAATTATTTAAAATTGCTAAAGAGACATTGATAGTCATTAAAACAAGGAGAATAATTATATTCATAGGCTAATATTAACATTAAAGATGAAAAAATTGAATCCCAAAGAAATTACTTGTTCAAAATCAAATTTAATAAAAAGTAGGCAAGGTATGTCCTTATTACATATCCCATAACATTTTCCTTTGGGTTCATAAAAAGACTAATAGACGCACTCCCCTTCTTATGTTTATCTCCCTATTCCTTCCTTAACGTTCATTGAGTTCTAAATATGTCCCAGCAACTTTCCAACACTCAGGAGACAGAAATGTATCAGTGCAGTACCCTATCTTTCTCCACAATTCTACCAGAATATCACTATTTAGGTAAAACCATTGCTAAAAATTTCCCATTTCACTGTATTGTTGAGATATTCAATAGTCATTATAGAATATTTAGTCCATATTTTGTGCTTGGCACTATAGTAATATAAAGCTTAAATAAACTTTTAATTTCTATAATATTCAGACATACACTATATGCAATATAAAATATTGAAAACATTTTACATTTGAATAGCACACTAGTGTTTGCAAACTTATTTTATTCACGTTTAATACTTATTCAACCCTGATGGTCAATTAGTTCTCATGATAACCCTTTGAGGTAATAATAACATTGATTATTTATGATGGGTCAGGCATATTCTAAGTATTTTACACTTATTTATTCATTTGTTTCTCACTATATACATAAGAGAACTTTATCACCTTCAACGTACAGGCAAGGAAAAGAGAGTGTAAATAGCTTTCCTAAAGAAGAGCCAGGGTTTGAATGTAAATAAATGCCTTAGGCCCACTCCCAGAGATTCTGATGCTATTGGTCTAGGGTGGGCTTAGGCATCAGTATCATTTTTAAAAAGTAATCACTTAAAAAAAACTCTTCAGGTAGGTCTAACATGAAGTTAAAGGTTTTGAAAACCACATGAGTAGAGCCAGTTTTCCCAGCTGAGCAGTGGTTTTAATCAGAATGACTGCATTTGTGACTAATGTAGGAAATGATTAAATTTAGAGTAATCTAGATCTGTCCATAAACTCATGAAATCTGAAGTCTACTGTATTAAGGTATTGGTCAAATTACAGAGGGCAGCCTTAATAATTCCTGCAGTGCAAAGGTGAGGAACTGGGAAAAGGAAGTGCATGACCCCTGTTAGCAGTCTGAATTTTAGACTCATCTGCTTCCCATTCTACAGCAGCCCAATAAGACACAAATTGATGCACTGAAATCAATCCTTTGGGTACACATTTCTAAGTTTGTAACTGTGAAGTTGGAGAGTTCCCTCATCTGTTGTGCTATGGGCTGTGGTCAAATGTATCATCATATTAGACTGGGATGGGGTAAAATCAAATCAAACTGGAAGATAGAACGTTGGGGGTTAGAATGCCAAAGTCACATTGTGTGGCAGGAAAGTGATGCAGAGACCATGCACAGACGTAGATATCATCAGAGAAAACCAATAGGACAAATGAACAATCATAGACTCAGATACTGGTCAGTCAAGATTTCATGGGACAAAGGTGATTCTTATATTTCCATTTGAAGGAGAGAGGCTAGTTCTCAAAACTGGCCTTCTGTTCATACTTAATGTTCTTACATAAGGTCAATATTTTTCCTTCTATTTATGACAGAGTTGAGGAAACGTACCTAAATTATTTATCAGAGTTGAATATTTGGATAGATCAATGTACTAGAGACCAACTTAATCCACAGAAGGTTAAACAATAATTTCAGATTTCAGTGTTGGACTGTACAAGCGAACTATTTACTACACACCAGAATGACTAAACTAGGGGTGTCCCGATTTGAGGCAGTCATAATCATCTAGACATGAGTTACAGCTTAAATATTAAAATTGAATACTACAACTGCTATCATTTTTAGACTGTCCATAAAGGAGATGTTCTCCATGTCACAAAATATTTAACACTTTGAACTTTTAAATCCTGCCACGTAAACTTGATGGCATCTTGCTATGAGTCAAAAATCTTCATCTAAATATAGTTTTCATATAGTCAGTATAAAAACTCAATATATGTTGTCTCCATCAGAAGTGTATATTTTTGCATATCTAAGAAAGTGCAGGTGCTCTATAGAGTCACATAAATAATCATGACAATCTACTAACAGAACATAAACACCTCTAATGGGGCTATCTCCGCTAATCATTTCTTGTTTTGAATAGAGCTCCTATATTACATAAAAATTTTCAAAAGTTCTCACCATATTTTATATATTCAAGTTTCTACCTTTAAAATCCTAAGAAGTATATATGGGGGAGGAATACATATTCCCTCTTTATTTTTAGTAAACAAGAATTAAAGCACAAAAATAGTGGCTAACTGGCATATAAAATTTAACCATGTATATTATATATATATATATTTACCATTATTCACTTTGTATTCTCTTTGTGCCAACCCCATTCCCCCATCCCCTACCCTGCTCTGAGAAGTTTTTAATGAAGTGGTTTTTAATGAGAACATATCTGAAATATGTTCTCTAGTTATGGCCCTGGATCCTGTGGGCACAGGGTAAGAAGGGCTGCTACTTATAAGGAAGTACTGTGTGCCCCATTGATGCCCTCAACAATTATTTGTTGCATAAATAAAATTTCCAAAAATGAGGCAACTGAAAAGCAAGTTCTAAACTAAATGGAGCAGACTAAAAATGTTTAAGAATGTTCAAAATGGTTAGAAAGAATGTGGGATGGAATTGTTGGAGGGAGTAATGTTATGATATACCTGGTTCTTGGCCTGGTTCTTAAGTGATGAAAATTTTTAAATTTCATCAGTTAAGGCTACTTGAGTATTGCTTGAGGCAACTAGAAGAGGAAGTGGAGGGTGGAGAGCAGGGTGTGGAGGGGCCTAAAGTACTATGGAAGAGAATGATAGGTTTTTGATGGTGGATGTGGTATAGTAACACACCCCTGAAGAAGTGTGAACCAATAACTGAATCATATATGGCTTGTAAACCAATGTTACTGCAATAAAAACAATAGAAACAAGAACAGAAAAAAGAGAAGATTTAGTTAAAAGATGGTGTATCTATAGGTTTTGGATAACAATTTCCCCCCATCATGAGTATAATAGTGATACATCTTTATTGTATAATATAGATAAGGTAAAGAAGAAAAATTAATAAACTACCTCCCAGAGACCACAGTTCACATTTTGTTTTGGTATATGTTCTTCCAGAGTTTATATAAGTATTTGTTTATTTAATTTCCATTTCCTTGAGTACTAGTGGATCTGAACATACAATTTGTAAGTTTGTCAGCAATTTGTGTAAGTTCTTTGGTGAAATGCCCATTTATATCTCTTGTCCATCTTTTTTTTTAAAGGTTTCATTTTCTATTGATCAGTTTTAGGTTCACAACATAATTGGAGAAAGTACAGAAATTTCAGATAGACCTCTGCACCCACACATGCATAGCCTCCTTCATTCCCAACATCTCTTACCAGAATGGTGCATCTTATCAAGGACAGACCTGTACAGACACATCCTATTCACCCAAGTCCACACTTTGCCTTAGGGTTCTCTTTTGGTGTTGTGTACATTACTGACTGGAGCAAAAATATAATGACATAAATGCAGAATTATTTCTACTGCTCCCCATCCCCCTTCTGCAACCACTGATAATTTTACTACACCATAGTTTTGCCTTTTCTAGAATGTCATACAGATGGCATCATATAGTATGTGACTTTAAAAGACTGGCTTTTGTCCTTTTAAAGATGTATTTAAGGTCTTTCCCTATGTTTTCATGCCTTGATAGCTATTTTTTCTTAGCACTGAATAATCTATTTTAGATGTACCAAAGCTAATCTATTCACTTGCTGAAGGACATCTTAGTTGTTTCCAAGTTACAGCAATTATGAAGAAAGCTGCTGTAAACATCTGTGTGTAAATACTTTTGGATAAATCGTCCTTGGATAAATACCAAGGTGAGCAATTGCTGAATCATATGCTTGAAAGTGTATTGGTTTTGCAAGATATCACTAATTTGTCTTTCAAAGTGGCTGTGTGTTTTGCGTTCCTACCAGCAATGTATGAGAGTCCTATTGCTCCACATACCTGTTGGCATTTGGTGTTGTTAGTGTTCCAGATTTTGGCCATTCTAACAGGTGTGTACTGGCATCTAATTGTTGTTGTTTTTTTTTAAGATTTAATTTATTTTTATGCAAGAGCTGGGGTACTGGCCAGATGCGCGGGAGGGTGTATTCACCAGCGACAGAGCAGGGAACAGAACAGGCAGACGACAGAAATACACTGCTGAGGGGAGCAGCGGGCGTGACAGGAGAGGCCTGAAGCACCATGTGGGATTCTCGCCTGCCAGTATCAAACCCGCACTGCGAGGCTTTGGACAGCTTCACAGCATGGGTGCTCAACCTGCTGCACCACCAGGGAGGCCCTCGTTGTTTTATTTGCATTTCCCTGATGTCATATATCATATGATGCCATTGGTGTATTTTTTTTTTGTCTTTGTTTTCTTCTTGTTGAATTTTAAGAGTTCTTTGTATATTTTGGGTAAAAGTCTTTTAATCAGATATGCTTTGCAAATATTTTCTCACAATCTGTTGCTTTTCTTCTTATTTTCTTGATGACATGTTTTGCAGAGCAAAAACTTTTAGTTATATGGAAATTTGGCTTATCAATTCCTGATTTTGTTCATTTTCTATTGAGTATTTCCTAATGAGGTAACATTGATTTATAATACTGTGTATGATTCAGAGGTCTAAGTTCACTCCTTTTAGATGCAAATCACCACACCATACCCATCACCTAGGCACCCCAACTCCTCCATCACAGTCCACTGAACCCCTCCCCCACCTTTGTTCCCCTCTCTTTCCCTCTGGTAGCTTTAATTCTACAGTCAGATTTCTAAGGTTTGTTTTGGTCTCTTTGTTTTCTTTCTCTGTATTCATATATGAGTGAAATCATCCAGTATTTGTCTTTTTCCTTCTGACTTATGCTAAAAATAAGCACCTCCAGTTTCACCTTTGTCATCACAAATGTAAAGATTCATATTTTTTATAGTGAGATAGTATTCCATTGTGTATATATATCATATTTTCATAATCACTCATTTCTCTTTGATCACTGAAGCTGTTTCCATAACTAGGCTATGGTAAGCAGTGCTGCAAGGAAGTGCATATATCTCAGTGAATTAGTATTTTAACATTTCTTGGGTAGATGGCTAAAAGTGGGATTACTGGATTATATATTGGAGATGTATTTTTAATATTTTGAGAAACATCTACACTGTTTCCATAGGGGCTAGACCAGGCTACTCCCTCCAACAATGTATGAGGGTTCCTTTTTCTCCACATTCTTACCAACACTTGTTTTTTCTGGTCTTTTTGGTATGGACCATTCTCACAGGTGTGAGATGTTATCTCATTGTGGTTTTGATTTGCATTTAACTGATAATAAGTGATGATGAGCATTTTGTTCCCCATGTGCCTCTGGCCATCTTTTTGAAAGATACATAAAGGATAAAAGGGATCAGAAAGTACCTGACATTTTATAACTTGCTTTTAAATCAAATATATTTTGAGCTTCCTTCCTGTAAATATGTACTTTCACAGTATCAATTTCAATGGCTATGTAGTTTTACAAAGTTTATTACTTGTGGTGGGCATTTTAGGTTTTATTGAATTTTGTTGTTCTCCTTGCTGTTAATATAAGGTTACAAATCACATTACAAATATGCTAATATAAGGTTACAAATCACCTCCTTGTAGTTAAAACAATGTGCACATCCTTTGGAAGGGAGTCAGTAAATAATATTAATTACATTTTTTTAAAAAAGATTTATTTATTTATACAAGAGCTGGGGTACAGGCCAAAGGTGCAGGGGGTGAGAGGATTCACCAGAGGCAGAGTGGGGAGCAGAACAGGCAGACTGTCTGAAAGCACTGCTGAGAGGAGCAGTGGGTGAGACAGGAGAGGTCTGCTGTGCCATGTGGGTATCTCCCTGGCCAGCCAGGAATCAAACTCGCACTGCAGAGGCTGTGGACAGCTTCACAGTGCTGTGCTCAACCTGCTGCGTCACTGGGGAGGCCCAAATATTAGTTACATTTATTTTTCATTATGCTTTCAAGCAGTAATCTGTGAATTTGATTTGTAAACAAGTTTTAATCATTTTTAATTTCATATTTTAAGCATATATTATACACATATGTAACTTGATGTAAGTGTTTTCAATTGATAATACCATACCTGTTATTTTTATAGCTTAGACTTTGTTGTTTTATTTAAAACATTTGTTTATCTACTCCTACTGCTTCACAGTATATTCATATAACCAAATATACATTCTCTGCATCCCATGCATAATTAACAATTTGTTCTGTATTTTTTCTATTACATTCATAGTCATAGAAAAACACACATATTTGTAGGTATTAAATTTGATTATATACCCATCTATATACATTAACTGCAGTTGTGATTGTTTCAGAAATAATATAGTATCACACTTTTTGGTGTCTTGTTTCTCTCTCACAATTATATATCTCATAAACAATCACCTAAGTCAACCTTCATAGTTCTATTGCTTTTTTCTGAGTATGTTATTTTAGTTATGGTTGTTCCATGTCTTTCAATTATTTTCTTAATGACATTCACTTGATTTGTCTCCCCTCCTCCATGCCCACGCACCTCCCATTAACAATATTATGCATATTTTCTTAGGTTCAGGTTGTTTTAGTTCTATGGGTTAGAATCCTAGGACTGAAGTTGCTGAAGAGAGAAATACAAATAATCTTAATTTTAAAATGTTGCCATATCACCAGCATTATATAGTTATGCCTTTCCTCTGTCCTTGACAGTCATAAGTATTAACTGCTTTAAAATTCTTTTCTTGGTTTGATGGGTGTAAAGTGAGATCTTTCACTGCATTTCCTTGACTATGAGTTCATTTAAACATCTTTTCCTGTTTGTTGATTACCTGGATTTTCTGCCCTAGAAAATTCTTATTTTTGTCCTTTTTCCAGCTTTCAGTTGGGTTGTTTGTCTGTATCTTTGGCATTTTGTAAGGCCATTTTGCAAAGTATGGCTATTTGCCTTTTGTCATCTATGTTGCAAATATTTTTCCAAACATATTTGCCTGTCAACATATTACCTTTTTTTGTGGGCATATTCTTAATTTTTCCATCAAATAATATATTTACTTCAGTTTCAACTGCTGCTAGAAACTCAGCTGCATCACAATTGTGGAGAGATCATCTAACACATTATTTTATGTTATAAATAATGAAATAATGACAGATATAATGAAACTTCTCCTTTCAGAAAAATTTGACAAGTATAGACAGTAATCTTGCTACATCAGGAAACAATTTCAATAACAATAGAGAATGTCTTGTGTTTTCATAGTGTGTTATATTTGGAGAGGATCTTAAATATTATCTTCAGATAAATCCTCATTTGTTTCACAGGCAAGGAAACTATGATAGATGAAACCATGTTGTTTCTCTTTACAAGCAGAGAAAAGTGTGATATAAATGTAATCCATTCTGGGTTATTAACAGATATGTAAACTGACACAATTCAGGTGAGAATTTAGGACCTGACTTCAAATACTCTATTGAGACTTTTCTAAATAAAGCCAGAAGTCTTTGTAGTTCAGTAAACAAGTTGATTCAGAAAACTCAGTCTCCAAAGGGAGCTTAGCTCACTCTCTTCTATCTGTGAAACACAGAAAACATCTGTGTCTTAATCTATATTAGAATAATTTGTATAGTGCCCCATCTTTACATGTTACAGGATGAGGAGTATGTTAGTTTTGTAAAAAAGGTAAAAAGATTATATTATTTTTGTGGCATCAGACTAAAAAACAAATTTAAACTCTCCCCTAAAGTGCATACATCTTAATACCAAACTGCAGAGCCAAAATATAATTATTTGACCAAATTTTTGTTATTGATATTTTAATTCTTTAAATAATGAGTATAAACACCACAAATATGTATATACACATATATATTTATAATTTCAAAGATTTAATAAAAATTAAAACCATCAAAAAAATAAAAACTTCATACCTGAAAACTCCAGGGTCTTCAGATATTTGATTAAAGTACAATTCTAATACAACTCTTTTAAATTTGGAAGGTATCTTTACACATTTTAACTGAATATGTCATTAATTTAAAACTTTTCCAAGAAAAACAAAAGAAAAATATTGTAATTAATTCAATCCTACCAAATTCTCTTTTTTTCTAGGATATTTGACCTTTAATTTCTCAAAGACATTAACTGTTATAAGCAGAGGACTTCACTTTGTGAGTTTCATTTCTGTCTATGAGAATTTAAACATAGTTTGTATTACTCAAAATTGTTTTTTTAATATTGTATTTTATATAATTCTTATATCATTTTTCATCTTTGTAAAATGTATGCATTTTTATTTTGGTTATATTCCCCATACAATTGCACCCCCCCCCTTATTTTGACTCTAGTTCTTCCTCTCCCTACCCCACCCTAATCCTAATCCCCACCTAGTGTGTCTCTGGTTTATAGTTGCTTGTCGATTTTGATTATTACTTTGCATCTTTTTCCTGGTCTCTTATTTAGGTTTTCTAAATTCCTGCTATGAGTGAGACCATCCCCTACCAAATACTCTTTAAAAGGTACTTTAACTCCTTTTGGCTACTAAAGTAATAATATTGAACTAGTAATGAAAAATTTTAAAATCCAGAAGAACTCCGTTGTGCAAACAAGTGAAGTGCATTTATACAATAATGATTTGACTTTATAAATGAGGCATGTATGTAAGCCTCTATGAAGTGCTATTGATGACTGTTTTTATCCTGATCAATGTCTCCCTTGAGTATTTATATGGCAATCTTACATTTTTCCCTTCCCCAAGAGATCCAACAATTTCAGTTATGAAAAGAGAGTGCTACTTGAAATAGCCTTTTTCAATTTGGAAGCAATATTATTTGACTGGTAAGAGTTCTAGAGTTGAGCTTTGAAAAGTACTCCAGGTGGACTTAGGTACTCAAGCTTGAACAGCATTGACTTAAGCAAAGCAGAGTGTCTAGTTGCCTTAACCAACTTTTTGATGTGAAATAACTAGAACTAGTTTAAAGTTAGTCATCTCATAAACATCTGACTAGTTAAAATTTTTCTAACATTTTTGTAAATGTAGGACCTAGAATGTTACCTTAAAGTAACTAAAAAAATCTGCCAAAGGATTTTTAAAAATGTTTTAAAATAAAAGTTTAGCTCATGAACAATTTTTTTTCTATCACTGTGTTAATGTTAATGCATAAGGAGAGTAATACTTTTCTATAAGATTTTTTCCAATCTTTCTGATTAGAAGAGAAATGCATTAAAAATAGATATGGGAATGTTGAAATTATAGCAAATTACTTTGTATTTAAGTGCTATTTCTTAGAATAGAAAAATAAAATTCAAAATAACTTAGTGTAAATATAATAAATTGATGAGTCTTAATTGACTCTGAGCACAGATATACTTACCTTTCTTATCTGCTCAAGGTTGAAATTTTTACAAATGAGTCATATTATTATTAGACACGCAACATCTAGGTGTAATGGCATCCGTCTTACCGTGTTTATCTCTGAGGACCCTCATGCTATTGCTATTCATTCAAACTTTTTCAGTACAAGTTCAATCAAGCAACACAAAAGATTACTCTGTTTTACCTTGAAATGATACTCTAATAGATTCATTGCTCTCAGGTTGTTCTGTGCTTCAACCTTGAGTAATTAACAAAACCTCTGCTTTAATTGCTAATCCTTCCCTTAATGGAAGTGTATGACATTTTTAATTAATTACTTTGGCAACCTCATTTCCATTCATATTAAGGTCTTACATTCTCTTCATCACTTCTTTATTTATTAATTATTTTTGTTGGATGTATACATAAACCTAATCCCTGCAGTAGTAAAAATGAAAATACATACAAGGTCAAAAATATGTCCTATATCCATGGGAGAGAACCATATCTATTTTTTTAAGTGTCATAGTGAGGAGACAATGGGGTGAGGTTCCCCGGGAAGAATACACAAAGTAGAAATGAATATTCATTCAAATGAACATACAAAAAGAGTCCAAAGACTGGACTCTTTTGGTGCCATTCTCCAACTTTTTTAAATTAGTTCAACAGCTGCTCTTTAGAATGGAATGTTTAATTAATTTATTTACATACTCCAGATCAATCAAATAATTGCTAAAGTTAAATCTCATTTCATGTGCATAAACATAGCATTGATGGGAAAATCATAATTTTATTCATCATTAGTATTTCCAATTGGTTAAGGAAATTTCCAATTTTTAAATAATTTATTTGTTCTCATCCATCAGGATTTAATCTTCATATATTATGCTCTCTTCTCTATGATATCTTGGTCACAGAATTGAGACAATCTACATGGTATGCCGGAGGCATCTCCATACAAGGAGATGTTTCCTGCCCTCATTTACATGCAGTCACTTTGGCCTGGCAATGGGGAGCTATGGGCGGAGTGCAGCAGTCAGGTGAGCTGTGCAACATCTAAGGGAGGTGGGCTCTGAGGAGACATGTGGAGAGTGAGCGCTCGCTTGCTTTTTGGCTTTGGATTTGCACTAGGGTCTTGGGGGACATGGAAGGAGATATGCGGAGGAGAGACATGTAGAAACCCTTGGAAGTGATCCATGGGTGACAGACATGTGGGGAGGATGGCAATGGCAGCTGTTTTCTTGGACTTTGATTTTGCTCCTTAAGTCCCTTCTTGTCTGGTCCCTTCTGCCCCTTTCCTATAGTTCCCCACTAGAAGGTACCTGAGATTTGTGACAAACTTTAGGTAGCACTTGCCCCAAATCTATGAACTCTGTTTGGCTGGGCTTTTACCCACAAAAGGATGGGGAACTTTGGGTGTTTTTTTGGGAAAACATCCTTTCTTCTCTTCTCTCTCTATGCAATCTATTCTATTAAGGTTTTTGCACACTAAGGGCATGCTTTGATTTTGTGCACATGGGTGGCTGGATCCCTTTAAAGAATGCAAATTTGGGGTTCCTGGGGTCTAGCAATAGCTTTTCTTTTCTCTTCTTACAGTGAGTGATAGAGAGAAGAGAAGGAGGGGGAGAGAGAGAGAGAGACTAAAAAGCAGAAATAGTAGTGGTCAAGAGCTACTAGACAAAATGTCTCCAAAAGTCAGTCAGGGACTGAGTTTTTAAAGAAAATTGAGTAAATATTATTTTACAAAACTGTATATGATTTAGAGGTATAATGTCAACCTTTCAAGTGTCTTTACTACACCAGACCCACCACCAAGGCACCCTCAGTCCTCAGGCTCCCTCCTCACTTTGCCTGCCCCCCTCCCCCACTCTCCCTCTGGTAGACTCAGGTCTACAGGCAGATTTCTAAGGTTTGTTACTGGTTTGGTTTTCTATATTTCTATATTTGTTTTCTATATCTCTATATTGTTTTCCATATCTCACGTATAAATTGATACTGTTAAGTATTTGTCTTTCTCTTTCTGACTTATTTCTTTTTGCATAATCCCCTTAGTTCCATCTATATTGACAGAAATGGCAAGAGTTTATCTTTTTTTATAGCTGAATGGTATTACTTTAGGTATATATATCACATTTTCCTAATCAACTCATCTGTCTTTGGGCACTTAGGTTGTTCCATAACATGGTTCAGATAGCATTTCTTTATAAATTCATTTACTAAACAAATAATGAGTAATTACAATGTAGAGGAGGTTATTTCCAGATCACATTCCTGAATGTTTCTTATATCTTACAATTTTTAGTTCTGTCTTTTCTTACGTCCTCATAAAGCAGAATAATTTATTTTTTCCTTAACTAATGGAGATTATGCCTACCTACTCTTTTACTTATCATCAATATTTACTTAGGTTATATTCATCCTTACTCCAAATAGTATTTGAAACACTTTCACAAAATTAAGCAATCAAATAAGTAAATAATAATTAAAAATTAAAACAAACAAAAGTCAGTCAAAAGAACCAGGGAAGTAGAAGATCACAGGACCCCAGCATAATATTTAGTTCAAGTTTTCACTGGATTAAGATACAATCTTCCAAAATGTGAGAAACATAGTGGATTTTATGATCTTTACTGTTTTTAAAAACTATAGAGTTCATATTTTTTCTCTGCTCAAAACCTGGTAGTTTTCTATCATATTTAGAATAAAATCCATAGTCCTTATTGTTTAGACTTGCATTATTCAGTACAATAACATGTGTCTATATAGATTTCACTCAATTAAAAGTAAGTAAAGTTAAAAATTCAGTTTCTTAGTAACAAGAGTCACAGTTCAAGTGCTTAAAGCCACATGTAGTCAGCAGTTACTGCTTGGGTAGTAAGATATATGGAAAATTTTCATCATGACAGTAAGTTCTATTGGGCAAAGTTGATCTAGAAACTTCTTCAAAATCTACCTCTTCCCTTGTACTCTGATCTCACCCTTTAATTCTTTTTACCAGATCTAGCAACAGCTAGCCTCTGGTTCTTAAACATTCCTTGTTCTCAGATTGATTGTCCTCAGGGCCCACTGACTTGCTATTCCATCCACATAAGTCCCTGTTCCTCCAGATACTCACATCTCCCTTAAGGGCTCTACTAAGCCTTTGGAGAGGGCTGATCTAAATGTCATCCATCTCATTCTTTATTACCTTACCCTGTCTCAATTTTCCTTTAACACCTATTACTGCATTACACAGTTTAATCTCTTTCATGTTTCTTTATTAGAATGTAATTTCTGTGAGAGCAGGGTCTATGTTAAGTTTACTGTGAAATATCTGACCTATAATAAGTGCTCAATAAATGCATCTTTACTCCAGTGGTTGTTCACAGGTGCCAACTTTGCCCCCCAAGGACACTTGTCTCTCAGTGTCTAGAGATATTTTTTTGTTTGTAGGAACTGGGAGAGTGCTACTGGCATCTAGTGGGTGGACAATAGGGATGCTGCTAAGAGTCCTACAAGGCACAGGTCAACCCGCAAAACATAGAATTATCTGGCTAAAATGTCGATAGTAAGAATGCCGAGAAAATAGTTTACTTTCTACATTTATTGACTTACGAGAAAATATAACAAATTAGTCTTAAAAGGCAAAACTGCATTACAGGAGTGTTCTATCAAAATGACTCAACAATAAAAGCTTTTTCTCACTTCACTCAAGATGCTCAGAACTGCTATTTTTCAGCAAACTTTTTTCTCATCTGGTCTCAATCTTAAACTGATTTCATTTAAACATGTCAATAATGTTCTTTCTTTTCATACTTGCTGTTATTCCATTGCCCCAGCTGGCTTTCTTATATACTTTTTGTGGCACTGTTATTAATTTTTGTGTGATTCATCAAAACATTAAAATAATCTTCTTTAGTCTTATTCCTTTGTAATCTCACTTACAAAATGGATTAAACAATAAAAGAGAATTGGTAAAGGATGGAAATGGTGCTGGTTAAGAGAAGACCTGTTTCGACAGAGTCCTCACAGATGTATGTGACCTTGGGTAGGAAATGCCCGGTGAAGACAAGCAAATTGACAGCACCTCAGACAGGGCCAGGTGCTGGAAACAACTGTATCCACTTATACCTTCCTTCCCTCCGGGTCAGTAGCCTGTGATCTACATGAAACTAATACACCTTGGAATATTTCCTTGTTGATCTTCACCTAAGACAAGGTTACTTGTCAATTGCAGTGTATTATCTAAACCTAAATCAAGATGATTCTAAAAATCTCTGGGACATGGAACTTGAAAGGCAACATTGGATTAGGAGTAGCTTCACATCTTTTTGTTTCTCAGAGAAAAGCTTGTGAGCATTAATGGTGATTTAGCAATTCAGAGCAGGTGGCTTCATTATCTTAAAATCTGTCAAATTACACTAATTACCAAAAAGGGCAGTGTAAGCTATATTGTAAGAAAACAGTAACATCCTCTTCTGAAAAGATGACGGGGTGGGGGTGGGGAACAGTGGAGTTGCTTGGGACTTATGGTTACTAAGATACTTAATCATTCACAAGTTGCCAAGCACTTTGATAATGTGGCCTTCTCCTTCCCATCTTTCACTTTTCTAGAAAATTCTAAAGAGCATTGTTTGGTAGGTGTAAGGGCAGGACTGGATACAGTGCAGGTTTTCTGATCCCATGCAGACCGGGTAAAGGAGGAGTCAGAGTCCTCAGTAGTTTTGCAGGTTTTTTATTTGGGGTTCACCAGGCATATGGCAGGCAGGGGTGCTGGCTGGGGGGCTGGGAGGCTGGCAGGCCTCCCAGCCCCCAGCAAGTCCTCACTCTATCTGGGCTCTCTAGCGTTCGTTCTGCTGCTTCTCGGCTTCGGCTGCGGCTGCGGCGGCTGCTGCTGCTGGTGCTGGTGCTGCTGGCGTCCCCCCGTGACGCCGCCCTTAAAAACACAGTCTTAGCTCAGCTGAATCCCATCTACCTATGCCCACACCCTATTCCAGGTGCCCACCATCAGGCATGCATTCAGGACAAGGATCCATCATCTATCCTGATGGCGGAAGGGCAGAAAAGCCTGATATTTTCTTTACCCTACAGTCCACCCCCTCAGGGTTTTCTGCCATACAGTCTATACATATATACACAATTTTCTAAGCAAACAAACAATGCAGCCATGGCCCACAAAAGCAAATACATCAAATAACAAAATACAACATAACAAAATACAACAGAACACAAATAAGTCCAGGCAGGGCACCAACCAAGTGCAAAAGACAATTATTGGTACCAGCAGATGAGCCACCAAATCTGCTGCCGAAGGCACTGCTCATACGAGGGAGGGGAAATCACACACGGCATCTGCTATAACACACCAGGAGCCGTCAGGCTTCCTGGCCTTCTCTGGCTGTAGTCTCGGCTACAAGACACACACAGCATCCACCCCCAGGATGCACTAGCTCTGGGATTGGCAATTTTATTCTGTTGGGGGTAATCGCCAACCCTCAGGGTTTCTGTCTGCAGTCGCTCCAACACTCGGCCTTCATGGCCACCCATGCGACTCACAGACCCCTGCTCTCAAGCCAACCCACTGCACAAGCACATGGGTCGGGGATCCAAACTTTGCATTTGGCTTGGGCTCCACCCCAAGCCACATTCCCCACCCGTCCCCCAAGGACGGGCTCCTCAGCTCCTCACCCTCACTCAAGAATGAGCAGGGCATCACCCATAGGTGATTTTACGAGACTCACAGGGCTTCAGCATACCCAGGCTGCTTAACAGCCGCTTTAGGGCTTCTCAACTTAGCATCAGTACCAGCTTTTGCCACCTTAGTTGGCTTTTCTCCTCCACCTGGCCACTGGGCATACACAGGCTGCTTTTGGCCATCTAGGCCCACTGGCCACCCCCAGATTCTCAAAAAATAAACATAACCTGCTAAGGTCCTCCGCCTTCTGGCGAGATTGTCAGTCCAAAATCATCAGTTCATCAGTCTATCAGTCCATTGGCCTCTCCCTGCTTCAGCAATGGCCTGCTGCCTCAGGGGTCATTGGCTGGTCCTTTCCGGTGTCGTTGGCTGGTCCTATCCGGTGTCGTTGGCTGGTCCTTTCCGGTGTCGTTGGCTGGTCCTCTCGGGCGTCTCCCCACGCCAGGTCTTGTCCTGTAGCTCGTGGACGTATCCATCTTCTGTACCGCCATGGCGCCTCCAGCGTCGTCACAGTCAGTCTTTTACTCCTTAGTCCCTCCAGGTCTTCGGAGGGCTCCAATACCCGTCTGCATGGATCTTGCCGACATACGCCAATTGTAAGGGCAGGACTGGATACAGTGCAGGTTTTCTGATCCCATGCAGACCGGGTAAAGGAGGAGTCAGAGTCCTCAGTAGTTTTGCAGGTTTTTTATTTGGGGTTCACCAGGCATATGGCAGGCAGGGGTGCTGGCTGGGGGGCTGGGAGGCTGGCAGGCCTCCCAGCCCCCAGCAAGTCCTCACTCTATCTGGGCTCTCTAGCGTTCGTTCTGCTGCTTCTCGGCTTCGGCTTCGGCTGCGGCGGCTGCTGCTGCTGGTGCTGGTGCTGCTGGCGTCCCCCCGTGACGCCGCCCTTAAAAGCACAGTCTTAGCTCAGCTGAATCCCATCTACCTATGCCCACACCCTATTCCAGGTGCCCACCATCAGGCATGCATTCAGGACAAGGATCCATCATCTATCCTGATGGCGGAAGGGCAGAAAAGCCTGATATTTTCTTTACCCTACAGTAGGTCTTTGTGATAATTTGCTCAAATGACTTTAAAGGAAATAGAATATCTGATTTTGATTGCAAATGAGATATAGTTTGCTAATGCAGTCTTTTCTATCTCATGACTGAACTATAAGGTTCAATTAGTAAGGGATCCCTCATTCCCTCTTACATCCCTTCCTTCTTCCCCCTTCTCTTGTCATCCTTTCAAAGAAATGACAAACAGATCACATTTTTAAAGGGCTAGTTTTTGAACTCTAAATGGCTGAAAATAGCAAGAATTTTTACAGGCAGAAAACAACCAGGCACAGAACTTCGGAGGCAAGGATAATGATGAACATAGTTTTTCAGCACTGTCTGTTTGAGAAGAAACCATAAAATTCGATCTCTAACTTGGCAGCTGATATCCTTATAGGAAGAAAACAATCTTGGCCCCTTAATTTTATTTTCTCCTTTTACCATCTCATGGCAATTTGTCTAGTGGAAGGGAATCATGGAGCCTAAAATAACTTAATCCTTAAGTGGCTTAATAACCATCACCTTCATGGTAATCCGGTTTGCCCCTGATTTGGTAAACAGCTCCTCCCAGGGTAGTGATACAATCTGTAACTAGACTTTTACAAAGTGCTCAGAAGAAGAAAAGGGTCCCCAATTTAATTCATTTGTAAATGTTATGATGAAGGTAGCTGTTTTACCTTCTCTTTATTTTAAGGCTAGCATCTATGAACCACAATCCACTGAAGGCATGAAACAATACCCCTTAAGTAGTGTTTTTTGTACAATCTTTTTAATAAGCAAATGATCACCCCCTCCTCCATCTCTATCACAACAAACTGACAACAGAAACTTCATGGGAAAAAAAAAAAAAAGAAAACAGCGCCACTGGTAGGTTTTGTCTTGAATTCAGTGCAATTTAAGAAAAATAGCTTCAGCAGAATTATATAATTATACCACTCAGCAAGGAGAGTTGATGCATAAAATATTGACCGTGGTTGAGGTTGAATTTTGTTTAATGTTATGTTTGATATACTTTATTTAATAATGCTAGGACATAAAATAACAGGCAAGATTTTAACAAC
Source organism: Talpa occidentalis (assembly GCF_014898055.3). Lineage (NCBI taxonomy): Eukaryota > Metazoa > Chordata > Mammalia > Eulipotyphla > Talpidae > Talpa > Talpa occidentalis. The sequence continues at coordinate 27,689,036 of NW_023604295.1, forward strand.
AAACAGGAAATTAAAAAAGTAATTATTCTTATTTTGTGGAATATATATTATGTAAGAGAATATTAAGTTCCAGGATATGGAATATATAACATACTTGGGAAAAATAAATTAATAGTAAACTCTTTTTTAATGTCTTTGTTTTAGTAAATATTTTCTGACTTTATGTGCTCAAACTATTCTGTGGGACACAGTTAATTTTTAAAAATATCTCCTTGAATCACACTAAAAAAATCAAGTATTCATTCATCCCAGGGAGCTAAAGGAATAGAATTTTATTCACCATTATGTTACAAAGGAAATTTCTTATTCAAATTATTCAGCAATCTTCAGGAAGAACTGCACATGATTCTCAAATGAGCTTTCTACAGTTTTCATAGCAGTATTTTTTCTAGATTGTTTTTATTTTAGGAAAAACGATCATTTTCATTCCCTTGAGTAAATTAGTATTTATTTTTTATAATGAAACATGCATGAATTATTTTACAAAAACCTAACTATAAATGATAGATTTTTTGTGTTTTATTTAATTTATATATATTTTACATCATTGTTCATTTTTAAATAATGTTTGCTCCCCTCCCCCACCCCTCAGGCGTAGTCCCCATAGAATTTCCTTCACCAGTGCACCTGTGCACCTTCACCACAGTCCCCTGAGTTCCTCCCTCCCTCCCTCTGATCCCTCATATTTTTCTTTTAAATGTGGTTTTATTACACCCCTGTAAATTCCATCACATCCAGTTTCATGTGATAAAATAAAATAAGTGAAAGTAAGACATCAGTTGTTTTAAATGTCAGGGTAGGAGTTTTGCTATTTTAACAAAGAAGTTGCCAGAGCAATGTATTGTCCATGGTGTATTTAGTAATGTGAAAGAATTTAATGCAACTCACAGGAATCTAAGTCTCATATTTGTGCATGCATATATATGTTTGAAATCTTAGTACTGCTATTTTTCTTAGTTTCAGATCAATTTTCAGTAATTCAAAATAATGACAACTCTTTTTGCATAATCATATGTAAATTTAAGTTTTATTATGTTTAAATTCTTGCCTTTATTATAAATTCATTAAATACATGTCCTAATCTTTAATTCATTATTTTAATATTTGTTTTCCATCATTTTGGAATACTTGAGACTAAAGGCTTCATTAATTTTGACTCTACCTGGTGTTTTCAACCATGACTTGGAGCTACAAAGCATTTTCTGAAAACTTCATTTTCAGAAAGAATTAAATTCAGCAATGTACATGATATGCTTGGTAGAATATCTGTCATATAAGCAAGCACCCTGTAACATTTGGCAGTTATGATTATTATTCATACAATAGGAATTAAATACAATAGATGATTTTTCATAGTTTCTTGAGGCTATACATCTCCACTTATAGAATAGTCCTGGAAAAAAAATCACTAAAAATTTAATAATTACTATGCTTTAGATAATTTTGTATCTTTTTCTACCTTTATTTTTCAAATTGTCTACAATGAGCACGTCTAACTTTGATCAGAAAAAAAAATCAAATCTTAATTTTATAATTGCCTTTTAAGTTTTGTAGAACTTCTTTAGCATATCTGTTTATTATATCCACTATGAACTGCCAGAAGTGCCAGTGCAGACTGATGGCATTGATAAATCTTGGCACCACTGGATGGGAAATGTGATAATGCATCTAAGGTTATGCCCTTGAAGAGTCTGAGAGTTGAATGAAAATTAATGAAAAGTGTTATATATTTTTTATAACATGTCAGCAGGTCTCTCTTAGGTTACTATTTAGTTGAAGAAGGAATCATCCTGCTGAATTCTGTGCTTCAATTAGGGGACAATGTACAATGTAGGCAATGTTAGTGCCAAGAAAAGGCAAAGAAAGAAGATACAAAATTCTCAAGTTAAAGGGAGGCAGAGCCATTACTTTAATTAAAACTTAACAACAAGCTAAGAGGTTATAGCTTCCAGAAAACATGTCTGAAATTTAAATCTGGAACTTTTGAAAAACAAAACAAAAAGGAAAAAAAGAAAGCAGTCTGACTTAACAGAAACTAAATTCTTAAGTCATGTAAAGATAGTCTGATAAATAGATAATAAGAAATGGCTCTATCTTAGATGCATTCACTGAAAAACAAATCAAGTCTCTTTCCATTAAATTCTTTTCTTTTTTTCTAGTGGAGAGGAAAAAAAATCAGCAACCTTTGAATCTGAATTGGGGTTATTATGGTGATTTTGATTTTGCAGTTGCAGCTATTTTACCAAAGGCTCTTATTTCATCCTTGCACTATACTTACCATAAGAGTCCTCTACATATAAACATTAGTCTATTATTTCCATTATTTTAAAACCCTTTTATTCAGCACCATCATAGAATATAAATGCCAATAAGGTATATTCCTTTCAAGCAAGAATCTGAGAGGAGCACACAAAAACAATAATCCAGTTGTAAAAGTGCTGTGAGAAAGGAATCGATGTATTGCTTTGTGCATTCTGGGCTCAAAGGGCTGTGTCTTCTTAAGGCAGAGCCTTCAAGAAATGCGTTGCCAAAAGATGAGTTGGCTCTGTAAATTTCTTGAGGACAGGGGCCATAACTCATTCATCTTTACATCCATTACTGCTAACACTCTGGTAAATGCTGAAAACATGCTTATTTAATAATATTGTAAAATTGGGTGGACTCTGGAGTCAGATTTTCTGGACTTAAGTCCCATCTTTGCCAAGTTAGAGAATAAGCTGCTGGAATTAAATTATGATTTACAGAAAATTTGTTTTTGCCCAAATAAGATTTAAAAAAAATCTTTCTGATGTAATGTTATGTACTTTCTGTTCTCAGTACAACAAAAGAATAATTTCCTTGTTGAGGGTTCCATTCATGGTCCAGGCATCCATAATTGTCTCATACAGGAGACATTCTTTAAAGTGATCATCACCCTGTACAACTAAGAACCAAAGTAAAGCAACATCCCTGATACTTTATTGTATTGAACTAGAGTTTCAGAGCTGGAAGGGTCCTCAGATCATTCTGTATATTACTCTCCTTCCTGCTCAGGTAAAGAAGCCAAAATACAGAGTGACCCCAGGTTAGAAGTATGGGAGACAATGATGGAAGATTTGAAATGAATTATCTGGCCATTTGTCTTGATGCATAGTAAATACTAAATTAATATTAGTAAATAAATAGAGAAATAAAGGTAGAATGACTATTCATGTGAAACTAGTGAAATATATAAGGGTATTTGGAGTTAAGTATGTTACAAATGTTTAATAGTGATTTAGGCAACAATGAATGGGCAAGATTAATCTATTTGAGGAAAAAAGATTCTTTTCCATAAAAAAGAAAGAACTAAATGCTGCAATGGCATGAAATTTCCTTTCTTTTTGTCCTTATTTCTATCCTTCATTTTATGCTAGTATCTCAATGTTATCCCCAGGAAAATGTGGCAGGTCATAACATGGAAAAGAATGACTTTGATGGATTGTTAGATCATAGCATTCAAAGTTTTATAAAAATACTCATTGCTATTTCTAATATTTAAGTTAACTTCCTATTAACTAGATGTCAGCTTAGTGCTATGAAATATCGTTTTATATCTATATCCATTTCTCTCTCTATGTGAATGTTTAAGATCCTGTTCCTGCTTTAAGGGATTTTTAATTTAAAATAGATGAGGTTCACAAGGTGCTAACACAGAATGCCTCTCTCCAGCTGACCTTCAATTTGATTGTTTAATTTGTCCTTGAATATCCCTGGTTGGATTATCTGTCCAGAGGTGGAAAAGATAGGAAATTGTTGCTGTTTTCTCTCTCAAAAGAAGTAGATGTATACCACAGATGTAGCAGGTGCTGAGGTTAGCTCTGGAAGTGATGTACTCTCACACCTGACCTTGACTTTCACTGTGAGGTAGATGATGCTGAGCTTCCAAGGTCACAGACAGAGGATTGCTGATAAATTTTTTATTAATTTTTAGCTGTCAATACCATATTTAGTAGCAAGGTATTATTGTTAAATATTGCTACAGTGCATATAATTTTAGTTAACTTATTTGAACATTTTTTATACATATAAATAATTGTGCATTTATCACCTGGGTTGTTTACTTTGTTAATGAATACAATTAAATTCATTGGACTGATGAAGAATGGAACATTAGTGATCTATGAAGCCAAATGTTAAACTTAAAATTTTATTAATAAAGTTTTTATTGTAAAAAGAGTAATGTTCATTAACATGTCTTATTTACATATGAAGTTAGTTTTCCCTGTATTTTATACTGGGTTAACTACCAGAATAGAGATCCTCTCTAGTGGGTAAATTGCTGTCAGGCTATAAGGAAAAAAAGACCTGTCTACAGATTTGAGTATAATTTTTTGGTATGGAAGAAATCAGGAGACCTGGGATAACATTATATTTTTGACTTATGAATGGCTTGAAATGGCAGTTAACCAAACTTAAATATTTACCTATACCCAGATTGAAATATCTTTTATGATTTTCTCTGTTGTTTTGGAAAAGGGATCTCTAGGATAGGAAATAACACTATGTAAAAGAATATATGAGTTACTGATTCAAGCCCCAGTATGACTTTGCAGGTTTCTTTCCTTTACCTGTATATAAAATGTAGTTTAAAACTCTGGTCCAACCACTATGGAGAGCTGTGTGGAGATTTCTGGACATACTAAACATAGAGCTTCCATATGATCCAGCAATTCCACTCCTAGGTATTTACCCAAAGGACACAGAAACATCAATTCCAAAGAACACCTGCACCCCTATGTTTATAGCAGCACTGTTTACAATAGCTAAGCTTTGGAAACAACCCAAATGCCCAAAAATAGATGACTGGATCAAGAAGATGTGGTACATATATATATATACCATGGAATATTACTCAGCATTCAAAAAAGATAAACACATGCAATTTGCAGCAACATGGATGGAGCACGAAGGGATCATGCTCACCGAAATAAGCCAGAAAGAAAAAGAAAAATACTGGATGGTCTCACTCATAGCAGGAATCTAGAAAACTTAAATAAGGGACCAGGAAAATGAATAACTATAAGAAAGTGAAAATCAAAATCAACAAAAAACTATGAACCAGAGACACTTTTTGGGGGGTTGGGGGTGGGAGGGGAAGGATTGGGGTCAGAATGGGGGGGTTGCAATTGTATGGGGAATATAAAAATAAAATTTATTATTAAAAAAAAACAAACTCTGGTCAGTTTAAGTTAGTTAAAAAGTTACTGTTTTTAATAAACTAGTTTTGCTATAAATGATTCTATTTGATCAGGGATTATTTTTTCTTACTTAATTTAAAACACTGATGTCCTATTAAGTTACTCTCAAACTGAGTGGACTAATTGAGCCATATTTTAAATGTGTATTTGCCATATACTTATATTTAATTGTATTACCCTGTGAAAATTTTTGAATAGTTAAATATACTTCACATTATATATATTGTTTTTTATTTTCTTTAAATCTGATCTTCCAAAATTAGCTTGCTTCTGTTTTTTCTGATAAATTAAAATTCTCTGACAAGAGGGACTATCATAAAACTTTGTTTTTATAAAACTAGAAGGTGTTCAAAATATTTGATAATGAATGAATATTTTCTTCTACCAATATGCACATTTCAGAAAAAAATTAGGAAGGGCTGAGGAGTCAAAATAAAGAAAAACATAAAGAATGAGGATTTAAGGTAGGTGGATATTAGATATGCTGAAGAGATCTATTTCTTTTCTGCTCTTTGTTTCTCAGATTTTATTTTAGTACCCACAGTTTGGAAATCAGATAAGCTTCTCTGGGAGCATGGCCAGAAAATAGATTGAATTTCAGTGATTGATTTATATTTATTATGGTTGAATAGTGTGTCAGGTACTGTATAGAACATAGATGTTATATGAGGATATTCTTTTCCTCCAAAGTAGTGTTCTGACTTTGCATTTCTATACCATCTACCTCATATGAATAAAAGCAAAATATATACATTAATTGTTGTTAGATTCCTTTTATAGTTGCATTTTTCCCATCATTTAGTAGGTCTGTGTGAACCTTACTCTCGAATGGGCTGAAGTGTTTTGTTTTTTTTTTTTAAAGATTTATTTATTTATGCATACAAGAACTGGGGTACAGGCCAGAGGTGTGTGGGCAGTGAAAGGATTCACCAGAGACAGAGTAGGGAACAGAACAGGTAGATTGACTGATATATACTGCTGAGGAGAACAGTGGGCGAGACAGGAGAGGTCTGCCGTGCTATGTGGGTAGCTCCCAGGCTGGGATCCGAACTCATGCTGCAGTGGCTGCAGATAGCTTCATAGCTATTCCGTCTTAACCCCCTGCACCACCAGGGAGGCCCTGGAGTGTTTTTGACCAGCATATAACTCATGCAAGCATATTCTAAATGAAATATGGTTATTTGTATAACCATGCTTACTTAAAAGAACATATGAATAAATGCATAAATATTCCTTTCACTTTATCAGCCTAAATAAAATAAATCAATGTTAGTAAAAAAAACTTTCATTGCCCCAAGACATTAAATTTGCTAGTTTCATATAAAAGGGACCCCTGTACTGCAGTTAGATTTTTAGTTGATGGTCTCCACTTTGATTTATAAGATCACCTTATTTTAAATTTTAAAAAGGAATTTCAGTGGTTTAAGTTAGCTCCATAGCTTTAGGGTCTAGTTTTCCATTTTAATATATCCTCATATTTCCTCCTCTAATTATCTTTAAACAGGCATATATACAAGGCAACTTACAAAGGATCTGATACAACGATGTGTGGGCAGTACATCAATATCTACATTTCCTTGGACTTCACTGAGAAAATCAGATAGAACAAAGGAAGTACGAAAACTTCTACTTGTAACTAATTAATTCCATTAATTAGTGTGAGTGAATAATTTCCATTATGATACTCTTATTGTAGAATTTTAAAAATGGGTAGTGCTTTTCTAATGAGACAATCTACATTAATCAGATACTGTGAACAACCCTTTTCACTATCAATAAATAAGGGTATTTCTTAAGCAGAGAACTCAGTATTAAAATTTGCCAATAAGTATGTGTTCCTACACTGAGACTCAGAAATCAAGAAATCAGGCTTTTGTATGACTTATTGCATAATTCAGTTTTGTACTTTGAGATGCTCAGAGAGGAAAAGAAACTTGTCCAAGGTCACAGAGGTAGGGAGTGCTATAACTTGGATTAATATCTCACTCTAAATTTTCCCCCAAGTTTTTGAAAAACGTGAGGAAATGTGAAGATCATCTTCTCAGCCTAATGCCAGACATTGATTTCATTTATAAAAGTATAATTCATGAGGATGAAGAATGATGATGAGGATAACAGATGATTATTATTTCACACAATAAACAAATCATGTAATTAATTGACAAATAAAAATCCAAAACTACATGAAAAGGTATGACAACTAAGGTGAAAAAAATGAAGAGCAAATACAATTCTGATACAATGTTAGAGAAAATTGGAGTAATAGTTTTCCCTTCCCAAAACTAATTATGTGGGGTGTGTGTGTGTGTGTGTATATATATATATATATAATGGGTATATATATAAAATAGGTATATATATATATATAAAATAATCTCTCACTCTTTATATATATGTATATATAGGGTAAACTCTACATCATTGAAATTGCTTAGTCACTGCATTAGTACCTCAAAATGTGAATTTACTAAATAGTTTAGAATAAAAAAACAACAGTATGGAGAACAATTAAGAGTCTATTTAGTCATTTTGTGGGTGAGGAAACCGGGGCTCACAGAGATTAAGTCATATACTGTTAGGGCAGAACAAGGCCTGGCATTCAATTCTTTTGCCAACTGACTCAGAGTCTGTTTGGTTCTTTATACCTGCTTTTTAAATTATTAATAAGACAGGAATTTGAATGCATTACTCAGGAATTAATTGATTTTTAAAGGAAATTGTCCACTTTATAATTTACTTTAGCACCATCTTCAAAAAGCTTAGACAAAAGACTCACTCTATATTGGTCTGTGGGAATCAAAGAAATCAAATTAACTTCTGTTAATTAGAAAATGAATTAGTTCAAGGATTCAAGACATACCCAATGTGTGTTGCTTACCTACATGAGCACGCGCTGTGCTAGTATCAGGGTTAAAAAGATGAATAAGACATGATGAAAGAATTCACCAGAGATCAATATGAGGGAAGTAAGACGGATGCTTGCACAGTTTCCGGTTTCTACCCTGACCCTGGAAGCTCAGGGAAGACTTTTGTAAGAAATAACCCTTCAGGCAAGTTTTGAAGGAAGAGCAAGTATTAGCCAGGTAAGTGAGATATTGGTGTTCTGGTTAGGGGGATCACCCACCAGAGAAAGCCAGAGACCTAGAAACACAGGTCCAATTTGGGCAAAAAAAAAGTAAAATTTAGCATGGCTGAAGTCTAGGTTACTTATGGAGAAGTTGTAGCTAAGAAGGCAAGATAAGTAGGTCTCATAAGTCATATTGTATTCTAAGGGCTAGTGCTTTCAATTTAATGTGCATTAAATTCACTGCAGGGAGTCAAAATGCAGATTTCCAGACCTATCTTCATAGCCCTTCAGTCAAATAAGATTGCAGTGAGGTTCAAGTATCTGCATTCTGACAAGCATTCTAGATAACAATGTTCGAAAAGATTGCATTTGAAAAAGAACTGTTAAAGATGATGGAATATCTTGAATGCCATCATCCTACTAACTCAATGCAAAATTAACACTTTAAATAGGAAGGTGATATTGACCAAATAAATGCTGTAGCAAAGAGTGTGGTAAGGTACATGTGATCCTGGTAGCACCCCTAACTGGAGGGCTATAGTGACTTCTTTAAGAAAGGATGAAAAAGTGATATAGGATGGTTGTTATATGGAAGGAGAGGCAGTGCAGGATGCGAGTGAATAAGGAAGTGAGTGTTAGAGTACTTAGGTTTGATTTAGGGGGTAAGGGAGAAAAAGGAGAGGATCAGTGGAAAAGAGGAGAAGTTTCTGTTTTGGGTACCGAGTAGGTAGTGTTTCTATTAAGCAATCCAGGAAAATAGAAGAGGTGGACTTTATGGAGGTTAATTGCGGTAAAAATGAGTCCAGTTTTGAACAAGTGGGCTTTGATGGTTCAGGAAGAGGCGGTCATGTAGTGATAATGGTGTTTAGTTGGGAAGAAGTAACTGATTTGTAGATGTATATTAAAGATGAGCATAGTTGCCAGATTAGTTATGCTTTCACCTTAGTTACCTCAACATTTCTTTACCTGCCAATAGGTTGACCTATCCATTTAAACATTTATTAAAAACAGCAGAATTATGTGCAGTATAAGCTATAGGTAAAATAATTAATTTGTACAAACTGGGTCTAAAATAGTTACCTCTTAAAATAGAAGATTAGTTAGATTAATGCTCCATTGGCATAACATAGAACATTTCAATTCTATTATCATTGATTCTGAAGCCAGGACATAATCAGATGAATGTGCTAGAAGTTGATGTCTCCCACCCCCAATTAATTTTTAACAAAATCAACTATGAAAGAAAACATGATCTCATGATTTTTACTTTGGTAGTTTTAATTTTACATGGAGTTAGTTGACCATAGCTATCACATTTTGAGTTTTATAATGTTACTTCTTGACTTCCATTCCTAATGGAAAGTTTAAAATTAATTTTAAGAAATTAGGGAAATTGGCTCCAGTTAAGTAGATATTTTAATATTAATTGAGATTAGTAAGGCCTACACCTATTTTCTCCATAGTAACCTTGATCCTGCCATTTAGCAGTTCTCTTTCAACAAAGCTGGTATTTTTCTCTTTCCCTGCTAAAAATGGATCTCAGGGGCAAAAGAAATTAAGAGACTAGTTTTTCAATACTAAAGTCAGGTATTCTTCAAGATGGGTTTAACAGTGGTTAAAGCATTAAAGTAAATCATAAAACACTTGGTTGACCACCATATTACTTTTGAATTTTTTTTGTAATCACAACTACAAAATAAAAAGGTAAAATATTTAGGCAAGTGACATATTTTGGGGGAATATTTTGGCTTAGTTTATATATGCAACCCAAGTGCCTGCTTCTACACTTGCATCTAAGAGTAACACTATATTGGGCTTCTGAGCTCTGGTTAATCTCACAGATTAACCAGACCTCTTGGGTGTTTCTGATTCTAGGGAGACTTTCAGTACAAAAAAGATGGGCTATGTCAGGGCTGTTCTGTACTCCACTGGGAGAGAGCACTCCCTCACACACAAAGCTACTTTCAAGATACTAAGCTTGTATAGGCAGATGCTGAATTCAGAGAATGGATAAGGCTGTATGGATTTAGCATCCATTTTGCATAAGTTGTAGGAAGACTGTATAAGGAGTTTCTATTTGGCAAGGACTTGGAATGTTCCGGAAAACTTGCAAAATCCTTTTTGTTTCATGTTAGTTGAGTCATTTTTGCAATAGCTGAGGTACTGATGTGCAGGTGTGATATGAATTTGCAATGCAGATTTAAGTAATAGAGGGAAATGGAAGACCCAGATTCTGCTCCTTAGTCCCCCCATGATTTGATATAGATGTTTAGGTAAGACAGTCAAATCCGGTGTGCTTCATCATCTTTATTAGCATGACAAATATAAAATATCTATCCTTTGCCAATCTCATGAAACATTCTAAAGATTAATGATTATTAGCCTCTCACAAAATGTGACAATTGCCGCAGAAATATCAGCATTCCATCACAACAGAAAGCACTGCCATATTGGGATAGCTCTGTAGGAAAGAATCTCTTGTCATCTGCATATTGGGAGGAGAAGTTTAGCAGGCTCCTTCCAGGTAGCATATTTTTTGAAGAATTATGAGAGATTGATCTTTGACTTCATAGATAATAGATAATAACATAGATAATAACAAGTCTCCTGACGTTAACAAAGCTTTTACATTATGTTCCATGCTATGACTGTTAGTAAATTAAGGAAATCTGCTCTTACCAAGTACTCAGAATATATTGTATCACAAACATTAATGTGAGATTGGGAAGGAAAGCCAGTAATCTTATCATTCAACCATCTTATTTATTTATTTATTTATTTATTTATTTATTTATTTTATAGAGGCATGTTTTATTTATTTATTTATTTGTTTGTTCATTTGTTTTGTTTATACATGCACTGGGTACAGTCAGAAGCGCGGGAGGGTGAGAGAATTCACCAGAGCCAGAGCGGGGAGCAGAACAGGCAGAAGGACTGAAGTACACTGCTGAGGGGAGCAGCGGGTGGCAGGAGAGGTCTGCGCACCATGTGGGACCCTCCTCCGGTGGCCGGGGAGCAGCCGGGAATCGAACCAGCGCCGCAGAGGCTGCGGGCAGCTTCGCAACCCAGCGCTCTACCGCTGCGCCACCGGGGAGGCCCTCAACCATCTTATTTAAAGACCATAGCAAACTCACATTCAATCTGTATTTGAACATCTATGGTAAAAGAGAGTTAATTTTTCACTTCAGTTCTTCACACACACACACAAACACACACACACACACACACATACACACTAGAGCATTCATAGAGAAGACTCCATTTGAGCCATATATCTGGTTTTGTAGATTGGTTGTGTAAGAATGTATGGATGAAAGTACATGCATCAGGCCTGAAATCCAACCCACTATGCCATTTGCTAAGTCATGTGTCTGGGAGTGGAATTGTGTCCTCTAGAAGATGGTTTTTTGTGCTTAGTCCACCCAGAGAAGATCCCTTTCTAAAATTTGCCAGAGGTGGCACATGTCTCTGGCATAGTTATTTCCTCTTTCCTTATAGAGAGACCTTAGCATTGACGTGTGATTTTGAATCATTTTACCTTGTGCATGAATGGGAAGAATTGTCCCTGCATATCTCAGGCACCCATATCAGAGTAACTGTGAGTGATATCATAAAAAGTTCTCTACAATTCAATAGACAAGCTTACAGGATTATCACTGTGAGTACAGCTCCTTCTTTGGATCCTCGGAAAAATTCATGAACGTGTGCATGTGTGTATGTGTGTACCTTGTCACTAACATATATAATATGCGCACACTCGGGAAGTCAGAGTTGTAGATATAAGCAACCCTTACAATGGGATGTAAGCAAATGACAGCCTCATAGGGCAGTTCTAATTATGACATTTTGTCACCTGGATGGTCTCATGGGTGTGTGTATGTTAGCACTATTATCAAAATCACTGTTGACAACTATCTGAGGTGGTGAAGAAGTGACTAGAACATTAGGGACATGGGTTCTAATTCTAAATGACCATGACCAGTTAGAGATATAGTTAGAAGCTATTAGGAGAATCTTGTATATTTCAAAATCTGCAGCCCTAGACCATCCTTAGGGTTTAAAGAGGTAGAATCCATTAAACTGTTTAGATTACTTTGACAGGGGAGTATTAGTTAATTACAGTGGCAATCTAATTATAAGGTTTCTCTGTAATTGATTCCCTTTCAAGTGTGTGGAAACTTCAGTTGATATGCATTTGCTCCTGAAACTCATGGGCAATAAACCAGGTCCTGGGGTCCTATATGTCTTAGAATTAGACACATAGCAATTGTAGTTTGGAGTCCAGGATAGTAAAGGATAATTCTCTGAGTATTTTATTCATCTATTCTTTAATTTTTCTTTCATCTATTCATCCCTCAATTTGCTCATTTATTCAGTAAATACTACATTAATAATATGTGCCAGCACTACTAGTTTCAAGGTACAAAAAGATATATTGGACATAGTGCCATAGATGGGCTTAAAAGTAGTTGGGGAAACTGACAAAAAATAATTAAACCTACATGTCATGGTATTAGTGATGCATATAAGGAACTAAGGAAATGCTACGGAAGACATCCCTAACTTTGCATTGTGTGTGGGAGGAGGCTAGGAGCCTCAGAGCGCTCACTGATCAAGTAATATTTGAGTGGAATACTAAAAGATCAGTAATATTCAGTATGCAGAAAGTAAGAGTGAGGGGATGGAGAAATGGAAAAATTAAACCACAAAAAACTCCAGAACTGTGATAGAAGAAGAAAAACAAACATCTGCCACCATTGTAAACTAAGCACGATTGGCTCACTTGAAATTAAATTCCTTTTCCCACAGGTAATTTATATTAAGCACTTTGCTAACTCTATAAAAACACAAGTGTTAATCCTTACTAAGTCATCACAATAAATGGCTACATTTATTTTTTTTAGCAGCGGGCAAGACAGGAGAGGTCTGTTGTGCCATATGTGGGTTAGCTCCCTGGCCAGGGATTAAGGTGCTGGGCTGAGACTTAACCCCTAGGCCACCAGGGAGGCCTCCGAGTGGGTACATTTATTATCTCTATGTGATAGATGAAGAAAGTGAGGTGTAGAGAGGATAGATTTATTAGAGCAAGATTACACAGATAAATACATGGTGAAGTTAGGATTTGAATTTGGGACAGTGTGACTCTACAGCACAAGCTCTTAACTACTACATTTTTGCACACGCCACTACGGTCTTTTCAGCTTTTTTTTTTTTTTTTAGGACAGGCAATTAATTCCAGAAGCCTGAGCCATCAATGCTCTCAGTTTCCTCATATGTGAAATGACATAGTTGTGCTACATGAACTCTAAAGACCTTTATATCTATAAAATTCTATTTTAATTTAATCTTGCCCCAAGCCTGAGAACACTTTTTCTTTGTCTTAAATAAATCTTCTTAAAGACTTATATAACAGACTACATATCAATATTAATGACTCAAATGTACAGGGCATCTTGATTATAATCATCCTTTGGTTGAATATGAAACATTAATGTGCCCAGTTTTCCACATTAAATTCCTGCATATGGAAAGAAAAGATGTTCTTATTAATAAGGTACATGATACGTGTTTTAATGCCCTGATTAATTCACTGAATTTTTCACAGGGTTTTTTCCAATTTCTCAATAAGAATAGAGTAAGTAGTAGATGGACATTGATGAAAGATAGAGGAATCACTCTTCACTTTGCCACATGATTTAGTAAGACAATATACACTAGTTTTACTATATGTTCCTAGAGGCTGTCATATGGTGGCAGGTAGTAACAAATAAGCACAAAGTCCAAAGAGAATTACTACCTTTTAACTCTTACCCCTCAAGACACACCAGACTCTATTCAAGTCAAAATAGAAAGGTAAGTGCCTATTTTATTTTCAAGCAATATCTATAACATATTGTAGTAGATAATGACTTATAATTCTCAAATCTGTCTAAATCTGTGGTGTTAGGACTGTAAGCTCTGATGTCCCTTGTTCTAGGAGAGAAGTGGGGTATACACTAGCCTGGTGCAGGTTTGTCTATGGTCTGGTCTCTTCATCACAAGCCAAGTTCTAGACTTCTATGAGTGTTCCAGTACACTTTAAAAAAATTAATAAAAACTTTTCATTTGGAAATAATTTCAAGCCTACAGAAAAATTGCAAAAATGATATAATAGACTCCTATATGCTCTTTCCCAAGATTACCAATTTTTAACATTTGGCTATATTTGCATGCTTACTCTCTCTATAATTATATCACACCTATTATTATTTAAAATAATTTTAGAGTATGTTATATATACTATGTCTCTTTGCCCCCTCATACTGCAACATGTATTCCTACCAATAAAGATATTGCTTATGTAGCTACAATCTAGTTATAAAATTCAGGAAATATAAGATGAATACTAATCTAATTTCCAGTCCATATTCAAGTGTGAATTGTGACAATGGTGTGCTTTTTAACACTTTCTTTTCTGGTCCAAGATTCAGGCTAGGATCATGTGCATAATGCAGTTAGTTGTTGTGTCTTTAGCCTTTTCTTAATTTGTAACAGTTCAGTTTTTTCTTGCTTTGCATGACAGTGACATATTTGAAAAACAATCTGTTAATTTTATAGAATATTCCCCATTTTGGGCTGAGATTTTCTTAGGATTACATTCAGGTTGTCCATTCTCAGCAGTAATATTGCATAATAATGTTGTGTTCTCAGGGCATCACATCCAGAAAGGAATATTCGCCTGCCCCCATATTTCCATTAAACAGTCACTATTTTTTTCTTCTGTAACTAATATATGGAATATTTTGATGCTATAAAAATATTTTGTTTCTCCTCAAATGGCCTCATCCTCAGATTTGACATTCATTGATCATTCTTGCTTGATTTAATTTTTACTATAATGATTGAAAAATAGTGATTTTTTTCTATTTTCACCAATTCTTTTATGCTCTTAATTGTCTGAATATACTTTTAAAAAATCTCCTTTATGCTTAAATGAGCTCAAATTGGCTTCTGCTGTTTACTACTAAGACCCCTGATCAGTTTACTTGTATATTTATGCAGCTAGTTCCAAGAACCTATCAAAACAGTTAATGCAAAGGGTCAATGTGGTCAGTCAAAGAAGACAGTGGTGAACACCGTTAGTAGAAGAAATGATATGATTTTTCATGGCACATAATTTCAGTTCTGAAATGTATTTATGGGCTAGACTTTCTTTCATTATCTGTCAAATGACTGTTGAAGTTGAATATGTAAACTATCAGAGAGTTATAAGGAATTAAAAAGCATAAAAGTATCAATTTTAGTCACTAAAGATCAAACACCTGGATATTTGGAAACATTTAGCAGTTTATTATAATAGTTACTCTTCACTTAGATTTTTTATTTATAGTGAACATCAAAATAAAGAATAATGGTATAATGGAAATAGAACACTGGTGCAAGGCAGTTTTCATTCCAGTGCTACCTCTGTAGTTAACTTAAGCAGGGCTTTTTAAGCAAATCTCTTCTTTCTCTGGACCTCAATTTCCTCATCTATGAAATGAGATGACTGAACAAAATGTTTTCAAGAGTCTTTAAAACTCAGAATTGCAGGACCTCAAAACTGAACATTAGTGGGCCTCCCTGGTGGCGTAGGCACAGCGCAGCACTGTGAAGCTGTCCGCAGCCTCTGCAGTGCCGGTTCGATCCCCGTCAGCCTCAGAGCAACCCACATGGCGCGGAAGACCTCTCCTGTCTTGCCCACTGCTCCCCTCAGCACTGTATTTCGTCAGTCTGCCTGTTCTGTTCCCTGCTCTGTCTCTGGTAAATCCTCTCACCCTCCTGCGCATCTAGACCATACCCCGGCTCTTGTATAAATAAAATAAATCTTGAAAAAAAAAAAAAAAACCCTGAACATTAGTGCAATTATTGGAGGCATAAGGAACTGTTAACCTAGAATATTCTAATCAGCACATTTGGATCCAAGATTGTTCTGGTATAAATAATTAACACCTATGAGGTAAATCCCAAGTTAATCAGAGAATAGATGCATCCGAACAAGTTAGAGAACAATTTCGTTTAAAGAAGCTAAAGCAGTTGTAGTTTGTCTGAGTAGATGTCTTTCCCAAATGATAAATAACCTCCCGTTCTGGAACTGGTCTGATCAAATCTTGAACAGTGTGTCTTGTTCAGAGGGCCATATTTTCATGGGGCCATTAAAATATCAGAAATGTCATTATGAGAAACGATTGAGTGAACTGGGCTGCTTACCCTGGAGAAGAAAATACTTAATAGGATGAGAACATGATGATTCTCTAAATATTTTTGAAGGTTTGTTTATTCACATGGAACATAGTGAGCTAATTGTACTTTCTTCAGACGGAAAAACTACAACCAATTGAGTGGAAGTTATAATATCAATATAAGAAAGAAATTTTATTCAGACAGAGTTGTGATAGTTGTTCTCATCAGCTCCTGCATCAGGACTCATCATGCCTCTGTATGTCAGAAAGTTACTCCTAAGTCTCTTTGCTAAAGTTTCAGTACAGTGGATCAGGCCCTGTTTTCTACATAGACATTTTCAAATTAGTGCTTCTCAAATGCTAACATGGACAACCCATCACTAGGTGTGGGGTGAGTCTTGAGATTCAACATTTCCAACAAGCTCCCA
Source organism: Talpa occidentalis (assembly GCF_014898055.3). NCBI lineage: Eukaryota > Metazoa > Chordata > Mammalia > Eulipotyphla > Talpidae > Talpa > Talpa occidentalis. The sequence goes on from NW_023604295.1 coordinate 27,705,951, forward strand.
GGTTTCTGTTCATAATCACTTGCCCAATCAGATGCTACATCCCCATATGATCAAAGGGTACCATTCAGTACCAGGGTGCATGCTACAGTTCACACCTGTGTGAAAGGAGGTAAAAAGTTTTTGCAGCTCTGGCAGTTTCATCTTCTCAGGACATCTAAATGTTCTCCCATTTCCTTAAAGGGACTCCACATTTTCAGACCTTTCACTATTTGATCACTTTGCATGACGGTACTGGCATGGCTCTGATGCTTACCCACATATTTTCAGCTAATCAGGGAATATCCACCCAGGAAATGCTTGATTTTGCTTATTTTCAGTCATTACTTCAGTTAATAAACCATTTTTGGAAAGACACAGAGACACGCAAATACACATACTTAGTGAGTGTGGTCTTTTTCATATTGTTTTTTAACCCTCAAGGTCAATTTTTTTTTTTCATAGAAGAACTGTGGTAAGAGGATTCACCAGAGACAGAGCGGGGTGGGGCAGAACAGGGAGATTTACTGAAATACACTGCTGAGGGGAACAGTGGGTAAGACAGGAGAGGTCTGCTGTGCCACATGTGGGTTAGCTGGGGATTGAACTCAGGCTGTAGATGTGGTAGCCCTGAGACTGACTTAACTGCTAGGCCACCAAGGAGGCCCCTTCAACGTCAAATGTTATACAGAGTCATGATGATATCTTGAATTTTTACTTTCTAAGCCAAACATCTCTAGTTCTTTCAATCATTATTCATGTGATGAAATGGTTTTGAATTTCTCTGCCACAACAGTTTTTTAAAAAATTACATAATTTTTGTAAGGCTGTGGAGGAGTGGGAATTTTGTGGTTCCTTAGGTAGATTTCTGGCAACACAACAGCACTAATCCTCTCTTGGAATCTCCATGATTCATAGATTACCATATGGCATTCTGTTTGGAAAACTTGCTATACCAAGTCCCACTTTCTGGGTTTGTCTGCCTTTTCAGAGGAATCTGTGCATGAACAGGGCTTGAGGGAGTTGTGCATGCACCTGCAATGAAAACCCTCCTACTTGGCTAAGGTTCATCCCATTTCAGAGCTGCTGGCAGGGTTCTGTGTATTTCTCTTGAATGAAATGTTGAATAAGCAGCCTCTTCCTATCTAAATGAGCTCATTATTTTTCATCTATGTAATTTTTTAACAGTGATGGTTTAGAAATAATCCACAAGGATGATCAATTAAGTAAAAACTAATATGGAGACCATATTGGTCATTTATCCAATTAATTTTAATAGGAGAAATAGTATATTGGTATATTAGTTAGCATGATATTATAGGACAACATTGGAAGTGTGTTGTATTATACCCTGAGCTCTGAATAATCAGCAACGGTCTTGAACTTTAGCCTAGTCTATTAGCTATCTTCTTGTTTATATTCTGTATAAAATAATGACATATAAACATCTTTCTTAGCAAACTGTGGAGATGAAGAAATGAGCCATTGAAGGAAATGTAGGCCCCAATTCATACCCCTCTTGTCTCTGATTCATGGGTTACATGCGATAGTTCAAGGTGAGTTTTTTCTTTTATAGATTCATAAAAAGGTGATACATTTTCTTGAAACTTGAAAACCCCATTTCTCTATTGGTGTATCTGAAATTACATGCCTAAAAGTCACCCAAAACTGAGCTCGGACTTAGGTCTAATAGGAAAACAATAGGCAGGAAATGCATACTAGTTATTCTATAAACATATCAAGTAATTAATTCTAGAATAAAAACCTTGAAACAGCTCTATCTTATGCCTGTGTTGGCAACATGTGATCTCAATGAAAAGTGTAAAAATGCAGCCTGCCAGATGTTTTGACTACATGATGCATCACATCTTAATGTTTCCTAGGTTGGCAGTGGTAATACTGGAGATTCAGGATTTTAACATTAACAAGTTCTGTTTTAACCTTTTCTTATTCTTTACTTTAAAAAGGTTTTATAGTCAAAACATTCACATGTTGGAATTTTTTCTTTCAAACATGTTTTCAGGAAGAATGTTTATAAACCATAAACAAAATCTAGGGAGAACATATTGTGTTTCTTACAGTAAGTGTATAATGTAAACTGTTGGCCTGTAAGGCTGGAGAATGAGATTTCAGGTTAGTCAAACATCCTGCAGCATTATATTATAATTATGATAATTTTTAAGTGTTAACAGCTCAACATTTCCCATAACAGGTATGATTTGCTTATAAAAATATCAGAAAACACTTCAGAATCCTGCTAGAGCTTGTGTCATTATTTTGAATATCGGCTTAACAATATATGAATGTCCTTCAAGAGAACTGCAGTTAACAGTATTTTAGAAGATAAATTCATTGTGACCATGCTCATTACACTCACAGGAAGACTTTGAGGAAGAAGGGCAGGTGCCATTTGAATTGGGGAGAGGAAGGGAGAAGATAGCAGCTACCCCTGACCATAACAATACAATCAGCTACAGATTTAGGAAGCCAGTCTTGCCTCATTCTTGAAAGATTCTCCTCTGAAAATGCAATACCACTGTGTGTGTGTGTGTGTGTGTGTGTGTGTGCGCGCAGTGTGTTAGTATTTAAATTTGTCGTTGTTAACAAAGAGTTAATAAAGAAATGACAAGATAGAAAATGTGGCATCAGGAGGGGAAATGGATGTGTTAGAGAAGTAGGAGTAAGTACCTATGATAAGTATAATCGATTTTATAGTTTTGTTTAGGGTCTCAATCATGACAAACTGCTATTTTAAATATTAAAAACAAGTTCTATAATCTGACCTTGCATTGGTTTCTAATGTTCATTCTTTCTAGTGAACCCAAATGAATCCCCATTGTCCAGCTATAATGTATTAACAAAATTTATGTTACCAAGCTGTTCTCCTTTGTAGAGACTTTCTTAAGTTTAAGTAAGGTCATAAATAAAGACATAAAACCTTTATGGGTAAAACAAGTAAAATGGTTACCCGTAGAATTATTAATAACTTATAATTTTTGTAATTTAAATTTTCTTTAGTAAACGTCTTGTGAAGTAAAGAATATGTGGAATGATTCCTCAGCTGGCTTGAATAACCAAAAAATTCTGTTCTGAATGCCTATAATAATACCAGTTAAAATTACAACTAAATTTTTTGTGACTTCTGAAATAACTTACTTTTATAACAAAAACATTGCTGGGATGCTTCATTAATGATAAAAAAAATCTTAGCTCAAATTTGAAATGATATTCTTACACATACCATTTGAAAAAATAAAGTTTGGTTAAAGAAATATTCAGAGACACATCATTACTTTGCTCTAATTTTCAGTATTAAGTCATATGCTCATATACAAATAAGCATGGCAATACACAGCATACCAGAGGTATTTGAGGAATCAAGACCACAGGTCACCTATTAGGAATAGACATCAGAACTGATGCCAACATATATTTAATCACCCTCTCCCTCTTGGTCAAAAGGGGAAACAAAGTAAATCTAAACAGTCACTAAAGAAACAATCTTTGCTTAAGTTGCTGGGGTGATAAATTCCCCTTGGAAATAACTGGTGAGGTAATTGGAAAACAGCACAACTCTGGGGCCCTACTCCTAAGAAACACACCTGTGGCATATACTGAGAAACCAAGAAATATATGCTACTCTGTTATGCTCTATTTATCTTTCAGATGTCAACTTTTATCTTCTAATAAACTAGCAGAGTAAACCAGACGTGTTTTCTTAAATGTCTGTGGCTTCTAAAATGAATTCGGATTCTACAGTAAACTGGATGAATTAACCATATGTATACACACTAATAGGATTTATTTATAAAATCATTTAATTTCAAAAACAAAGGCACTACGGGAGTTTTAAATGAGGCTATTTTTAAAGGCTTCCTGTGAACACCTCCCCCTCTCCAGATTGCTTATTTACAAAGCATTTTATTTTAAAATCTCTTGGAAACAGAAAAGAGAAGAATTAAAAGGCACAGCAAATAATTGCAAATATTTTCTGTTTCATTCCTGTTTTAAGGTATCAGCCAAGTAATACCAGTGTTTCAAATGAACTCCAAAGTTGGCAGAAAAGTTATGAAATCTGCTCATCTCCGGTGTAAATTTACCAAATATGCATTCAGACTCTTAACCACAAATATTTGGAAATGTTTGGGCTGTATTTCTTCTCGTGGTTAGAGTCAGGTATACACAAGATGATGGTGCTATTTCAGATAAGGAAAGAGTTTTTAAATATAGCAACATATTGGGGATTTTTGTATAAAGGCTAAATATTATTTGAGAAAGACTGGGGTTTAAAAAAGTTAGAAATTAACTATATTAACAATCAGGTTGTAATAAGCATCTATTTGTGTTGTGGGGTTTTCACTCTCAGATGATCAAATCATTTAGTAGCTACTAAAGCATGAAACCCTAGAAGTTTGATGTTTAACATTAATGGTCACTAATAAATAGGAAAAAAACGTACTGTGTTTTGAAATTTTGGCAAGCATATTGATTACAGTCTTTAGTAATATTTTCAAGTTAAGTTTGGCAGCAAAGATTTGTTGAGTTTTACTGCAAGCCATTATATTTGCTGTTACAGCAGCACACAAGCAGAAATCATTAAGTTGGGATCATATGCAGAATCTTACATTTGATCTATTCTCTTAAAGTGAGATGAAACCCTTAGATATTATAAACAATTCAAATTTCAATAACATCCTCCCTTGAAATATTCAGCAAATAGAGTTAAAATGCTTTGGGGTGCCTGAATTTAGCAGATTTTTGCTTCAATTCTTCATTCACAAACACACATTTTTCAAACAAAAAATAAGGTGGAAAGCTTTTGTAAATCCCTCAATTAGTCAATTCTGAGTTTTGTGTGAATGGACAATTTTCTGAAGATTGAGTCTATGAAAACCTATTTTACTCCGGTGGAGAAACTGTTTAGAGATAATAAAAAAATATATATAAATTGTAAGAATTATTTTTGGGTGAAGATGAAGCATAAGATTATAGTAATAATCCTTGCTGTTTTATTCAGGAATCATTGTTAATTGCCTTTTTTGTTACTAAAATTGCTAATTAATGTAGCTTTAATAAGAAGCTGGCAGATCATATTTATTATACATATTTAGAAATATACTTCAATCACTATTGTCCATTAATAATTTTCAAAGCAGGTGAATGCCATTAATATGGGAAATGCTTTTGGAACTCTGGTAGAGCTGATTTCAAATTCTTTAAAAAACTTAGGAATATGATACAACGCCAATTTCAGAGAAGTAAATCATACTCCAAAAGAATTTCCGCAGAGACTAGGAAATTAAATATTTGGTAATACAGTAAGAATGCAACAACATACATATATTTATCCATTTTTCAGTTGCTCTAAAGACAGAAGCAACATCCTCAGTATTCACACATGTTACACACTGGGGTGAAGGTACCACATATCATAACTATATTTGACCATCTTTGGAATGAAAAGGAACTCCAAGCATCAAACCTGATCACTAAAATATTTAGGAACAGCAAAAAGGGATTCAAGTTCATAGTTTAGAAAGCTGTGTCAGTATTTCATCTCCCCCCCCCCAAAAAAAAAAGCAATTACCTGCTTTTATAAGGAAGAACCAACCATGTGAATGAGACCTGGAGTCAAGGTTAAAATAATCTTGACCCAGAGGGAGAATGTTTGTATTAGAGAGAAAGAGCAGCTCACCTTAGATGAGCATTAATAACCAGAGGCAGCACCTCTCCTGGAAAACATTAGAGCCTCTTGGACATATGTTTGCAATTCATCCTCCCAAGTCATCCTGTGACTATTGGATAGATGACAATGTCCCATCATTGGAAGCAAGAAACGCAGTACCGACCATTTAAAAATATCACTTTCAAAAATGACAGGAAAGTGGCAAAGTCTTCTAATTGTTAAGAAAACCTTTATAGAGGGTAAAGAAAAAGCTTTGTCTTCCTATTATTGTTTGCCCTTCAGTTGACATACATGCTGAGTTGCATCAATAGGATTACAACGGAAACACGGTCATCGCCAGGTTTCCTCTGTTTAAATTCCTTGCTCTTGTTTAAAGAAACAGTCTCAGGCAATGCACAGAAAACAAACTTCCCCAATCGAAGTTCCGAGGTCTCTCCTCCTTTTCTCCCACCCTCAGAAACCTGTCTAGTTTTACTAGATAGCAACCGCCAGCCCTGCCATGGTCACACTGCACCATTCACTTGTTGAATTGTGTCCAGGCAGCACTCAAAAACAATAACTTGATGAGCAGCCTTGCTCTGCCATTAGCCCCCAAGATTTCTTGCGAGTTCTATGGCCATGTCTTACCTGCATGTGTCCCTGGTACATTCTGCTTCTGCTTCTTCAGGGCTCCCTGAGGCCGCCGGATGCTTTCCCCCCCGTGTTTCCTTGCACACCAAAAGAGGGGAGCAGGCGGCGTGCACCCTGGGTTCTCAGGGGGGTGCCTCTGAGGCGGGTCGAAGGTTCCAGGTAGTTGGCCGGCGGCGGCCCCTGGGCAGCGCTGCGGGCTGCCGGGAACTGTTCTCCACTCCGGGTGCTGAAAGCGGCCTCGGCGAGGCGCGCGGAGGAGGCGAGTTGCCGGGCGGCCGCGCTCGCGCACAGGCGCAGGTCCTGCTCGCCCGGCGTCCCTACAACTCACTCCTCCTCCGAACTCTTTCTCGCTTCCTGCCGGGCTGCCTCATGTCTCGCTCACCCTCTCCGCCGCGAGACCCTCCTCCTCCCAGCCCTGACGTGAACGCCCACACCAGCCGCAGCCGCAGCTGCCGAGCGGGGCGCGCGCCGCCCTCCGGGCGCGTCCCTGCCAGGAGGCCGCGGGGCCGGGCGCGCGCGCGCGTCCTCGGCGGGCCCGGGAGCGGCCGGAGGGTGGCGCGCGCCCTCCGCGCGCGGGGTCGGGTGCTCGCGCTCGGCGGCTAAGCGCCTTCTGGAGGGGGTCGCGCGGAGCTTGCAGGTGCCGCGTGGGCTTCCCAGGCAATGCCCGCAGAGCGGAGGGCCGGCTGGGGAAGAGCCGGAGGAAAGAGAACGCATCGTCTCCCGGGGGACCATCAATACCGACTGCCCCCGTCATCCCACAGGCAGAACAGGCTGAGCTTGGGGGTGTCTGAAGAGTTTGCTTCGGTCTGATTTAGCTCTCACAAGTTACCTCCCTGTCACTCGGGGACTGAGGACTCGCCTCTGTCTTTTCACCCCTGCTCCATCGCTGAGCGCTCTTTATTGCAAACCGCGGGTCCGAAGGGCCTCCCAGGATTTGCTTTTCTCCTTTGCACTTTACATCGTCGAACATCTTGTGTATTTCGCATATTTATTTTCTCTCTATACACACTGTTTGTTCCACGAGTTCAGGGATTTGGGGGGAGTGGTCATGGAGAGGGCGAGGAATGTATCTGTAGTTGCACGGATGTGTCACAGCACAGTGCCATGCCTTCTGGCACATGGTGGCACCCTGAAAATATTTGTTGAATGAATGATCTTTACTATATAACATATAGGTAGAGTATCAAGTTGTCTTAAATACATTTCAAGTTGAAGAGACTGGGTAGTTTGATATAGTCAGTACTTCATAATACACATGTATAAACACACACACACACACACACACCATGAGGTGGTGTCAGTGTGCACACCGTGATTACCTAGATTTGTTTGCGAAAAAAAAAAAATTAATCACACCACAGCATGCCTGCCAAATTAGATACAGCATGGCCTAATTCAAATAATGTATAGAGCATGATGGTCTGATCATAAAGTTAAAAGATGAAACAAATTCCCTTGGAATATAAATATATATTCACATATGACTATATGAAAAGAGAGCTGTTGAACAATGGGGATAGTATTCAGAATGTGGGTGGCACTCAATGCGAGGAGGCAGGGGAAAGTGATGGGGAGGCTTTTCATATGAAGGCTAATGATGTCCTGGCTATCGGGCTGCAGAGTGAGTTACTGCCATGTAAAACATTACCATGTAACTGAATAAAACAGAGCCAAGCTTGGACTAATGAGTTGATTAATCCACTTCAATATATCTGAGATCCTAAAACAATCGACTTGCCAAGCAAGCAACCAAACTCAAAATAACTAAGATTTGTAAGCTAAAGATGTGGATCCCTATTAGATTCCAATTGTAGTTGACACTGGACAATTTCTTTTAGCCTCTTTAGACCTCAACTTTTTCTTTTTATTTTTTAAAAAGATTTATTTATTTATGTATACAAGAGCTGAGGTACAGGCCAGAGGTGTGTGTGGGGGTGAGAGGATCCACCAGACAGAGAGGGGAACAGAACAGGCAGACTGACTGAAACACACTGCTGAAGGGAGCAGCAGGTGAACCAGGAGAGGTCTGCTGTGCCATGTGGGTAGCTCCCTGGCTGGGGATTGAACTCATGCCTCAGAGGCTGCAGATAGCTTCATGGGTTGCATCTCAATCCCTTGTGCCACCAGGTAGGCCCAACTTTTTTTTTTTTTTTAAAAAGATTTCATGAGATGAGATTTTATGCACTACCAGGGAGGCCCAGACCTCAACTTTTTCTTGTCTAGACCTTGAATGATAAACTCATTGCTTTACTCTGAAAACTGAAATATGTTGATATAAGCACTGTCAACTGTAAAGTACCATTTAGTAATCATTTTTGTTGTTCTTTATCAGATGGGGTACTGGAATAGAAATCAGGAAGTAGAAGTGCTAGTTCCATCTCAGTACCTCACTACTCTCTTGGGCAAGTGTACTATTTCTTCACTTTTAAAGTAAAGAAAATACCTGCTTAATCTACTGCACAGGGATGCTGAGCACTTATTGCACAAGTGAGTTCTAAATTATAAACCACCATATAGAAGCATGTAAGCAGATTTCCCCCTCCGCTCCTAGTTTCTGAGACTTCAAGCTCTAGAAATTTTAAGGGGGAAAATTATTTACCATAAAACACTAGCCTGTTCATATAAAAACCTTGGGGAAATTCTACTATTTTATTTGAATATGCTAGAAACCTGTAAAATAACATTTGGGTCCCAAATTTTCCTATCCATTACATACTTATTATGATCTAATATCAGATGCAAAGTGATATTAATGATAAAAGTTTTTGGAGCAACATTACAACTACCTAGAGTTGAAGGTAGAACTAAATATATCCTCTTTTTAATCTAAGTAACACGTTTAGTTCCTCCTGATATTCACTAAGAGCTCGGCAATACAAGAGTATCTGTGAAGTATCCCTTTCTTCATTCACTCATTCTTTTATTTTTTAAAAAGATTTATTTTATTTATTTATGCATACAAGAGCTGGGGTGCAGGCCAGAGATGTGGTGGGGGTGGTGAGAGGATTCACCAAAGACAGAGTGGGGAGCAGAACAGGCAGGTTGACTGAAATACACTGCTGAGGGGAGCAGCGGGCGAGTCAGGAGAGGTCTGCCACACCATGTGGGTAGCTCCCTGGCAGGGGATCAAACTCATGCTGCAGTGGCAGCTGATAGCTTCATAGTGTTGAGACTTAATCCCTTGCACAACCAGGGAGGCCCTCATTCACTCATTCTTTCATTCATTCACCATAGTAGTCTAGTATGTAAAGAGTGCTGTCCCAAGTGCAGAAATACATTGATGAATAAGACAGACATGGTTTTTATCTTCATGGAACTTACAGTCCAAATTGTACCATTCCAGAAAGCTTACACAGGTGTACATACCACACCACACCCACCACATGTGGGTTCAAGTGCTAGTTCAAGTGCTAGTTGTCACTGTCAATTTGACCCCCTCTGACCATTCCTCCCACTCTCTTTCACCTAGAATTTTCATTTTTTATGGTATTATTTTCTTTTTAATTGGGGTAACATTGTTTTATAACACTCTATATAATGCAAAGGAACACATTCACACCTCTTCAGATGTAAGTTACCACAACATGCCTGTCACCAAAACACCCACAATCCACCCTAGTCCATTGTGCCCCCTCCCCATTTTTTTTCTCCTACCTCCATCCTCCCACTCTGGTAGCTTCAGTTTTACAGTCAGATTTCTTCCCTAAACTTTTCTTAAAGTAAAAACAAAACAACTGTATAGATGTTCCACAATTTCTCCAGTTCCCTTATCTAAGAGTTCACATGATAACCTCTTCTAGTCAAACATTTCCACCTCTGTTTTGAACTGTAATCCTCCTTATGGTACAAATACTTCATTCAAAGTCTATAAATATGAGCTTTGTGGGTAAACACACTTGAATGATTATTATTTCAAGTGTTAGTATCTTGAGATACTATTGATTCACAGAACCGTCCAGCAATTTATGTATCTCATTTAACTAAGCTAAAAATTGTCATCCAAATCTAGAATGTGAGCTCAAGCAATATGGTATTCTTGGTGCAAAAAAGGAAACTTTTCACGTTCAAGGAGATAGACAACTATAAAACCAATGGAACAAAGCAGGTATGAATGGTATTCTGTTGAATAATAAGAATCTTCTGGTACACACAACCTAAAACTCAATAATAAAATAATTATTTTGTGCATATTTTTTTTTTTTGCAAATTAGGTAATTTTTTTTTTTTTAAAGATTTATTTATTTATTTATACTAGCACTGGGTACAGTCAGAAGCGCGGGAGGGTGAGAGAATTCACCAGAGCCAGAGCAGGGAGCAGAGCAGGCAGAAGGACCGAAGTACTCTGCTGAGGGGAGCAGCGGGCGGCAGGAGAGGTCTGCGTGCCATGTGGGACCCTCCTCCAGTGGCCGGGGAGCAGCCGGGGATCGAACCGGCACCACAGAGGCCGCGGGCAGCTTCGCAACCCAGCGCTCAACCGCTGCGCCACTGGGGAGGCCAAATTAGGTAGTTTTTAAGAGCTCTAGAGAGGAGAAAATGAGTATAACTCTGTATATGCTATGACTGCAGTAGTGGTGAGAAAGCATCTCATTGTAATCTGTTTCCCCCAGAGAATCATTAAGGTAAACTGGCAGGAGACAAACAAACTAACCAGAGAGGCAGCAGTTTGGGAAAGCCTAGGTTCTTTGGAACAAAGGCAAGTGGCAATATCCATGTGTTCTGATGCTAGAAATATTTTAATAAAAATAGAAATCTCTGCAATGTCTACTTGCTTTATTTGATAGTTCAAGGATTTTCTAGGTTTCATATTAATATTTTGAATCATGTAAAAGCAAATTTGAAGACAGATCTGTAATATGTGTCAAATTCAAATAATTACAGCCATCATACAAAGCAAGAGAAGAAAGTCTCCAAGTATACTGCAGAAGGAACAGTTACTAATGAATGTTTTCTAACCAGAACTGCATATGGGAATACACCTTTCTGGCAGTAATGCCACCATCAGCACCGTCTGCCAGGCTAAACCCAACTATTTCATATTATTAATGTATGCATAGTTTCTGAGGAAAATAAAGATAATCCATACTTATTCTTCATTTGCTTTTGTTTTGCAATCTAGAGTGGGCAAGATTTCAGGACCAGAAAGTACTTTTCATCTTAAATTCATTTGAGACCCTTGTTACTCAAAATGTGCTCTGCCAACCAGCAGCATGAGTCTCCTGGGGCCTTATTCGAAATGCAGGTTCCGGGGCGCCATCTATAACCTACTGAATCAGAATCTGCATTTTTAAAAAGATCCGTAAGTGCTTTCATGCACCATAAAATTTATCATCACTGTGGCCTGGAATGTTTATTTACTTGCGTAACTATGTAGTAAAGCTAGCTCTTGTTTTTTGCAATTATGGCATAAAAGCAACTTCAGTACTAAGAGAAAGCACAGAACATTCCTCTTTAGTTATAAGATAATCTCACTGTGTTTTGAGTGGCCAGAGGTCTTGACTTAAAAGTCATAGCACACTCAGCTTTCTTACAGCAATTCGTACCACTTGCATTTTTAATCACTTTAATAAAGTTAAAAAGCTGAGTGGTAGCAGGATATGTTTTGTATTGACCAAATTAAATTTTGTTTATTAGTGAGTGCTGCTGCTTATTAGGCGGTTATTGAAAATTCAAGATTTAGTAAATGATTTTAAAAACAGTAATAATGATGTCAGTATCCTTGCAGACTTAACAAAATCAGGAATAATCCTCCTTTTGTTGATTCAGGAATTCTTTTATAATCTGTACAATGCAAACCCTGCTGCTCAAAGATGGTGTAGGAGAGAACAAAAGTCAAAATAACTGTAGCCCCAAATTAAAATGACTAATTGGTTTTTATTGTTCAATCAGAGGGAGGAACAGTTTGTTAAAGTTTGCCCACTTGCCCTTTTTTGTCTTTTTGACAGAGTGAATGGGATTAGCTGGTATTCAGGGCATTATATCTGGATAGAATTTGAGAAGCCCACACAGCAGACACCAGGACGTCATGAGAAATTATGATTGAAGAAAAATACGTGAACTCTGGTGACTAGGAGATGGCAGCAATGTTCTTCAAATGAACAAACAAGCCAGAGCTGCAGCTCCTCAAGAAATTACACTAAAACAATTTACATTTGTATTTTTCATTATGACAATGGTTGTTTTGGAAGTCCAGTATTACTTTCAATATTAAATATACTAACTTGAAATATACTAACTTTCGATATTAAATATACTAACTTCTTGGTCATGGTGAAATAACTTTTGCAAACAAAAATCTTTATTGCTTTTGACTCTGCCTTCCTATTTTTACCACCACTATCCTACCATAGATTCCTTAAACCACTTACCAATCTCACAGTTAGTTTTTTTTAAAGATTTATTTATTTGTACATACAAGAACAGAGGTACAGGCCAGAGGTGTAGGGGGGTGAGAGGATTCACCAGAGACAGAGTGGGGAACAGAACAGGCAGACTGACTGAAATACACCACTGAGGGGAGCAGCGGGCAAGTCAGGAGAGGTCTGCTGTGCCATGTGGGTAGCTCCCTGGCCGGGGATGGAACTCACGCTGCAGTGACTGCAGATCGCTTCATAGGCTGCGTCTTAACCCCTTGTGCCACCAGGGAGGCCCCTCACAGTTAGTTTTATCATCTCCATTCAACTCCCATTCCAATCTGTCACACTCAGTGAGATCAGTTTCATAAAGGCTAATGCAGATCATATTGCTGCTTAGTTCAAGAGCCTCATTGACTTCCTGTTGCCAACTAATATCTAAAACAGTTTGCTACCCGGAGTGATACCCACTTTTGGTGGCAGGAAAAATTTTTTGAGAAATTATCTCTCCACTATATGCCTATTTTTGTGGTGGAGGAGATCTTACTACCAGACTGTTATGTCTAGTGTGGAACATATGAATCAGGCTGAGTCAGCCAGTTCATTACACCATCATTGGTCACAGTTGGGGACCAGCGTATGACCCGTGTCAGCCAAAAGGGTGAATGGACTCAGTGCCAGGACAATTTGGGAGGAGACGGATTCTTCCTCTGGACCCAGTGTTCTGATGATGTAAGTCTGAAGCTGCAAGCATCTATTACTCCAGACCTGTAAAGGAAATCCACGTCTGGAGGAAAAGTTTAGGCAGACTCCTGGGGACAAAATTTGAATCAGTATATAAACCACATATAAAAGCTAGCTTATCTATGGACTTCAAGCTCTTTTACTACTACTTTTCTTTTTATTATTGACTTGAATTTCCTGTTGCTTGCAGTCAAAAGAAGACATAAATAAAATGGTCTTTTTCAAACTGGACTTGTCTTTCTTTTTCAGTTCTTGGTATTTCTTGAGTTTTGCAATAACTCTACATTAATTTTTTTTCAAAACTTATATTTTTAATTTTTTCCCCATCAAAATTTTATTGATTTGGGCCTCCTGGGTGGCACAGCAGGTTGAGCACAGTGCTGTGAAGCTGTCCGCAGCCTCAGCAGTGTGGGTTCAATTCCTGGCTGGCCAGGGAGATACCCACATGGCATGGCAGACCTCTCCTGTCTCTCCTGCTACTCCCCTCAGCAGTGTATTTTGGTCCTCCTGCCTGTTCTCCTCCCCTCTCTGTCTCTGGTGAATCCTCTCACCCTCCCGTGCCTCTGGCCTGTACCCCAGTTCTTGTATTAAAAAAAAATAAAATATAAAAATCTAAAAAAAAAAACCTGTGACCTTCATTCTTCATTTCAAACAAAATTTATTGATTTGCCATTCACTTACAAAAGTATGTAAGTTTCAGAGTAAAACTTCATACCTCAACATGTGTATATGTGTCATGTGCCCTCCACTAAATCTCTAGTGTCAATATTCTACCAACTTACCCCCTCTATATGCTCTTCCTTTATCTCCACCCAGCCTACTTCAATTGGTAACCCCACCATTTTTACAGAGTATGAGAATTATTTTTGTTGTCTTTTGCTAGTCAGTTTTCTTTGGTTAATTATACCACAAGTGAGAGAAAGTATCAGTAATTGTCTTTAATTTTCTGACTTATCTTATCATAATTACCTCCAGGTCTATCCACATTGTCCCAAAATTCACTATTTCATTTTTATAAATAGATGAGTAGTGTTCCATTGAATATATATGTCACAATTTCTTTATCTGGTCATCTGTCAATGTGAATATAAGTTGATTTCATATGTTGGCTATTATGAATAATGCTGCTATAAAGAGAGGTACATAAATCTTTTCATATTTCATGTTTTTGAATCCTTTAGATAAATATCAAGGAATGGTAATGCTGGATCTTATGATATTTTAGTTTTTTTGAGATATCTCCAAACTAATGAAAGCTCTACCTTATATCAAATAAATTAATTTGTGTAATTCACAAAGAGAAGGGATTTGATTTTTACAGAGTTCATATAAGAAAAAGAGAGAAGCAATATTAGAACAATTATAGAGGTTATTTACTCTATAAGGAATTGGGATTATTTATGAAGTAGATTCATGGTTTCTAATCTTGTTTCAGCCAATTCTTTCCCCTTAGATTATCTTATTCCAATATATCTACTGTTATAAGACAATTGTGTGCTGGGAAATGAAATCTTGTCTATTTCTGAGAGAAGAAATAAGATTTTGATATGTAATGACTGTGAGTAAATGCTTGCAAAATTACAACTTTAAAAAAATAAAATAATCTTGGTATTTTAAAGCCTATTTTGTGTCTGGATGGTAGAGTCCATTTTTTTTTAATTCTACAAAGGATGAGTCACTAGAATATTATATGTTATTGTAATAAACACTCATGGTGCATAGATTTAGATTATGTTATATCTCTTCCAAAAACCTCCAAAAATTTTTAGCCATCCCTCTAACTTCATTGTCATCTACTGTCTATAATGTAATGAGAGTCAAAATTCAAAAATCTAAAAAAATTTTACCTTTCTCCATTATCAAGAAGGTAAAATCAACATTGTTTTCAGGACAAGCTAAGCTTTTCATTAATTTTTCCTTCCATATTTCTTTTCCCACATATCTCCACATAGAATCCCACATTATCCAACTTCTTACTATCTCCAGAATTGCCACATTTCCATTCCTTAATTGCACTGTTTTCTCTTTTTTGTAAGCTTCTTCCCTCCTTCTTCTCCTTCATGTATAGGGAATCCATAGGCTTGCTTTTTTTAAAAAAAATATTTTATTATTATTATTTTTTAAATTTTATATATTTTTTACATCATTTTTCATTTTTGCACAATGTATGCATTTTCATCTTGGTTATAGTCCCCATACAATTCCCACCCCCTTTGTTTTGATCCTACTCCTTCCTCCCCCCATGTATTGTGTCTCAGTTTATAGTTGCTTGTTGATTTTGATTTTCACTTTATTATAATTAGTCTTTTTCCTGGTCCCTTATTTAGGTTTTCTAAATTCCTGCTATGAGTGAGACCATCTGGTATTTTTCTTTTTCTTTCTGGCTTTTCTCAGAGCATGATCTCCTCCTTTAGATCAAGTGTCAGCTCTGCTGTGAAATCTGCCTTTGCTCCTACAGGCCGTACTTGTGATCCACACTGGTTCACATGGATGCTGTCAGATTTATCTCACAAGAGGGTAAATTTTTGTTTATTGTCCGTCTCATCCACTAGGCTGTTGAGTCCTTTGCAGGCAGAAAATGTTCTTAAATATTGCTGTTCCCTCAGGGCTGAACACAGAGCCTGGCACACTGTGAGTGCCTACTAAATGTCTGTTGAATGGACAAACTTTCATCTTTCCATTAATAATATGCCAGTCAAATTTAGTGAGTAAATGTGCAAGAAAAGAAATTATAGGTTTTATTCATTTAACAAAATAAGGAAGTTGGCATTCAGAACAAATGAAGTCTTTTATGCTCTTTAATGAAAACGCATGGAAATTTTTTAAATTAATAATCCAATTAAAATGTGGGCCAAACATGAATAGGAAATTCATCAATTCAAGTATAAATGACCAATAAATATATGTGATCAATAAAGAAATTAGCAAAAACAGTAATGAAAGAAATGGTTACCTAAATATAGAAACATCATTGTCACATAATTAGGTTGGCAGGTTTTATTTTTTAAGAAAATGCTCAGTATTGGAAAGGTGTTAGAAATGGATGCTATCTTACATTGCAGGGAAAACATTGTACTTAGTAGATTTTTTTCTGGAGGATGATTTGGCAACATGGATCAAGAGCTTCCAAAATTCTAACTCTGTGACTTGGTATTTCCATTTTCAAGAATTTAGAAATAATCAGAAATCTACACTCAGATTTATATATGCAGCATTGTTCAAAATGGAAAATTGAAAACAAATAGCCCAACAACAAAAAAAATGATAATTTCATAATTTGGACATAATGGAACACTATTCATTATTAAAAATAATAATTTGGAAACTAATGGCATAGAAAATGTGTTAGAAGAGGGCCTCCCTGGTGGCACAGGTGGTTGAGCGCAGCACTGTGAAGCTGTCTGCAGCCTCTGCAGTGCAGGTTCAATCCCGGCCGGCCAGCGAAGGTCCCACATGGCGCGACAGACCTCTCCTGTCTCGCCTGTTGCTCCCCTCAGTAGTGTATTTCATCAGTCTGCCTGTTCTGTTCCCCGCTCTGTCTCTGGCAAATCCTTGCACCCTCCCGCGAATCTGTACTGTACCCCGGTTCTTGTATAAGTAAATAAACAAATCTTTTTTAAAAAAAGAAAAAAAGAAAATGTGTTAGGAGATATTAATAAAAAATAGCTTCCTTAAAATATGTATAGCAAATGCATATTAATATTTGGGATTTATGTGTGTGTGCACATACGCATTTTACATATACATATAACATATACACAGATATATATGCAACTATGATAAAACCCCTTGTTATCTCTCACTATGTGAACATTCACTATTACTTCTAAAAATCGTGACCAAAAATTTACTAAACAATTCACCATCTAAGTTAATTTTCTCAATTAAAAAGTAAATGATAAGATGTTTATAAATACAGTCTAAGGAAGACTTGAGTTGTTCTTGAGTCTACCCAAGAGGATGCATTGAGTGTTGCAGGCTTATTGTGCCTATTTCCCACAAGACTGTAAACACGCTATGCATATCAGTTTTCCCAATTTCTCCTTGAGGATCTAGACAGTCAAGAAAACCAGTGATCACTTCTGTGAAGCACATAGGGATCTACCAGCCAATGTCCAATTCAAATGTTATTTTTATTATCTAATTCATTATTTTATTTGTTTACATTTATAGCACTTTTTACTTTGGTGTAAAGGGAAAATGTGATTTGTATTTGCTAATGCAGTCTCCACGTGTACTGCATGTAAACATAGCTACTAATGAGTTCATTAGGAGTTGAATAATTAGGTAATTGGTATTTTATATGCTTATGCATAAAGTACTGGTAGATTGTTGTATTTGTATGTAAAAGTATTTTAATGGTATTTGTGGAAATTTTTTGGAAGGTTTTGATGGACTGAAGACTATTTCAAATTTAGGGTAATGAACTATGACTCCTGCTAATTGAAAAATTGTTATCCAATATTTTTTGAGATGCAGATTCTATTCAGATGAAAGATGCTTATTGATGCATATTTTTGATTTCTACATTACGATTAAATGTCTCTGAATTTTTAGCAGTGTCTTCTTTATAACACTGTATGTTTATGTTAAATTTTACATTGTATTTCCTTATTTTATGAATTTTGTATAATGAGACTTTGTCATGAGTTTTTTCAATAAAACAATAGAAAGATGAGAGATAAATGGGAGGCTTGAACTTCACTTTGGTGGCTTTAGTGATGGGTTGGGGCAAGGAGAAGAAGTTGAGCCACATTTATATAAGTGGTGTGGGAAGAATATGTTTTTGCATAAATTTATCATGGTTATAACCTACAGTTTATAATTTGAGTTTTGAGGAAAAATGTTTATGAATGACTATTTAGCAGGATTTTTTCATTCTCTTTGCATCTTAAGAATTCATGTCAGAGCCTGGCAAGATGGTAGCAGACAGATATGGAAAACACCCTAAACGCCCCACAACAGGTGAGTGGATCAAGAAGATGTGGGACATAGACACAGTGGAATACTACTCAACCATCAAAAAAGATTTAGGGAAACATGAAGGGAACTGGAAGGAACTATCTAAGTAAAATGAGCCAGAAGGAGAAAGCTAAATACTGAATATTGTCACGTCTATGTGGAATCTAGAGAAACCGAACAAAGGATCAGGTAAAGACAAACTAAGACTGACCCTTGAAAGCAGACTGTAGATCTGAGACACTCAGGAGGGGAAGGGGAAGGGAAGGAAAAGGGGGAGAGCAGAGAACATGGGGGTTAGGGGTGGAGAGGAGGAGAGTGGTGGAGTGTGGTGGAGGACCTTGGGCACTTTGGTGGTAGGAGGACTATGGTGGTCACGCCAGAGGTAGAAGCCCTATATTATAAAAAGTAATTAAAGATTAGAAAAAAAAAACACAACTACACTGACTGCCACTGTGGAAAGTGACTGCCTCTGTAGAAAACAGAAGCATGAACCCTATAGAAGGGTATAGGAAAAATGATTTTCAGGCTTTTCTGCCCTCTGGCCTTTAGGATTGTATGCCTGACGGTGGGCACCTGCATTTTGTTACATTGTTATTTTCAGTTGTGTTGTTTATTCTTGTGGGCGGTGGCTGTAGTATTAATATATTGCTAGGAGAAGCAGAGGCAGGAGAGAGAATGCTAGAGAGCCCAGGAAAGTGAAGACTTGCCAGGGGCTGGGAGGTCTGCCCGCCTTCTGGACCTCTGGCACCCCTGCCCTGTTGCTGCACTACATGTAAAATCTCAACAAAAGCCTGAGAAAATCACTGAGGGCTCCAGGACTCTCCTTTATCTGTCCACTTGGATCAGAGAGAACCAGCTCTGTGCCTTCGTGGGGTAGGAAAAAGGGGTAGGAAAAACATTGAGTGAACTCTGTTTAGAGTGATAAGGGGGCTATGCAACCCACTAAGGAAGAAAGTCTTTGATACAGAGCCTCTACAGCTATTCACTTAGGCACACATCAACATCAGGACTCCTGAGATGTTCCACTGAACTGGATAAGGGGGTGCATAAGCAGGCAGAGAGTGAATTGCTGGACAGCTGCAGAGGTGAGGGTACAGAGCAAAGACTAATGGCTTGAAGCTGAGGCTCATAATATAACAGGGTGGTCCCCAGGAAGGGGGGAGGTTCCAGGTTCCCTGCCCCACCCAAAGGAGGGTGGAGCTGAGCAGGGAGAAAAAGCAGCTGCAGAGGGGACTGAGGAAGAAAGGAAGCAGGATGGGGAGCCAGAAGGAGACCTGGAGGAGGCACATGGGGCAGAGAGACATGTGAAGAAACTGCGCTTGCCTTTTGGTTGTGGACTGGGTGATACAGATGTGGTGAGAGACCCAGGGGGAGGTTAACAATGGCAGCTTTAATCTTGATTTTGATTTTGCTCTCTTCTTCCCAAACTTGTCTGGTTGTTTCTGATCCTTTTTTGTGGGTCCCCACCAGAAGGTTCTTTAGATTTGGGGCAGGCTTTCAGGCCTGGCTCTGGGCCAATCCCATTTGGGTGAACTTTTAACCACGAGGGGATGGGTGACTGTGGGTACTTGATTTAGAAACTAAATTCTTTGCGTTTCCTGTATTGTTTACTAATTGTATTAAAGTTCCTTTTCATTAAAGTCTCATATGTTTTGTGTTGATGTGGTGGATGCAGAACCTATTTAGAGCAGGCAGGTTTGTGGGGTTTGGGGTGCCCCCTCCCTGCTCTGTAACAATAACACAGAAAAGCTGTAGCCTGAATGGGGTCAGAACAGCTGAACTTCCATATAGAAGAGGCTACTGCTAAAGCCCAGGCTGAGATACTCAATACACAATATACTCACGCTTCCCCTTCCCCACCTCTCCATTCCAAGATACACACATCACAACAGGAAGTTCAAATCCCTGAGTCTACTTACTGAGATGGTCCTTTGATGCCTACTGCCCAATCTTCTCTTATACCCACCACACTTTTCCAGTACTATGTCCTAACTACTCCACCAAGTGCAAAAACAGGGGCTGAAACTCTATCCTTACTAAAACTGATACAAAGTCAAAATTGAGGAGACAGAAGAAGGCAAATGCCAGAATGAGAAAACCTTGAAAGGAGTCCCAACTCAGTGGAGCTGAGGAGCATAAACTGGTTTTCCTCTGGTTTTCTACATGGATCATTTTTTTGCTTCCTTCAACCCCTTGCTCCAATGTCATTATCAAAGATACCATTTCGAACATTCTGTTTCAAATAGCACCCCTATTACTATGTCCTACATTCTGCTTTAATTTTTTTCATTGCAGTTGCCACTACCCGACTTCCAATATATATTTTTTGTGTGTATCTGCGATCTTGTGACCTATAATAAGTCACAAAATAATTCATCTTCTTCCCCATTTCTGGCACAGAACTAAAACTATTGGAATTTCCAGCAATGGAAACATAAAGGTGCCTTTTGTTTTGTTAATTGAGGTGACTTTTGTTAAGTACCTGAAGATGGGAGCTGGCTGCTAGTAGAGTCAACCATGTGATTAAAAGCTTAGAACATCAATTCTACTCCCCCCACATCTCCAGAAAGGGTAAAGAGACTGGAGGTTGAATCAATCAATAATGATCAATGATTTAATCAATCACGTTTACTAATGAAGACTCCATTAAAACCCAAAAGGATAGGGCTTAGTGAGCTTCCAGGCTGGTGAACATGTGGGAATTTGGGGTTAGTGGTCTTAAAGAAGGAGTCTCCATGCAGTATGTGTGCTTGGGGAGGAGAATGTGAGGAAGTGGAGGGAAACTCTTGGTCTCCTTTCATTATCACTTGGTATTTGAAGAAAAAATAAAGTTATCTCATTGTATTTTTCAGCAGAGATTTTTTTTTTTTACTTAAACAAAACACCCCCACCATCCATCATACAACTTACACCTCACTCCTACCTCCCACAAAATAATAAAATGATTTTATAATTAAAAAGTGTTTTTATTTTGAAAAAACGATTCCTGAACGCATCTGAAATTTCTTGCACAATAACAAGAAATTATAGTTTTGGAATTATAGTTACTTTTCATGCCAATCTTGTGTCACTTTATGTTTCCATCATCTAGACATATTTGGTGTCATGAGATTATTTCCTTATATTACAATCATAAGAGGGAACAATATTTACCCTTATTTATACCTTCCTATGATTGGGATTTTATAAAACATTTGATAGAGCTTAGCTATGTGTGTCTTTCTCTTCTCTAAATCTTTCTCTTACTGCTGTTGATACCTATTTGGCTATCATCCTCTGCCTACATATCATCTACCTACCTGAATTCAGTTTCTAAGAATAGCTCCAAGATATTTAATTTAGAAATGCAACTACTGAGTAACTTGATGAAAGACCCACCATTTGGTGTTGCTTGACACTGATAAATGATATGAGCCCTATTCTCAGGCTCTCTGGCTACAGCAGTATCTCCCAAGGGTGTTGCTGCTCATTTTCTTCCTCTGCTCTGAAAACTACCTGATTTCTGTCATGTGTTCTTCAAATACTGACAGAACAAGCCTAGAAATAACATTCCAGAGGCTTGGAGGTAAATACTTCCTGTCCCTGATACTAACTTCCAAAATACAAACTATGATGTAAACCAATGGTAGTTCAATTAAAAAAAAATGCTAAAAAGAGAAATAAATAAAAAATAAAAGTCTCTTAGAACATTAAAACAAACCAACACGCCACAAATACTTCTGCTGCAAAAGAAATAAACAAAAATCAGATTGTGTTTTTCATTTTAAATAACTACAAAGGGCCAGAGAAACTGATGGCTTCTGATGCTTCTTACCATTTGCTAACCAAGTTCTTAGGATTGGAAAGAGACTGCTTTCTTTCATGCTGAGAGAAGCAGAAATGGAAATTATTCCCATCACTACTTAGTTCATGCACTTGGGAATGCATAGCAGTTAAGCAAAAGCAGTTAAAGAAAAAGAAAAGGCTAAGCAGCTCGTATTCACTCAAGTTCCTCTGCAGATATGATCATGTGAGGCCGGGAGTCCTTTTTTAAGTCATTAAAAAGATTCATGGAAAAGGGCAAAGCTATTCAGACTAACCACTTAGGACATTTGGGAAATAGCTATTTCCACTGGGGGCTCCTTTCTCAGTTTGCATTCCCTTCCTCTTTCTTACCCAGGCAGCCCATTGAGCTGTTTGCCTACCAGTCTGCCTGGTGTACCTTCTCTCCTCTCCCATCCCCAGGCTTTCAAAGCAAAGCTTACCTGTCCCATGGCTCGTTCTTGTGGGGCTCAGATATTGGGTAGATGTGTAGTAAAACAACCCCTGGCTAGTCTTCAGGTGATTTATCCTCTAGAACTTTTCTTGTAAGAGGTTATGAGGATCAAATGCCACAAAAATGCATAAAGAACTTTGTAGCCTGTCAAATATTATATAGATGTGAAGCTTATGTTATAATCATATTGTGCTCCTACTACTCAAAGATCTGTGAGATTACTTAACCTACGTGGGTGTTTATTTCTTTGGCCAAAGGTAAAGTAAAGGCACTGAATTCAACCCTAGAATTTAAGTCCCATGTTAGCAAAAGGTGTTAAATGCTACTTTAACAAAGGTTTCTCTAAATTTCCTCTTCAGATAAAGAAACTGATGAATAACTTTATGGCATAAAAGAAGCACTATGTTGGGGCAGACAGCAATGGGAAGAAATCGTTGTGTTGCTGGTGAATGGAGCTGGGAATAGCATGCCCAATATTCTGGGAGAAACACTATGGGAGGGAGTCAATCCTGGGTGCATATTCCCTGTGGGAGCAGATCATATATGAAGATTTAAAGGAGGTTTTCTTTTGTTAATGAGCAAAGCACAGAAATCATTGGAATTATTATTTTTTTTTAGGAAAAATGCTGTCTTCTATTAACTGGTTACTTAATTTTTTTTAAATTATAGTATTTTGATCTTCAAGAAAGGAGATCTGGCAAGATGGCAATAGAGTGAAAACACCAAGTGCACCTCTTCCAGATACCCACAACTAAACTTCAGTAAAACAAAACAAACAATTCCTCAAGGAAAAATAGATGAGTACCACACACCCTCGGAGCAAGGGTCCAGCAGGACTTTGTTTAGAGTGATAATGGGGCAGTGAACTCCATAAGAGGGAAGAGCCACTGTTGTTCAGTGCCCCTGACAGCAGTTAACTAGGGCACATGCCAATAGTGGTGTCCTTGAGACCCAGCAATGCACTGAATAAGAGGGTGCATGGGCTGGCACCCAGGACAGGACAGAGAGTGCCCTGTTGGAGAACCACAAAGGTGAAGGTAACAGAGCAAGGGCTACCTAAGCTGGAGGCTCTCAACATAAAACAACTGGAGCCTGAATTGGCAAGGTGAAGTGCTTCTCATTATAGAAGAGATAGCAAAGGCCTGGCTGAGATAGCCAGGACACCAGCCATCCCCACCCAAGGGCTAAAACCAAGACAAAGAAATATTCACAAGTAGAGCTCAAGTACTTAGCAATCACAGGAGCAAAAATCCGCAGAGGGCCTCCCTGGTGGCGGAAGGGGTTAAGAAGCAACCTATGAAGCTATCCGCAGCCACTGCAGCACAGGTTCGATCCCCGGGCAGGGAGCTGCCCATATGGCGCAGCAGACCTCTCCTGACTCAACCGCTGCTCCCCTCAGCAGTGCATTTCAGTCAATCTGCGTGTTCTGTTCCCCACTCTGTCTCAGGTGAATCCTCTCACCGCCCCCCCTTCCCCCACCACACACACACCTCTGGCCCATACCCCAGCTCTTGTATGCATAAATAAATAAATCTTAAAAAAAAAACTTAAAGAGAAATAACATCCATATCATGGGGGTCCCTGAAGGAGAAGAGAAAAAGAGAAAATCTGTTTAAAGAAATAATTGCTAAAAATCATCTCAATCTGGGAAATAAGCCAGATGTTGTGATGTAATTGGCCCAAAGAGTTCCAAAAGAGTTCCAAAGAACATAATACTAGATAGGCACACACTGAGACACATTAAAATAAAGCTGTTCAGAACCAATGAGAAAAGCAGAATATTAAAAACATTGAGAAAAAGCGGTAACTTCTAAAGGAACACCAATCAGACTGTCAGCAAACTTTTCAGAGGAAACATTACAAGCATGACTTGTAAGGACTGGAAGGAGACATTCAAAATACTTAGAGAAAAGGACTTCTAGCCCAGAATCTTACCCAGCAAGATTAACATTCAAGATAGCAGCAAGAGTAAGGAGTTTCACTGAAAAGGAAAAACTAAAAGAATTTATCAACACTAAGCTGTACATGAAATAAATTACATGGGGATAATTATAAAGCAAAGGAAAAGCAAATATCAAGTCAAAATATACCTAAATTACTTAACATGGAGGAGGAGAAGGAACAGGAAGAAGTGGTGGTGGAAGGGTAGGGGGAGGAGGAGGATCCTGTCCAGATATGACTGAGGGTACCTGGGGTCTTCAGGACAGCTTCTGTCCACACCAGGTAACAACGAGTAACCTCGGCCAACACACATGGAGTAGACACATTACTCAGGTAGGGTCTGCTCAATTTTCTGATCCAGGAATTATGAGCTGTAATAAAATGATTCTTGTTTAAGCCACTAAGTAATAGGGCAACTTGTTACACAGTCATAGGTAGATAATCCATTTTATAGATGAATTCTCAAATGGGAATTACTAGAATTATTATTCTAATAATCATTGAATATTATTAGAGCTGTCATTAATTGAATATTAATGAGCTGTCACAACTTGTTTAAGGACTTGAATCCAAATCCTCTTAATAGAAATACAGTCTATTATGCCACATTTCTTCTTTTTGATAATAGCACTTTTTTCACTTGAAGAAATAGCTTTTTTAATTCCAAGACATATGCGATTTATCATGACTTGCATGGTTTTAGAAAACTTAGGGCAAAACTTAAAGCTCACTTTTATCAATTATAGAATTTACTTGTTCGTACTTTTCTGTTTCTAATTTCCCAACCTATTTTGTGTCTTTTACTTAAAGCTAATATGTCTTTTTTTTTTGGAGAAAAGGGAAGATTCATGAATTAAAAAAAGGTGTTCAATATTGCCAAACTCAACCAACGGCCTTGCTTTAGATTTGATAGATAAAATACAGAACAAAAATGGGACACATTTATACTAACATGTATTAATTGTTTACTAAAATTCAAATTAATTGGGCAGCCAAATATATATATATTTCTAAAACTGGCAACAAGATTCTCTGTGCTGATTCCAACTATTTTTCTCTCTATTAACTTTGGAACTCAGTTGATGCAGGGGGACCTCAACAGACATTTGCAGCTCAAACCTGCCTGGGTGAGAAATGGCAAACAAGTAGCCAGAATTCAAGATTTATGGGACCCCAAGGGAGTCCCATTAGTGCTCCACTGAGCAAAGTCCTGTATTGAGCAAACATTAGTCCTGTACTGAGCAAAGTTGATTAGTCCTGTACTGAGGATTAGTTCTGTACTGAGCAAAGTTGATTTATTTTCTTGTCTCTCTCTGTTGCATCCCTGCCTATGTATTTCTTCAGTTCTCAGATTCATCCCCAAAAGGCCTTGCTCAAACTAGCTCTCCTTGTCTATTCATTTGTGTGTTAATATGTATTTGACATCTACAATGTGCAAGGCACAAGAATCAGCAACTATTAGGGACTGGTTCCACACAGGAAGGGCCACAGGGCTTTACAAAGAGTATTTGTTTCAACTGAGAGTTGGCAGGTAAATAGTATTTTTCCGGGTGAGGGTGTCAGGTGAAGGAAAGGTCTTTCAATCAGAGAAAAAAGCAAGTAAAATTTGAAATGCTCAAGTGTGGTTGCAGTGGGAGGATGGAATATATAGATTGGGGTGGAAGTTGGCCTGAGTGGCCTTAATGATCAGCCAAAATAATAGGGTTTTTCTCCATTACCCCAAACAGACATTGAAAGCAATGAGGATTTTTAAGTCAAGGAATTCCATGATAAGATTTAATTTTTAAAATATTTCTGGGAGTAATATGAAGGACTGTCCAGCATAGAAGCCTAAGTGGAGACTGCCATATTGGTTATGGGAATGGTTATGAGTGATTAAGATGTGATTATATGAATATACCAGGACAGGGGCATTTGGAGCAAAAGTGTTAAAGAGATATTTCTCTAAGGAAGACATATAAATGGTCAACAAGCATGTGAAAAAATGTTCATCACTTATCATCAAGGAAATGTAAATCAAACCCTCAATGAGACACCACCTCACTTCAGTGATAACGACTCATATTAAAACAAACAAACAAACAAATGAAAAATAGAAACAGCAAATGTTGGCAAGTGTATGGGAAGGGTACGTACACTCTTGGTGGAAGACACTTTGGTGGTTTTTCAAAATATTAAAAATAGATATATCATATGATTCAACATTTCCACTCCTTGGTCTTCATCCAAAGAATGCAAAAACGCTAATTTGAAAGGCTATGTCCATTCTTATATTCATTGTAGCACTATTAACAATAGTCCAGGTATGGAAACAACTTCAGTGCCCAACAACAGATGAGTAGATAAAGAACATGTGGTATATATACACTATAGAATACCAGCCAGCTATTAAAAAAACAACAACAAAACTGCTTGTTGTTTGTGACAACATAGATGGAACTAGAGGAGATTGTGCTAAGTGAAACAAGTCAGAAGGAGAAAGATAATACTAGATAACTTCACTCATTTGTGAATATTAAGAAACAAAACAAAGGAACAGATAAGATGAACTAAAACCAAAATTTCTAATCCCCAGAAATATGATTGTAGAGTTGAGGCTACTTGAAAGGAAGGGCAAGAGTGTGGTAGGTGGGTGGGGTCAAAGGAGTGGGAGGGGTTCAATATTTTAGGGTAAAGATTACTGGTGGAGGGTATTGTGTGTTGACAGACATCTGAAGGGGTGTGAGCCTATTCCCTTCAATCATATATAGCATTGTAAACCAATATTACCTCAACTAAAAAAATGTTCATATTTGGATTTTGATCTGGCAACCTTATCTTTATGTGTGTGTGTGTGTGTGGGGGGGGTGACTTCTGTGTGACCGGTAATATAGAGTACATGACATTGACTCTGGAAATGTCACTCTGTGGACCTAGGTGCTGCCGACATTTCATCACCAACTGACTTAGAGGCATATAATTTAACAATAGATGAGAGGAATCAAAATGACATAAAATATGCAAATAAATAAAAGGGAAAGATAGCAATACTCATTATCTGGGAAATTCAGGTTACAGCTAAGCAAGCCTAAGCATATTCAAAGAAAGTGCAGGGTGTTAGATGAAACAATGTGAATCATATAAACAAAGGATAAAGGAATACAAGCTAGGGGAAGTTTGAAATAGAGCTGAATTGTGTCTTCCAGTATAACTTATGTCGATTTTTGAAAGCTTGCATATTTAAGCCTATCCATCGTAACTGATAACAGAAATTTAGGTATTGATTTCTTTTCCAGTAAAATAAAATGTTTACAATTGAAAATACCTTGTGAAGTTCATAGACCATGGATTACAATCAGTGAAAAATCACTCTTCTTTTCAAATATTCTTTTGAAGATCATATCCTCTGTACCA
This sequence comes from Talpa occidentalis, assembly GCF_014898055.3. Classification (NCBI taxonomy): domain Eukaryota; kingdom Metazoa; phylum Chordata; class Mammalia; order Eulipotyphla; family Talpidae; genus Talpa; species Talpa occidentalis. The sequence continues at coordinate 27,733,888 of NW_023604295.1, forward strand.
GGAAAGGATTTCTGCTCTGTTGTTCTAACATACAAGTAGCTGCTGTATCTGGTTACTGAGTCAGCTGTAGCTAACCAGGATGAACACATTCAAATACATCCCAACATGGTCAGAATATCAGGATATAGCTGAGAATATGATGCTAAGAGTTGCCCTGAAAAAAATGAGCTCACTAAATCGGTTTTATGTGGAACTATCTAAGAAATAGGTCTCTATTTGTCAGGGAAATATTTCCACATTAAGTCTAAGTAGTCTAATAGCAGTATCATTCTTTCCTTTTCTAATTCTTGTACTCTTTTGTATCTTTTTTAATGGGGCAAGTTTATGTTCAGTACTGAATTCTCTACAACGATTAGAAGTGGAATTATGCCTCATGGCATCTGTACAGTGTCTGGAATTTTGAAGACTGCAATTGCAAAGCACCCCAGAATAGTCTTCATTTGTGGAGTGGCTACTTGTCCTTTTCACTTCAAGAAAACACTTATTGAGACCCTCACATTTACATGATGTTGTGGTAAATTATGATAATAATTCCTGATTTATCAGAATTACTAACATAGTCCAAACTGTTTTCAGATTTGATGACCCTCCTTGATCTGCACAAAACCCTCCCAACATGGCCAGGGCATCTGTCATCATTCTGATTTGACTTCACCACTATAGACCCACTCCCCAGCTTCTCATAAGGTGATAAAATAATCCTACTTTAATCAAGTTAATGTTGATGACTTAGACAAGAAAAAAGAGAGAACCAGAAACAAAGCTGGTAAAATCAGTTGTTCAACTCAAATTTAAGATATTATTTTCTCTGGACTATTTTTTTTAAAGATTTATTTATTTATGCATACAAGAGCTGGCATACAGGCCAGAGATGCGGGGGGTGAGAGGACTCACCAGAGAGAGAGTGGGGAACAGAATAGGCAGACTGACTGAAATACACTGCTGAGGGGAGCAGTGGGCAAGACAGGGAGAGGTCTGCTTTGCCATGTGGATTTCTCTTTGGCTGGCTGGGGATCAAACTGGTGCTGCAGAGGCTGTGTGGATTGCTTCATAGCACGGTGCTTAACCCCTTGCGCCACTAGGGAGGCCCCTCTGGCCTATCTATCCTGACACTAGAGAATGATCTAGTTATTTTTAGTTAGATTGGTCAGAACAATAAAGATCATATTACTGAAGAATATAATATTTACAAACATGAAAAATTCTCATGATATAATTTTAGTTGTTCAAATGACTGCATATGCAATATAATCTAAATTTTAAAACATGTGCAAGGATTTAGACAGAAAAAGGATTGAAAAGAAAAAACCTCAAAATGTCAATGATAGTTTTCTATTATGTATATGTACCACATCTTCTTACTCCATTCAACTCTTGTTGGACATTTTTAGGTTTTTTCCATAACTTGACTATGGTAAATAGTGCTGCAGTAAACAAAGGAATGCATATACACCTTCAAATTAGTGTTTCTGCATTATTTTGGGTAACTACCTCAGAGTGGAATTTTTTGGTCATGGTAGATCTATTTTTAATATTTTGGAAAACCTCCATAGTGTTTTCCACAGGGGCTGAATGAGTCTACATCTCCACCACAATGTCCAAAGGATCCTTTTGCTCCACACCCTCCCTGACATTTGTTGTTCTTGTTTTTCTCTCTTTTTTTGGTGTGCACCCTTTCCATAGGAGTACATACTATTCAGTTATAAAAAATAGGAACTCTTGCCACCTGTGACATCATGCATAGAATTGGTGGATTAAACCAGAGAGAGAGAAAGACAAATACTGGATGATTTCACTCATATGTGAAATATACAGAAACAAAACAAAGGGACTGACAAAACTAAACCAAAACAAAGCCTAGAAATATGACTGCAGAATTGAGGCTAATAGAGGAGGGAATAGAGATAGGAACAACATTGGGAGGAGGCCAAATGGTATATGATAATAGGATATGGGGGCTCTGGGGTAGGAGGGCATAGTGAAGTGTGAGCCTTCTTCCCTGCATTATATACAGTGCTGTAACCAATGTTATCTCAACAATTAAAAACAAAATTCAAATGTCAATGAGAGGAGCTCAACTTCATCAATCATTAGACTATATAAACTAAAATCAAAATATGGTAGCACTTTATCTAAATTTTGGTGAAGCTGTAGATCAACTAGAACTCTCATATTCCACTAGTAGGAATATAAATTTGTGCAATCATTTTGAAAGACTATTTGATGGTATCTACTAAACTAAACGTGCTACTAAACTAAACATTCCTATGATCAAATAATTCTACTTTTAAGTAAATACGTAACGTAAGTATATGTCTATTATCGATCAATATATACCTCAAAACTTATACAAAAAGTTTATAGTGGAACTTTTTGTAAAGGCCACAAACTGGTAGCATATTCACGACTAGCATATTCACAAAAAATGAGCTGCAATTATATTGAACAATTTGAAATTTACATCTGTGGCTTTATAAATCACGATAATGTTGTTTCCCATTGGTGGAGGATTATGATAAGAAGGCCCTGAAATGGGGCAAATTCTAAGGTGTTGATCAAGTTTTGTATCTTGATTTGGGAGATGGAAGCTAGTTACATAGGCGTGTCATGAAAATTTGCTAATCATAACATAAAATTATTGTAATTTTCTTTGTGTTTTATACAACAATTTAAAATTTCCAAAAAAAAAAAAAAAAGAAAAGTTAACGACATTTACCTATGGTGGGATATGGGCAAAATTTATATATTATTTGTACCTTCCATTACTTTCCAGTTTTTCAGTATAGTAAGCATATAATACTCCTATAATTAGGAAAAAATACATTCAAAGGAATTTTTCCTATACAGTAACTTGAGGGTATTAACTGTTATACTACTTTAAACTCCATAGAAAATACTTAAAAATATAACTTTCCTCTCTGCTATCCCAAAGGCCTATGAAGTGGTCAGACAGAAACTCTTTGGGTACAGTTGAGGGAATTATTATATTTTCAATATCCCTTGATTATTCTTTTTCACACTGATTTTGAGAACTGTTGCAAAGAGGAATATCTTACAAAAGAAAAATAGAATGGGGAACAGCTTATTATCCTTGCTATTCAAAGTTATTTCCCTGGCCAAAGGTGCCATTTCTTAAAAATTCAAAAATATTTTCACTTCTGCATTGCATAAGTGAATTTTGAGATGTCAGATAAGATTACACCTCACCAAAGGCCTGCTCTATTCTTACCTAAGGAGGTTTCATAATAATATTGAAAATAAGTAGTGATGTGAATTGCCCAAACTTGCCCAGTTTGTGATTTATGTGAAATTATATCAAAACTATCTTAGTTACTACACTATGCTCAGAGAAAGATTATTAATAATATAACACTTATTTTAACTTGAATTCTCATTAAAGACATTACTGATCAGTATTTATTGAGCATTCATTATAGATGGCATATTGAAAAATGAAGCAAAATGTCAAGTAACATGGCTATTTCCCTCTTCTGAACTTCACTGTTTGGAAAACAGTATAAACCAATGGCCCATGGTAGCAGAGAAATTCAGATGCAAGACTATCTAACCATGAGTTCTTGTGTTAGGATAATGTGATTAAGCTGATAATTTTTCACTTTAAGTAGTTCATAATTATAAACTCAGCAAAATTTGCATTACTCTCATATAGTAGTTTAGACGCTAGATTAATTCATAGTACATAATTGTGAAATTACTTCCAAATGAGAATTCGTTACTGTTTTCTTTTAATCAATGCCACCTGCTTTCCTATTAATAACCATACTTGTTTATATTATAATTTTTTCCACTATGTGTTTATGTAAAATGTCCTTCAGTTCAGAGGTAGGTGAAAGGGTCTTTAATATTCCAGATGACAGTTTCTGAACTTAATCTGTGTTATAATGAATTATTCCCTAAACAATATTAATCAAAAATATCTTGACTCTATTTTTGAATAATAATGCAGTTCTGCTTCACAACCCAGTCAAACAGAAATTTATGGGAATGTAAACATTGCATCTGATTGCATTTTTGAAATCTTTTCTTGTAGATTCTGCTTGAAGCCTTGAATATGCTCAATTAATGTTTCCCAATTATTTTTATGATTTTGACTGTGATGTGACAGATACTAAAACTCTTGAAGAAAGTAGATAGGTAGGGATCAAAATACATTGTCTGTAGGCAGTCAACTTCAGCTATAAAGAAGTTGTCTTTCTACCATTTATGCATAAATAAATTCAATATAAGGTAACACTAGCTGGCAGTGGCAGTAAGTGAACTCCAGAGATGCTAGGGGTGCTGTCCAGTACACATAGGTGGTTACAATAGTTGCTTCTTCTTAAAAAAAAAAAGAAAAAGAAAATATGTTCCTGTATTTCCTATCATTTGCTCATTTTTTATTCCAGAGAGTGGGTTTTACTTGGTCAAATACATTATCCTATGATGATATAAGGAGTAAGCATATTTATTATAGTTTTATCTTATAAAGTTTATCTATGATATCTTCTGATAAGAATCTAAGAAGAAAATATGGTTCCCATATATGTAAAATATGTTTTAGCCAAACCAAATTCCTAGCAGCCTCCTAGAAAGCCTCCATTCCTTTACCACCCTTTAAACTTGCCCTGTTCTTTAGCTGGCTACCTGTAAGTTCTCACTTTTTATTATAAATTGCTACTTTAAAGTCCCATTTAATATTATATTATGTTTGCATAATTAATGCCTTTGCTTAAAATTTGCAGAAATAAACAATAAAATACCAAAACAAAAATAAAGATAGAACTTCATCTTTAGGTATATAGGGGCATGACCACAAAGTCATATTACCGTCTATTCAGATATGACATATTAGGGTGAAAACAAGAGTACACTAAGGTTGGATTGGTAAGTGGATGAGGAAGTTTGCACAGGGTAAAAAGGAAGTGCTTCATTTGAAACTCATCTTTCCTGCACAGAGTAGGAGAGAAACAGGTCTACTGAACTAGTCTGCCTACATTTTATTCTGCTACCATTTTAATTCTTTAAATGGGTTTTAAAAAGGAATCTAGTAGATGATTGGTGGCAACACTAAACTTAAAGAGAGATTATAAGTAATGTTTGACATTGGTGGTAGTGGTGATGGTGGACGATTTGCTGGTACTTAGTGAAATCTTATAAGATTGATCATGGTGGCCAAAGCTGGGGAATAGCCTAATACTAGGTAAAACAGCTTATAGATAATGGAAAGATCCCATACCCATGCACATATAGAAACTATATGTAGGCAAACATGAATAGAATTTTATTTCAACAACAAATGAAAAGTCCTTCGACTATACTCACACAAGAAGTGGGACATTCATCAAGGGGAAAAATCAGTATGGTCTCAGACTTAACTTCTTTAGAAGTAGAAGATCATGGAACAACATTAAAAGGTTTTGAGAAAAATCAATCTGTCTTCATGCAAGGAGTTTCAGACTCCTCTTCATTACTTCTTCCACTTCAGAAAAGAGCAGAATTGATCTTAGTTTGTTAGATCCTACAGCAACCTGTAGCCTAGTAGGGAGAGTCCTTGTGCAATAAAAGTTATAAGATCTCTGCTAGTGAATAATTGGTTTTCTTCTCTATTTCCTTTTCAAATTGCTGAAGTAGTAAGGACAAAGAACCTCGACTCAGCAAGATGAAAGGAAAGTAATCCTAGCTCAGCATCTAGAATTAAAAAAAAAAAAATCTTTGTTTACATTGCACCTGGTGCTGGTATGTGTGATTTTATCAACCTGTAAAGAAGAAATAGTTCTATCTTAGCCTTATGTATCAAAAGCCAATTAAGCCTAATTTGCTTATGGCCTAAGATAGTTCACTTGGGCCATTTCAGGCCAACAGAGTTCTACACACTGGGCCGTGGGAACAATATTAACAGTAGTCAGCTAGGAATGTCACAAAGGATTAAGGTTAGAAACTAATAAGTGTGTCTGTTCAAAATGGGATTTTGATTTCACATTTGAGTGTCTGACTTGTCATTCTAAATATATAGCAATGATAAAGAAACTCTAAAGTAAAAACTATTGAAAAGATATGTCCACACTAAAAACTTACCTAGGATATGAAATTATAAAAGAAAGCAGAAAAAGTAAATGATAATAAGTTCTTTGAACTTTCAGACCAGAATTTGGCAAAGCTGGGATGGAGTAACCAGAATTCCATCTGAATGGTGACTCAGGTGACTCATGGTCAGCCTTATTGCTAAAAACAGGTATTGTGTTAGAAAGCTATAATCCATGAAAACAGCATGTGAAAGCTGTGGCCAACATTTCCTGGATGACAGATTGTGTCCATTAAGAGACAGGAGTGAGCAGATACAGATTCTTAGTTAAGATCTGGACTAACCCACTGACTGTCTTTTTAAAAGTTATCAGGTATTTGAAAGGTGACCTTGGAATAAGGTGAAATTTGAGAAAATTATTGGGCAAGAAGGAATGTGCACGGAGGTATACAAAAAAACCCCACAAATTCTCATTGAAGGTAAGAGTTCAAATTAAAAATTATACTAGGAAAAATAATACTAAGACATTAAAAATGAGGAAGTGAATTAATTTCTGGTTAATTGGGCTAATTAACTAGCAGGCAAATCTGAAAATAAAAAGTATAAATATTGACATAAGAAAATAAGTATATGGGTAAACTATAAACTAGAAAAAGTCAAAAAGAGAATTATGGGCCTCCCCTGGTGGCGCAGCGGTTGAGCACTGGGTTGCGAGGCTGCCCGCAGCCTCTGCAGCACCAGTTCGATCCCAGGCCACCAGCGAGTGTCCCACAAAAAAAAAAAAAAAAAAAAAAAAAGAGAGAGAACTAGCAAGTTGGAATATAGGATACATATTGAGCCAAAACACAGAAAGAGAAGTTTTAAAACAGAGACATTCCAATACAAATTTAATTAAATTCCAGAAAGATTTTAACTTATAAGGGATAATCTAGAAAACTGTAAGGGATAATCTAAAAAATAATCAAATGTAGGATGATCAAGCATATGTAAAATAAAAACAAATGAGCCCCATAAAACTAATAGGTATATTTTAGATTCCTAAGGCTGCTGTAACTAAGTTCCACAGACTAGTTGGCTTAAAATAGAAATTTATTGTTTCAAAGTTCTGGATGCTAAATGCATGATGTCAAGGTGTCAGTAGCATTGGTTCTTTCTGAGGGTTGTGAATGGAATTTGTTTGCTCCTTCTCGCCTATCTTGTGGTAGTTTGCTGGCTTGTTGGTATTCTGAGGTTTGTCTCGGAATCTCCCTGTCTCAGCATTTATCTTCACATGATATTCTCTGTTTGATTTTGTTTCTTCTTTTTTTATATATATTTTTATTTTTTTAAAGATTTATTTATTTAATTATACAAGCACTGGGTACAGTCAGAAGCGCGGGAGGGTGAGAGAATTCACCAGAGCCAGAGTGGGGAACAGAACAGGCAGACTACAGACTAACGAAGAAATAAACTGCTGAGGGGAGCAGCGGGAGCGGCAGGAGAGGTCTGCATGCCATGTGGGACCCTCGCTGGTGGCCGGGGATCCGACCGGCGCTGTAGAGGCTGCGGGCAGCTTTGCAGCCCAGCGCTCAATCGCTGCGCCACCAGGGGAGGCCCTTTTTTTTTTTTTAAAGATGTATTTATTTATGCATACAAGAGCTGGGGTACAGGCTAGAGGTGCAGGAGGTGAGAAGAGTCACCAGAGACAGAGTGCAGAGCAGAACAGACAGATTGACTGAAATACAAGGCTGAGGGGAGCAGCGGGCGAGTTAGGAGAGGTCTGCTGTGCCATGTGGGTCAACTCCCTGACCAAGGATTGAACTTGTGCTACAGTGGCTGCAGATAGCTTCATAGTGCTGCGTCTTAACCCCTTGCACCACCAGGGAGGTCCTGTTTTTGTCTCTTTGTCCAAATTTCCCCCTACTTATAAGGACACCAGTTGTATTAATTTTGGTCCACCCAATGACATCAGTTTAACTTGATTGTCCTGTAAGGGCCCTGTTTTCAAAAAGTCACATACTGACGTAGGTACTGGATTTAGGGCATCAACACATCTTTTTTGGAGAACACAATTCAACTTGTAATGCAGTCCAAATATTAAAATAGTAAAATTAAAGTAAGACTTCATAAAATCAAAGAGCAAGATAACAGGAAGAAGGTTCAAATTGGCAGTAGAATTCTCATCAGCAGCAACCACGGCAGAAGGGAGAGGAAGAAAGTTTTCAAAGAACTGAAGGAAAGTAACATAACTGTTAAGTTGGAATTCCATACCAATTTAAATTACCCTTCCAGAGTAAGGACTAAATACATCATTGTTTCCAAGTACAGGAAAATCTAGAAAGTTACCACTCATTGATAATTTCACAAACACCTACTAAAATTGAAACTAAAGAGAAGGAGAAGTGTGCAAAGACGTATGGTACTTTCAAAAACTTGTGAAGTATATCGAAATATCAATTAACTACTACACGTAAAAATATATTTGTGTGTGGCTATTTAAAAAATAGAATAAAAGAATCTAGTTAACAAGATCAAGAAACATTGGGAGAATGAGGGTAAAAATGTTCTGAAGACTTACTTGAGAGCATAGTAAAACTGAATAATGAGTTTGTTAGAGGAATTTATGTATAAATATATGTGGCAAATGTACGTCACACAAACACAGGGGAAAAGAAAATAGGAGGCAATGATATTAATTACATATTCTCTAGCACAGGGACAAAAATGGTTTAAAGTCATTCAGAGAAAAATTAAAGAGCAATGAAAGATGCTCAAAAATATTCCTGTTTTATGATCTCAGCACTGTCATCTTTAAAACAACTACTTTGTCATCAAAGCTTATGCCTAGACATTAAAAAAATGACAAAACATTAATGTTATTAACATTAAAGTTTACAAATCAAAAAAGAAACACACAATGACAAAGAAAATTAATAGCCTAGTTGGAAAATGAGCAATGGTCATACAAAAATGATTTACAGAAAAAACACAAATATCCAAGAAACATGAAAGTATACCTGGAAAAGTGAAAATAATAAAGGATGAAATATATCAAATTTTTACAGATTGAAATTATATACATTCATTATTTGTGAAACTATAATATGCTCATGTTTTATTGATGGGAATTAAATTCTGTAATTGATTTAGTTTATGTATCAAATTTTAAGTTGAACAAATTATTTATTTCAAAGTATAATCTCACTTTTAGAAATTTAGTCAAAGGAGTAATTACCAAGGTATTCTGCACATTTTTTTAATACATTTTATTTTTATATTCCCCATACAATTGCAACCCCCTTATTTTGATCCCAATCCCTCCCCTCCCCGCCCCCCGCTCCCCATAGAGTGTCTCTAGTTCATAGTTTTTTGTTGACTTTGATTTTCACTTTCTTATTGTTATCCATTTTCCTTGTCCCTTATTTAAGTTTTCTAGATTCCTGCTATGAGTGAGACCATCCAGTATTTTTCTTTTTCTTTCTGGCTTATTTCGGTGAGCATGATCCCTTCCTGCTCCATCCATGTTGCTGCAAATTGCATGTGTTTATCTTTTTTGAATGCTGAGTAATATTCCATGTTAAATATTCATCTATTTTTGGGCATTTGAGTTGTTTCCAAAGCTTAGCTATTGCAAACAGTGTTCTGCACATGTTTACAATACTGCCTTGAGATTTGGATGACAAAGTCGTTATTTTAAAGATGATAAGGCCAAGCATCATAAACCAGGGATAGTCTTCTCTTTAACTCTTCTCTGAATGACTTTCAACCACTTTTTTCCTATGCTATGGAATACAGAAACACAAGCTCTTCCTTTAAAATTGAGACCATGATTTTATTCCCATAAATTAAGAGTAACTTCAATAAACAATAGGAAATCATACATTGCCTAATTATCATCAGAAGGATGGCCCTAAGATCATTTTTCTAACATCAATGCCATCCTTCTTGCAGACATTCTCTATTACATCGATTCATTATGATACCTGCAATTCCTATATTTTGAAAGATTTCATCAATAGCTCAATTTTATGCCAATGGTTTTAATACCTTCCCTGAAAAATGTCTAGACAAAAGTCATTGAGACCTGTTTTTTTGTGGATTCACAAATGCAGATGTCTACAGGTTCTAGAAAGTAAAGTAATTGAGAAGAGTAGTCTAGGTGGGAAACTTATTCAGCCATCTAGGAGGCACAGGATTCTTTGGGGGATATATTTCAGTTTTTGGAAGCTAAGCAATTGGGTTGACAGTCTTTCCAATGTCTCACTCAATGAATGGGTCCAGTCTTGGGGAGGAATCCTCTAGAGGACAGTGAAAGCTACTGGATTGGTACATTTTATTAAATCTTCTATATCTGGTCTTGTGTCTATTTTGATGAAAGCAGTTACCTTTTTCAGTAATGCTGTGCTGGCTGAGATTGGCTTGCAATCTGCAGGGTCCCTCTCCCTCAATTATTTCCCATAGAACTAGTAGTATAGTGAATATGCACAGGCCCTCATAGAGGTTGCATACATTTACTGACTAGTCTAGAATAGTACTTTCCTCTACACGGTTTAGTCCAGCCAATGAGATGTGCTCCACAGTGATATCCCCCCGCCCATTTATATTAAAAAGGCTTAAGAGGAAAATGATTTAATATGTCTTTTAGGGAAAAAAAAACACATGCAAAATATCCTGCAAATGACATGTAATATATAACAATATGTTAGCAGTGTGTACACTGAATTTAAGTGTTTTGTATTTATTACTCTTGACAGAGAATGTTCTTTAAGAATTAATTCTATTTAGGATAAGCAATCTTCATTTCCTATCATCACCTTTTCAGCAATGGAGGGGTATTTTTCAACAAATTGATGGAAAAAGATAGGTGGATATATTCTAGTAGGTGTTAATTTGTGGTACAGAGCAGGATGATATAAGAGTTGGAATGATCCCAGAAAATATTCCAAACAATAATGACATCTATTTGGAAATGACTAAACTAGAATTAATCAGTTTTTCTGACCCCAGGGCTATTTGACCTTCTATGTCCCCTATCTCAATGAATAGAAATAACATCTACCTAGTTTCTCAAGTCAAACACACAAACATATCCTTCACTCCTGTCCCTTTCCCTTCGTTAATTCTGCAGCTCACAAATCCTATCACTTTCATCTTCTCAATTGACTCTAATGCATCTTCTGCTTTTAATATAATATTACCATCATTTATTATTTGTTTATTCTTATAACATGGCAATGCATTTATATTTTTATAATAGCTTTGGGGTTACATTTTTATTTTTCCATATATGCATATATCCCACCCACTCTCCACCAAAGCTGCCATGCCAAAGCTCTATTACTTCCTTCCTTTATCCCCTCCTCCCTTCCCAATTTCCTCTGGTAACAAGTATATTTTTTCACTAAGATTTCACAAGATTGTTTTTGTTGCACTTTCCTGTATATTTTGTTATTGATATTCCACAGGTAAATGAAACCATATGTTATCTGTCTTTCATTTTTTGACTTATTTCACTTAGCATAATCACCTTGAGTTATATCCCTACTGCCTCAAAAGGCACTATGTCATCTTTCTAAACAGCTGTGTACTATTCCATTGAGTATATGTTCCACAATTTCTTCATCTGTTCATCTGTTTATGGGCATTTAGATTGGTTGTATGACTAGGCAATTGTGGACTCTACCACTATGAACATAGGAGTACGTTAAGTCTTTTTGTATAAGAGTATTCATGGTTTTTTTGGTAAGTACCTAGTAGAGTATTACTGGATAAGGACACCAATGTTTAGAAAGACCCAAATTGTTCTCCTTCAGTCCACACTTGCCCCCTGTAATTTACTTCCTATTTTGTAGCCAAAGTGGCCTTTGTAAGAGACATCTCTGATCATCTCACTTTACCCCTTAAAAGTTTTCAGTGGTTATCAGGAAAGGCCCCAAATGCTTTAACATTGCTTATAATGTCTTTTAGGAGATACCTCCCTACTTTTTAATCTCATTTCCTATAAAACCCCTTTGATAAACCGATTATTCTGAACTCCATTCAGTTTTTGGAATAACGCCTCCCTCTTACCTAATATCTAGTTCTTTAAAAAAGAATCCTTTCCTCTGAAATTCTTTTCCCTATGCTCTTTACTTGAATAATTTATAGAACATTTCAGCTCTCACTGGAATATTGCTTTGAGTAGGATGACTTCTCTGACCCCTGGTCCTGGTTTAGATATCTCCCTAAGTCCTTATCTTACAGTATTTACTATACTATACCAATTGCAATTGTTTAGTTACCTAAATGCCAAACCCCAGTCTACTGGACAATAACTTCCTGAAATTTGAGATCATATTTTTACTTTGCACAATGGTAGGTAAATAATACGACTAAATATGAACTAAATGCTAAACATTGATTGATTGAATAAATAAATGAATGAATGAAATGGAAGAAAGCTTGGCTAGGGATGTTTACCAAGGGTGCAGTTTTATCTAATATCAAACTATGCCAAACTGGGACTATTGTAGGCTAGTATTAATATAAATAGTCTTAAATATATTACTTTCTATAAAATAACATTAAATAGAAAAAATATTTTAGCATTTAGGATGCTAAGTATATATTTGAACAAATAACAAAGAAATATTAATGACAATGTTTCTTTGATTAAACAGATGCCATTCATATTGCTATAAACACTTACCAAGTGCCAGCAATGTGTGATCCTCTAGGCAGAATGTTGTGTTAGACAAAGTTTCTGCGAAATTTGACAGACAATGTGCAAACACAGTACAAGCCTGGATTATGCTCAACATAAGTGGTGATGAGGTTCTCCAGTTTGTATGTAAGGTTTTCACCAATGGATGTTAGTTTTAACATTGTAGAGAAGACTGTCTAGGAATCTGTTTCACTCGAAATTAAGGGGTTTACCAGCCTGGGCTCAGAAGTCAAACGGGTTTAAACCCAATGCTGGCTCTTCCGCTTACAACTTAGAAGAGATCCCTAATGGTGATGAACCTAAGTTTTCAAGTATGTAATGCAATAATTTTAGTAATAATAGCTGTTGTTGATGGTTAATTTTTATGTGTCAATTTCACTTGGCCAAGGCATATAGAGCTAGTTGTTGGTTAGTAGTTCTGGGTGTGTCTGTGATGGTGTTTCTGGATGAAATTAGCATTTAAATCAGTAGACTGTATAAAGCAGATTGCCCTCTTCAATGCAGTTGGGCCTCATTCAACCCTGTGAGGGCTTGGATAGAAAAAGGGGCTGCAAGAAAAAATTAACTCTCTTATACTCATGTCCTTGGACACTGGAGTTCCTAGTCCTCAAGTCTTTCAACCCTGGAACTTATAACAGTATTCCCCTCCCCTCCACAATCCCCTTCTCCCCTAAATCCCTTGTTCCAAGGCACTTAGCCTCTGTCTGAATTATACCAACATTTTAGGTTCTCCATCTTGCAGATGGCTTACATTAGGACTTTTTGTCCTCCGTAACAACATGAGCAAATTCCTATAATAAATCTCCTCTCATATAGTTATATATGTCCTATTGCTTTTATTTTTCTGGAGGACCAAGAAAATAGTCTCATAGACTTACTATTGTGAAAATTAAACCACATTATATAAAATTATTGGAATAGTACCAGGCACATAGACAGTACTCAGATGATGAACAAAGATAAAAGATGTTAAATGAAATCACCTGGGATCTCACAGATATTAAAAGGCAGGGGAATAGACCAAGTTCTTTTGATTTCTCATTTACTCACCTATACCTCGTGTCTTTACTGACTTGTTTGAATGCACTACATGGATGCAAATTGAGGAGACATCGTAAGTCAAGATATCCCAGAATGACAATGCTTTAATGGACTGTGTTATTTTCTTATTACTCTGCCCATTTTCTCTGCTAGTTACTAGTAGTAAGAAGGAGAAAAGAATATGAAGAATCATGTTAGCCAACAAAATGCAATGATTTGAAGAAAAAGAGGTCAGGTTAGAAAGTATTACAGTATAGAATTGTTCTTTTGTAGTATAAGTATAGTACCAAGGTGGTAAGTATATATTTTATACCATGACTGACCTACTGTAGACAAAGATGCATGGCAAAAATAGAGAAGGAGGAAACTTGAGGAGCAAAAGGAACATTCTTTGCCCACTAATTTTTTATGAATTGGTAGAGATGCATGAGAGTTTAAATATTTATTCTTTTGATTTTCTAAGGATTTTCTACTTTAAAATATAAGTCTTATAAATGCAAATATTCTAAGATATTCATAGGGATTTGGATATAAAAATAGTTTTCTAATAAATGGGACTCATTATTCATCATCTTTTAAACCGAAGATCACCTAGATGTTCATCAATAGGTTCTTATATAGATAGCTATAGAGTGGAATAGTTCTCATTAACAAAGAAAGAAGCTTCTAATGCAGGAAAAAAAATATGGATGCATCTCAAAACATATATAGAGTGAAAGAATATAGAAAAGTACATTCTGTGTCATTCCAACTGTATAATGTTTAAGAAGGTTAAAATTAATCTATGGAGATAGAAATAAGAACAGTGGTTGTCAATGTGGGAGTGGGCAATGACTGGAAGTGGGTATTAAGAGCTTTCTAAGGTCATGAAAATGTTCTATACAGGGTATTGAATAAATGGGTATAAACACTAATCAAGACTCATTGAACTGTACATTTGTCATTGGTACATTTCACTCTCTATGGTTTTCCTCTATTAGAAAAATGAAGCTCAGAAAAAACATTACTTAGTAAACTAAGTCTCATGGCCTGTTGTAAGCAGTAGTGATACAGCATAGAAAAAAAAGAGGTAAAATTCTCACTTCTCTAGGCATATGTATATATTAATTACATGAAAAATGTGCTAAAATAAAAATGCAAATATGGTCTCTGAGAATGGAAAATTCTATACAAATAAATAAAAGTGGGCATGAATCTAGAAGGTGACCATGGGGATCAGGAAGTATTACTAGTTTGGGGGGGCCAGGTATTTTGGTAGTTTTATAATATCCAATGCTGGTGTAGTTTTGGTAAAAGGATATGATTATATTTCAAGACCTAGTTCAGAAATCAGTATAACCATATGTAGCAAGAATCATATCTTTAAATTTTTTCTTACCTTGAACAAAATAATTCCATTTTCTTGGAATGTAAGGAAAGAGTTTTCAAAGAATATAAAAGCATGAAGGATGTTATAGTGATACTATCGATATTAAAATGAAAAGTAAACTCATATTAACCTGGTTAAATGAAATACAGAGTAATTAATTAATATACAGGCACTTCAATTATGAATATACAGACTATATATATTATAGATATAATATATATGGAAATGCTTATGATAAATTGAAATGTGAAATTCTATCTAAGTTTAGATTAGATTATAATATTATGTATCAACAAAGACTAAAAAGAAGTAAAAATAAATAGTTTCCTTGCTTGGATTAAGAGATTTCTTAAAATATTAAAAACAGATCTACCATATGAAACAGAAATTCTGGGGGCTAGTTCCAATTAGTCCCCAGTCAGGAGTGATGAGAGCAAGGTATCCATAGTTAAGAGAGATACTTCACCTCCCCATCCAAAAAGGAAAAATACCTTAAAAGCCCTCCTGCTTTACTGCTCTGGGCAGCTCTCCCATTTTCCTGAGGCAGCCGCTGCCTCCTGCAGGGTTCTGTCCTGTCAGTTCCTAATAAACTTTGTTGCTGGCGTCATTCTGGTGCTTCGTAAAATCCTTTTCTGGAGAGATACCAAGGCCCTCAGGATCGTGGTCCTCAGCAGAGATGTGGTATTTTCTCCATCTGGTGAGTCCATTAACCACAAGTTCTTGATTCCTGTTAAGAGGCTTCTAATCTAGGTCCCTCAATGACTAAGGTATTGTTCCACCTGTAGCTCACACAGGCTATGTGTGTTCTAAGTAGGGCCATTTTTTTTTTTTCAGAGATTGATGCAAAAGTGGGAGGGAGATGACCTCTTTCCTTCTGAAATCACTGGCAAGACCCCTTGAGTCTGCAACTGGAGAGGGGC
This sequence comes from Talpa occidentalis, assembly GCF_014898055.3. NCBI lineage: Eukaryota > Metazoa > Chordata > Mammalia > Eulipotyphla > Talpidae > Talpa > Talpa occidentalis. The sequence goes on from NW_023604295.1 coordinate 27,749,922, forward strand.
AGCCATCTTTGCCTCCAGTTGGAGGGAGTTTGAAATAATGAAGAGAACACAGAGGAAAACAGAGCTGAGAGAATGAGACTGCTGATTGATGACATTTTGGATCCAGTCAGCTTCTATTCCTGGTATTATGTGAACTATTAAAGAGTGAGGAGTTTCACATTTTGTTATGCTAGTTTTAGGGGTTTCTATCCTTATAAACAAAGGAGTTTTGACTAACACAACAGTACTGCTATTTTAAGAAGCTTCCCAAAGAGAATTCTTGAAGAAGTCTGCAGGAGGTGTTCAACGACCTTACAAAGCAGTAGGGGTTTGATTGACTTTTTGGAAGAATGAAAAACTGAACATACTTGGTCTCATCTTCAAATTATTGGGGGAAAAGCAGATGGATCCAGCCATCTCTTATAATTGCTTAGTTGGCTAAATCACTATGGACAACAGGGATTTGCTATTTTATGAAATTAAAAGAAGAAACACAGAAGCTATTATCTAACTTCTGAAAAAGAAGAAATGCCTGCAGATTCTTAGGCCCCAGCAGGAAAGAGACCATAACAGTCTATCAGTCCAGCAGTAGTTAAAAGTTGCATATTTCGTGTCTTACTATGGTTAACAGCAGCTATTTTCTAGCTTCCAGAAAAGGAGACTTTTCTATATTCTCTGAGAAGGGAGTTTAAGATCTCAAATATTCATCTTTTAATTTAGATCTCAGGGAAGAAAAATAGCTATTCTACAACAGTGACTCCAAAGAAATGTTGGATTCTGAACCTCTGATTTGAAAGGTCTGAAAGATGATACTCCAAGCTAACCAGAGAGCTTACAGGCAGATATCCTGCTGGGAGACCCTGAAGTTAGGCCCTTCTAATTTTCAGGTTTGTTTTTTTTTTTTAAGGTTTTGATGACTTTTTTATGTCTAAATATATATTTTTAAATTTTTAATTAAATTAATTAATTAATTTTACATCAGTCTTCCTCTTTGTACCATACATGTTTTCTTCTCTCAGATGTAGTCCCATAAGTATGCCATCCAGTCATTGTTTAGCTTGCATCAACCTGAGTGCTCTCTTGTCAAAACTGAAAATTAGAATTGGTGGTGGGTGGTGGGAATTCTAATTTTCAGTTTTGACAAGATAGCACTCAGGTTGATGCAAGCTAAACAATGACTGGCTGGCATGCTGACTGAATCTGAAAGGAAAATGTCAGGAGGTCAAGGATATTGGACTCCAAAGGAGGACAATCTACTAGGGTCTCCTTACCCTTACTCACTATGTGCTTTGTGTTCTTCAAAGACACACACACACACACACACACACACACACACATCAGAAAATATAGAAATTAAAGAATAAAAGATACTCATTGTCACCAGACAAGGGAAAAGCGAGGGCCCCACAGTTCATCCCAACCTCTCCCCTAAAACAGGCCAATAATCTAACAGTGTAAAAGCTGCTGTCTACTGCTCCATCTGCTGGTAGTAGGGAGGATGGATTGAGGGGGGCCATGCTCCCTAGCCCAGGAAAAGGCTCTTGAGACCTTTTGTGAAAAGTGGCCTCCACAGACACCAGTAAGGGCAGGGAAGGAGTCAGGGTTTAGTGCTTAGTGAATGAGCAAGGAAATTGCACCTCGGGGAGACCTTTCTGAGCCGAAGAGAGAGACTCAGAGAGGTGTTGAGGCTAGGGTTCAATATAGGTTTTAAGAATGGGGTTTGAGAACAAAGGAATTAAGATTTATTGGCTAAGAAAGCAAGGAGAGTAGACTGGCTAAAGTCCATTTATTGTTGCTGATTGTGGGCACCCATCAGCTGCAGCTTGGTAGAGGGGTAAAGTTACCTGCTCGTGACCGTCACCAAGGTGAACATTTCATGGAGGCCATGTGTCCACAGCTCTAGCCTGAACTGGTCTGGTCTCAAGGTCCATAGCTCCCTTTTTCTTTTGGGTCTTTTAATTCCCCTCTTGCCCATAGCAGCCAAATTGATAAGCTGTGAAAAGATAGCTCAGAAATGCCCAGGCTGAGGGAAACTGGTGAAAACAACCAACCAACCGAAAATAAGGAACTGAAGAAATTCATGGCAGCAGGTGTCTGGTCCTGAAGTCATGAAGTTTTTAACCTCTTGTTTACCAGCCTGTGGAAGCTGTAAAATTCTTGCAAAATTTTTGTCCTTGATTACAGTATTGTCTCTGTTCTGGGACCTTTCCTGTCTCCCTCATGAGTTACTAAAATCATTCTTGGCAACATTTTGTCTTAGTTCCTTTTACTATTTCCACCTTTATATATGTCTTTCATGCAGTTGTAATCACGGTATATATAGCTTAACATTGTACTTTTTTCAACATAAGCATTTTCTCTGTTTTTTTCATGCAGCTTTGTAGTAAGCATTTTTAATGACTGCATAACATTTTTTTGCTGTGAAAGTAATTCTTACTTTTTAGTTGACAATTCCTATGAGAATTGGATGAAAGATGATACTTTTATTTCAGAGATTCTCTTTCCTCAATATGCTGTAGAAATATATGCAGGTTTTTAAAAGATTATCTCAGCCTCATTCACAGAAATTCAGATTTGTTTATTCCGGAGTGGGATCTAGTAATCAGCATTAAAACAAAACAAAACAAAACAACCCAGATGATTCTTATGTGTCGAAGACAGAATCACTGATATTCTTCCAAAATATATATGTCCTCCGAATTTACTATACAGCAGTTTTCATGGATTCTTTGGGTTCAAGGATCCCAAGTTGTCATTTGGTTTACATGACATAGTTTACATAATTGCTGCACAGTTTTAAGACACTTTTCATTGTCCTTTATAAACAGTGTAGCTGTGGGCACGTGGATGTGTACTATGTTTTTCACAAGTAGGATTCCTTAAAGTACATGATGATTCTGTGATTCTTTATACATGTTACCAAATTCTCTTCCCATATTTTCTTTCCACTCATATATGTGAAAATCAGTAATCAGCTGAACATTTAAGGGGATCCTCCTCTGGTCTCTGGAGCCCTCTGTTCTACCCACTTGTCTCCTCTGTTGCATACTTTTCTCCTGAAACTCCAGCTGCTCTGAATATCAGCTTCTGCCTCTCCAATTTGGCAGGACCAAATTGCTTTGTTTGGGTTCCCACTCTTTGTGCAACATATAGCATAGAAACTGGTTTCAGGTTGTAAACTGGTATAACAGTGCTTGTTTTCCTCCTTTTGGGATCAAAATCCAGTGCTGCTTTTTGTCCAATGTCTGAAAACCAGTTTCACACACCTTTTTCTAGTTGTTTAAGGTGGATCAAATAAACTTTATCTCCCTCTCACTATATCTTGGTTAGCAGCATAAGCCAATCAATTTATATTTAATTACGTATATTTGGATTTATTCCCGAAATTACATTCCTCCATTTTTTTCCTCCCCACCCCCTTTATTGAGAGTGTTTTTCAGTTTGTACTCCAGAAGTCCTAGAAGTCCTCAGATTACTTTTGGCAGTCTCTATAGGGTTGTATATACATTTTGGTGGTTCCATAATATACATAGTTTGTTAAAAGAGTGCACTATGAATAAAAATTGCTGAAAACTAATTAATCAAGATAATTTTAAATCAACTAGTTAATAAGAGAGATAATTCTGTTTATTCATTTAATATTTACTGAACGCAAAGACACCAGGGACACTGCCGACCTAGGTGAGTCCTTTTGGAGAGTACATCTTCTGAATTAGGCGGCAAGGACTTGATACAGGGCAGCAAGGGGCACTAAAACTGGTCAAGGACACTGCCCATAGAGGTTACCATGCACTGTCTGAGTTCTTCACCCATGCGCATAATCGCAAGACTACTCAGGCTCAGAGAACAACAATGGCTTTTATTTAACAAACCAGGAAAAAACTAAGAGTTACTGAGGCCAAAAGTGGCTTTTACCTCACCCTAAGCACTGTTCAATGTTTTCAAGTCCCAAACAAATGCAGCTAAAGTGGCGTCTTCCTGCTACGGAGGCTTGGAGCACATGGCACACAGACTATAGGCCAGGTTCCAACCTATGAAGACAGCAGAAGACAACAGGAGATGCTCCCAGAGCTGCAGAGATGCCCTAGCACAGCACCAGACAAGTGACACTCAAAATAACAGCCTCGGCAGCTGAATGACCTGACATACGACCCTACTCACACAACTCACGCGAGGTGCCTGCTCCGGGGTCTTTGCCTTCTCTGCCAGGCTGTAACAACAGCAAAACCAGGAACAGTTTCACTGGCTCGGCTACTTGCAAAGCCTTGGAACTTTTCCTCTCTGAGGTGGCCTGTTGGAGGCCCCTCCACATCCTTCAGAGGGCTGCACCAGCCTTCTGGATGATGGACATGGTGGGGGCTGAAATCTCTGACCCTGGAATTGCTGAAGATTTGAAAACTCAGAATCCCGAACACTGAATGCTGGAGTCAGCTTCTGCAGTCCCTTATATTTCTTATCAGTCTCCACCCCCAAATGTGATACTTTTTAGCATTTTCCCTGGGGCTCTCTGTCCTCACCAGCAACCCCTCCAGGGGGCACCACCTGTAACAGTCTTTGGCTTCAGCCACTGATTACAGACTTGCTCTAATAATTGAAATCTTCAGGCATCTTTTTTTTGTCTATTATCATATTGGGTTTTAGTGATCATATTCTCCTTTATATTGAAGTTATTTATATTTACAAGGCTTTATGGAAGAGCAGAGATTTAAGTCCCAGAGCGAGGTAGGTGCTGAAGAATGATATAATTAGTTGAATTGCACAGAATTGTGAAAATCAAGTTATGGAAATACCAAAAAAGGGAAGTTTATGGCTCCAGCCTCAATTTTTCCAGGCAAAAAGTTAACCCTGCCTTGTTTCACCACTGTGGTCCTGTGAAATACAAGACTTAACTGGTATTAATGAGCACATCTCTATTATTCTGATTCAGTGGAATTTCAACTTATAAATCTGTTGTTATTTAGATAAACATTGCTTCCATTTTAATATGTTCTGTCTTTAATTGCTGCTCAAATTCCTACATCAATATCAAATAACAATGTTTATTAATGATGCAGATTTTTCTGTTCCACATCCCAAAAACTGTGCAATCAGAATCACTAGAAAGGGCTACCTAGAATTTACATTTTAATAAGTGCCACAGGTGATTCTATGGTTTGGTTACTATTGGTCTCAGTATTGGTATGTGAGTTATCAAGGAAAATAAACCATACTTTTGGCTGGGGAAGGAGTCTCACCTACTCTGTTCTGTGCCCTGGTCCTTTCACCCCAGTTATACAGGTGGGTAGAAGACTATTCTAGAAGACCAATAGCTAACCCATTTATTAATAATGTAATTTCAGAACCCATCCCCAATGTATTGTCATTTTTAGAGATACTAGCAAATCAATCTTAATTAAAGATGTCAAATAAAAATGAGGTGCAGTTGTGGGTTTAGCAGCTAAGTGCTTTTCTAACTAATGAGAATAAACTCCCAGCTGTTTTGCAGGATTCTTTAGTATAAAATACATGCATCAGAAATCTTTGTTTGTTACCAGCATAGCTCAGCTGAGCCATGAGAATTGGGTTTCAGAGCAGTCAGGAATTAAAGAATACCTTGCTTTTGGCTTATTTCTGTGGATCAACTAGGTTTTACTCTGTTTATGAAGCCCTAGATTCAATCTAAGCATACAATGGATAAAACAAAGGCTGACATTGGCATTGGATTCATGGTTTGGCTTTGTCCCTCACTGACTATTTAACCTAGAGCAAGTTCATGACTTTTATTGGGTTTCAGCTTCTCTGGGAAACGAATGCAACCATGCCTTACCTATTTCAATCACTATTATGAGAATGTATGAGATAACATCTCATCATGGTTCTTGATTTCTGAGGATCCAGACAATGGAAAATTCTTCTTATGAGCATGACTTCTTCCATCCCCAAATACATCTGTCCTTTGTCATGTGATCCTATGGCCCTACATCTTACCATGTGTGGGTTAGAGATAAGGGGAATAATAATTTAATCAGCGGTAGGTATGAATACATGATGAAGTGCTAGTTAGGCCATCAAGCTAAATACTTTGCCATTAATGATATATTTATGCATTTGCTTACTCACTTGATAAATACTGATTGATCACTTAATAGCAAAGATATAATTAATTTTGTATATGTATACAAGTGTATGTATATTTGGTACGTGAGTAAAAATATAATTAAGTATAAATCCAATGTATCAAGAATCTAGGTGTTGGGCCTCCCCGGTGGCGCAGCGGTTGAGCGCTGGGTTGCGAAGCTACCTGAAGCCACGGTGGTGCCGGTTCAATCCCCGGCTGCTCCCCGGCCACCAGAGGAGGGTTCCACATGGCGCGCAGACCTCTCCTGCCGCCCGCTGCTCCCCTCAGCAGTGTACTTCGGTCCTTCTGCCTGCTCTGCTCCCCTCTCTGGCCCTGGTGAATTTTCTCACCCTCCTGTGCTTCTGACTGTACCCAGTGCTTATATAAATAAATAAATAAATCTTAAAAAAAAAAAACAAAAACAGAATCTAGGTGTTAATAATAACTGCATAGCTCAGTAAGAACATGTTGAAATGCTACAGAAATTGGCCTAAGGAAAGGTTATATACAACAAGACTGTTAGAACAAGGCATTGATCAAATTGAAGTCATACCCAAGGTGAAATCATACTTGAATGATGAATGACAGCCTATCAATCAAAGTAAGTTCCAATGTCCAGAATACAAAAGGGAGAAATTTTTAGCCCTTTTCTTCACATTTGATCTACCTTTTCTGTTCACTCTCTTCTTATTCACCTATCTAATTGCATCTAAAAGATCTAGAAGATAAAGAGTTGCAAATTGATATCTTAGTGGTCTTATAAGGGATGAACCTGAGTTTTATTTCTTGTTTCTTGTTTTGAAGTGATTAGGTATAAGTATTCTGGTTTTTTGGGCGGGGGTTGGCCAAACAAACTAAATGTTCTAATTTTTATCTCTTCCACACTTTCAACTGCATGGATAAGTTAAATCAGGTTTGACTACAGACCTACCCATTTTTTTTTTCACTTGCTCAATGTCCTTCCTTTCATGGTAAGCTAGTGGTGATGAGATTCCAAGACTTGGATTTGAGGGAACTAGGACTTTGTAGTCTTTGAGTCTAAGTAGTATAGAAGCCACCTTTACCAGTATTTGTGCAAATTCATGTGTATAGTATATAATTGTAAATATTACTGATAACTAGAGCAACATCCTAAAACAACTCTCAGTTATATAACATTTAGGTTTACAAATCCTGATTTGGGAACAGGAGGTAGAAGGTACATTGACTGATGTACCTTGTTTGAATTTGGAATGTTTGCATTGGAAAGGTTCTTGAATATCATCTAAGCCATTGCTGTACACCCCCCTTTGGGCTTTAGATTCTTTGGAAAATGTTGTGAAGGCTATATCAATGAAATATTTTACACTGTATCGGGGCCATTCTTTTCCCTTCAAACCTATATACAGAGATCCATGAATATACTTCTTGGTCTTATCTAGCCACCATTTTATGTGTCAATGAACCAGATTCATTCGTTAACAAATTTTTGTTCATGATAACCAACATGTTCATTTTTTTTTTTTTTTTGCTAGATGCACGGAATATCAGGAAAAATAATTTCTTCTTTCTGTTCTCAGGAAATCCTACAAAGTTTAAGTGAATTGCTTAAGGTAATAATGACAGTAAGTGGCATTATGGGGTTTTCTAGCTTCAGATCCAATGTCTGAGGTAAACAAAGCTGGAAATCCAGCAGAGAGTTTCAGCATATAGTATTTTATCAGATAAGATAAAACTTAGGGGACTATCAACAAAGACATTTAGTTCTTAACATGTGGGAGAGTTTCTATGATAGGACTGAAGATATCAAAAAACATACTCTCCCACTTGGGAAATAAAAATACTCCAAAACTGACTTATGGAGATGGTTGTACAGTTCAGTAAAGTGTCAAAAAAATCATTGAATTGTATAGATGAAACAGGGGAATTTCTAACATAAAATATAACTCAGTAAAGGTGTTAAATTATATTTCTTTCCTGCTCTGACATATAAAGAACTTGGAAGCTGTCCCTCCCATACTCACAACATGTAAAACACTGAATAAACTGAAAAGCAATGATTTACTTAGATCCCTCAAAGAACTTCAGTTACAGACCAAACTGCCACCACAATCTGGAGAAACTAGTGAAACAGAGAATCACAGTCGAGATTAGTTTACCTGAAGAAAAAGCCACTGGATCTATAAACATTAGGAACACTTACATGGTAGTTTTGAATGAATTTCTCAAGGTGAATGTGGTCTAGTTTGAGAGTTAAAATCTCCTAGGTGCCCAGAGTTAGAAACACCTCCACACTTTGATGGGTTATACCTCTATCAACCTCATCAGCTCTACAAGATCTTATCATCACAGCAACAGGGTGCAGTGTAACAACAATGGATTACAACAGAGAAAATGACAAGACACAGGTTCCATTTAAGGAGTTCATAAATAAGCACAAAGACAGAGGAAAATAAGACAACATGAGAAAACTAGAAGAAAATGGAAACTTTGGCACCCACATGTGTAGCAATTAGAAAACACAGCCAAGCTCCTTGACAGGTTGCTGACAAAGCCTGATTACCAAAAGCCTGATTACCTCTGTTCCTTTTATCCAATAATCATGTCTGGTTTTCAACAACAGAAAAAAAATATAAGACATGCTAAGAGGCAAGCAAAAATATTCTGAGGATACAAAACAAACATCAGAATCAGGTATAGTATAGATTTTGGAATTATGAGATAGAAATTTAAAATAACTCTGGCTAATTTATTAAAAAACAAATGAGAGAAGTAGGTAACTTCTTAGAACAGATGCATGATATAAGCAGAGAGATGGAAATGCTAAGAAATAATCAGAGTAAGTGCTAGAAATCAAAATCTCTGAAGGAAACAAAAATATGCCTTTTTATAGGCTCATTAAGAGACTGGGCACTGTCAGGGAAAGATCAGTGATTGTGAAGGAATTTCACAAGCTGAAATGCAAAACAAAAAACGTATGAAACAGAATGTCCAGGAACTCTCTGGGACAATTACAAAAGCAGAAAAATAGATATAATAAGAATATAAGAAGAAGGAAAAAGAGAGACTGAAACAGAAGATATGTTTAAAGTGAAACTGGCTATAATTTTTTTCAAAATTAATGACAGATACCAAAGCACAGATCCAGAAAGTTCATAGAACACCAAATGAGATACATACCAAAAAATAATTACATCTCTATATATCTAAATTTCAGAAGACCAAAAATGAAGAAAAATTTAAAGAAGCAATCAAATTAAAACTGGAATAGTTACATTAATTTCCAAAAAAGAAGACTTCAGAACAAGTAGACCTATCAGAGAGAAAGCAGGGCATTATATGATGATGAAGAGATAAAACTTTTAAGAAGCTTTCACTATCCTTATCCTTGAAATTTATGCACCTAACAACACATTAACAAGACATATGGGCAAAGGTAAAGAAACTGCAAGAAGAAATAGATAAATTCAATCTTGTTGTAGTTGGAGACTTCAACATCTCTCTCTCAGTAATTGACAGATCCCACCAGCAGAAAAGCAGCAAGAATATAGTTGAACTGAACAGTGTCATCAATCAAATGGGTCAGGTTGACATTTATAAAAGACTTCATGCAACCATAGCAGACTATACATTTTCTCAGGCTTATATGAAATATTTACCACGACTAACTGCATTCTGGATCACATAACACATCCTAGCAAATTTAAGAGACTAGAAATCATACCAAGTATGCACTTAGACCATCATAGAATTAAGCCAGAAATTAATAACACAAAGATAGGTAGAAACCCCCCAAATAATTTGAGATTAAATGACACACTTCCAAAAACAAGTGAATGAGAAAAGTTATAAGAGGAATTTTCAAAATATTTTATTTATTTTTTATTTTTTGATAATATTTTAAACTAAATATCAAAATATTGTGGGGTGCAGCAAAAAACAGTGCTTACAGGTAAATTTATGGCACTGAATGCATATATGAAAAGAATGAGTAAGAACAATTTAACCAAAAGCAAGCAGGAGAAAAGACAGAATGAGAATTAAAACAGAAATCAAAAAAATGAAAACCGGAAACCAAATAAACTAAAAGCTGTTTCTTTGAAGAGAACACCAAAATTGATAAGTCTGTCTAAAAAAAGAATAAAAAAAGACACAAATAAACATATAAGGGCCTCCCTGATGGCGCAGAAGTTGAGCGCTGGGCTGCAAAGCTGCCTGCGGCCTCTGTAGCACCGATTCAATTCCCGGCCGCCAGCGAGGGTCCCACATGGCGCGCAGCCCTCTCCTGCTGTGCCCGCTGCTCCCCTCAGCAGTGTACTTCGTCAGTCTGTCTGTTCTGCTCCCCGCTCTGGCTCTGGTGAATTCTCTCACCCTCCCGTGTTTCTGACTGTACCCAGTGCTTATATAAATAAATAAATAAATCTTAAAAAAAAAATAAATAAAAAGATACTCAACATCAGATGTCATCAGAGCATTACAAATTAAAACAATAAAGGAATACTGCCTCTAATTCCAAAACAATGACAACAAATTCTGGTGAGGATGTAGAGCAACAGAAACTTTTACTGTTGCCATTTACTGCTGAAGGGAATGCAAAATTTAATAGCATTTGGGAAGACATATTTCCAATTTCTCACAAAGCAAAATGTAAGTTTACTATAGGATCCAACAATTGCACTCCTGGATATTTACCCAAATGAGTTGAAAACTTATGTCCACATAATGCCCTGCACATATGTATTTATAGCAGCCAATAAAAGGAAATAGAGTTTGAGGAAAAGGAAAGTGGCTTAATTTGCCAACAAATGAGATGGGCAGGGGACTCACTGTCCGAAAGACAGCCCTCCTGCTCTTTGGCAGAGGACATGGGTATTTATACAAAGGAAAAAAAGAGGGATGGGCAAGAGTCTGCAAAGGGGAGGGTTCGGCATGGAGATGGGTGGGCGCCAGCTTGCTTTTTTCAACAACTGCTGTTTAACTCCCTTTCCCTTGAATGCAAGAAGACAAACCTGTCAACCAAGGGGGAAATTGCAAGAAATAGGGGAAAGACAAACTTGATAATGCTTATCTGAGAGACCAGTCATTTGCAACTGTACCACAGTGGAATATTATTTCATAACAAAAAGAAATGAATTATCAAGTCACAAAAAGACAAACAGAACCTTAAATGCTTATCACCAGGTGAAAGAAGCCAGTTTGAAAAAGCTATATCTGCATGTTTCCAACTGTACGACATTCTGGAAAAGGCAAAACTGCAGCATTAGTAAACATATCAGTGGTTCCAGGGGTTTAGGAGAAGGAATAGAATGAATAGGTGAAGCTGGGAGATATTTTTAGGGCAGTGAGATTATTTTGCATGATAATGTCAGGTGGTACAGAATATTACAGATTTTTCCAAACACACTGAATTACATAAGACAAAGGTATAAACAAAGGTATATAGGATGTTGTCAGTATTGGTCTGTTAATTGTAACAAACCATACTCATGTAGGATATTAATAATAGGGGAAACCTTTTGTGAGGGGTTTGGGAGAATAGGGCATGTCTCTGTACTACCTGCTCAATTTTAAAGTAAATCTAAAACTTCTAAAAAATAAAACCTATTTGTTAAAAATACGTGTATTTTCTCCACTTTATAATTCTGATATGTGCTGTCCTATAGTGTGAAATTAAGACCTTTCAAGGCAGATCTTGCCTTTTATGGCCTATCTATGTCTTTTCAGGCATTTTTCTCTTTTTTTTTTTTTTTTTGCTCTTTCCTTAACAAACTTGCCCAGTGGGGGGCGAAAAAATAAACCATTTCAAAACAATAAATAAACATTACAACTTACAGATCCAAATAAATCTTGTTCTTTTAGAGCAGTTACTTCAGAGCACTATTGTTCCCAAGATTTTCTTAATGTCTACAGCAAAGCGTTCATTTATACGTTGTATTCTAGATTTTGTTGACCTCCCTCACATGTCCTCAGGCTACCTTTGATTTCAGCTGCAGTTGAATGGGCAGCTCCATGTGAACTTAATCGCTGGAACAGCATTCCCCTTGAATTTTTTTTCACCTTTTCCAAAGCTGCTGGAGTCCACTCAGTCATCCAGCAGGACAATCTAGAAATACAGAGAACTGATGAAATTGAGGGCAGCCTTCAACCAAGGGGGTCAGGATCCCTAACTACCTATACTTCAGATGAAAAATTTTGGGAAATATTCTGTCCATGTCTCACAATCCCAGTGAAATTGAGATGTCAGTGGTCCGAATGCTGGCCTTTCCTATTTTCCTCTCACCACTCCCTTGTTTCTGACTCTTGAGATCACCTCCAATATGCTACTTGGATTCTGTCTTAGCTTTGCTTTAAGGGGCAGTAAAACTAAAACACAAATCATATGCACAATGAAACTAGGAAACAAAGCAACTATGGCCAAGTATTTTGAAAGACATCTTAGTGAAACAAATATGAAAACTGGTTGAAGAAAAGACCTCCTGAGAATACTGTTAAACAATGTTTTAACTGGCGCTTAAAGACAGAGCACTAGAAGCATAAGGAATAAGATAATGTTTTAGCAATTATACCAACAATGGGAATGTCTTCCCCTTTCTCTCACAGAATTATCAAGAGCTAGCAGCTGTGATCCATGGCTGTGTCTGTCTTATCTTACTCAACATCCTTCATGGTCCTTTCTTTTCCCATGAAAGATAATCTCTTCACTAAAGAGGTTTGGAGGATATTTTTATGTCTTGAGATTTTACCAGGCATCAAGATAGATGATGGTGTCTGAGCAATTAACAAGTTAAGTGTGAGAAGGGTATGGCAAGAGCAGCTTCAGTCTGGGAAGTAAAACTTTATAAACAATGTTATGGGCATCTCCACCTGTGTGGGCGTGAGGAATCTTTGGAGAAGAGAAATATGAGCAAGCAGGTTGGCAGGTAGTCAAATTACCTTTTCTGGGTCTGAGAATAGATAGCAGGATCTCTATCTGTGGTGGCTCCAGAAATTTTCCTCCCTCTAAAAGGTGGAGCAGAATTCCTTTCCTTTTGAGTATGAACTGGACTTAGTGACTTGCTGCTAACTAATAGGACATGTGGATATCCTAGATGGCCACAAATCTAACTAAAAGGATACATGGGTCATTGTGTGATTTCTGAGACCATGTCATAAATAGCAGGATTCTTTCTCCCTCTCTTTCATCTAAACACAAGAGTGTTTCCTGAGGGAGCCAGTTACCAAGTTATGAAGGCATTCAGTAGCACTAGATGGAGGTCCAGTGAGTGAGTCATCTTGGAAGTAAACTCTCTAGTCCCAGTCAAAGTTGAGCTGACAGCAGTGCTGATCTTAAATTTCAGCCTCATAAGCAATTCTGAATGAAATAACAAGTGAATCTGCAAGTGATTCTAATATTTTTGCCTAGAGGGTAAAGCTCAAAGGCACACAAGATGCTTCACAGCCTGCTATTCTCTCGACTTCTGGGTTTCTTTCTCATCAGCTTCTTTCTAGTCATGCTGACCTGCTTTCCATTCTCCCACTATTCCATCTCTCCTTATGCCTAGTGTATGCTCTCTCCTCCGGAGCAATTACTACTCTTTTTTGCCTCAACTCTGTCTACCTGGTAAACTCTTGTTTACCTCAAGTGTTGTCATCTGTGTGAACAATTTTTCTGATTTCTCCAGGAAGATTTAAGGGACTTTCCTCATGCTTCCAGGAATCCTTGTGCATGCCTATCTTACTATACTCAGCATTATGTAAATATACAGGCATTGCATTTGCACCCATCAGTACTGAAACTGAGACTCATGTATCCTTTTCTTTTTTTTTTTTTTTTACAATCAGTGGCAGTGCACCGTCTTTGCATTTGTAACTGAATGAACAAATATAATGCTAATGAATTCTTCCCACAGTATAAATAACAATTAGTTGAAACTCTAACTCAACTGCTAAACCATTAATTCAGACTCAGCTAACATATATGAGCACTTTTTTATATGCCATGCATAATGCTCATTATTTCCCTTTACACAAGCTTATTAAACCCTCATAATAATTCATAAAAAGATATTATCTCCATTTATAGTTTAGGTAGAGTTTATGCAGACCTCTTGTCCAATTTGAGGATATAACTTCCACATTCCCTTGGCTTTACTTCAGTAAAATAACAACTATATTTGAAGAAAAAAAAATTAGGAACAGAAATGGGAATTGGGGCCATGTTCTATTACATTCCAAAAGAATATTTTTCAGGGTTTGTTTTGTAAATATTTCAATAAACACTTCATGCAAAGCAGCACTTAATGAACACTCATGTCCTGACCAAACAGTTTTCTCCTTCTGTTGTGGGATCCTGAGCTGTAAAAGCAAGAGGCATGAAAGAAAATCAGCAAAATACTTTATGACAACCATACTGGTGAGCCAGTTACTCAAAGAAAGGTAATTATTAGAATCATCAGAAAGTGTTCTCAGCCCTAATGAAAGCTTTTCCATGGGGAAGCTCTTGGTGGTAGTTATTCACACAAATTATTTCTCAGGAGCCCACAGCAGAATGACTAGACCAATTTTCAATTAAACTGCAGTGTTTTCGAAGTGGTGGAAGAGTGAAAGACATTTTTTAAAGAGAGCAGTTTCCTATCTAATAAATTACTACCTGCCATGGTATGGAATTTAATAGTAGTTGTGGCATTGTACATCAAAAAGTAAATTGCAGTGTATGAAGTTAACGAATTCTTGGTGTAGATGCTGCCAACTTAGTCTTTTCTGGAAGCATCGAATGACAAATCATGAATAAAACACTGCTTTATGTGTGATTCCCTATAAGATTGTAGAGACATCTAAAGTAAGACTATTCACCTCAGTAAGAATTATTTGTGAAGTTTCTGTTTTAACCTTCTCTACATTTATGTGAACTGGCATGTTACTGGGGGACATTAATCTGAAATTTAGTAATAAAGTCAAGACCCCGTGAATATAATTGATCTGTATCATCTGTATTTAAAGCTAATGTTGTGTGTATACCTTTAATGGAACTTACTATATCATAATAATGAATTGATATAATTATCTCAAAAGTCTGTGATTTTCTTGCAGGCAGGAACTGTATTTTAATCATGTCTTTTTTTTTTAATGTTTGAATGAATGAATGAAACAATGAAATATGCATTGTCACTTTTCTGATCATATGTAATAAACATTTGTTTTGGCTAGGCTGGCATTCCTTCCCTTTTCTTCTGGTAATGTCATTTCCATGATGCTATGGGAAACAATCCCTTCTCGCTCTCTCTCATCACATAGTTTCAGGCATGGGGTCGGGTTGTAAGATGACTTTAATTCCATTTTCAAGACCTGGCAAAATTGTACATTCCCTTTTCAGCCCAGTGATTCACAGGATAAGCCTATAAAAAAAAACATGGTTCAGTAGGATTCAGTGGGAAAGAATCACTTTCTTTAATTGAAATTGGTAAGATATTAGAACTAAACTTGGAGTTTCTGGTGAAAATGGTAGTACCAGATGAGAGAAATAATAATGAAGCCAGTGCAGAAGAGGAAGAATCAAGATCGGCAAAGGGAGAAGTCAGATAAAATCAGGGCCAGGCACCTAAAAGCCAGGTACTTTTCATTTATGTGAACCAATAAGTTTCCAATTACCTGGTCATTTTCAACTGAGTTTGGGTCTTTGACTCCTGTTTTCTTTCCTTTTTTTAATTTTATGAAATGAATTAATTCATTTTTAACGGAGGTAACATTGGGATATCCCCATGGGGCATTATTACCACATAGTGCGTCCAATTCCAATTCACCCAAGTCCACCCCCAAGACCATCATGCCTCCCCCGTTCTTTTCCCACGCCACCCCTCCCACCATGGTGTCTCAGCTTTGTAGTCAGATATCAAGGGTAAGTTTTTCATCTTGTCTTTATCTGACTATTAATTTAGTTACTTTATAGCCACATATTAGTGACATCATGTGGCATTTATCTTTCTCCTGAATTAACTTTGCTTAGCGTTATCCTTTCAAGCTTGATCCATGTTGCTGTGAATGGCATGGGTTCTGTTTTCACAGAGGTTTTGTATATCTTTTATTACATTCCAGTGGAGCCCTACAATACTATAATAGTCCGTGGGGACTAGATAGCCTTAGCCAAATTTCCCCCAGAAGTTTGGTGTTTGTCATGTGGATTGATAACCAAAGAAGTGAATAAATAGGTAAATAAGTAGGTAGATGGTAAATAATTTGGGAAAAAGTCCTGCAGCATAGACCCTAAACACTAATGATTTAGCTATCTGCTCCTACATGTATCATTTCACATGAGACTCTTAAAGACCAGGCCATCTTCTCATGCTTAACAAGGAACTGAGAAGATGCTTTGTGCTACATACTTTGGAGGGTTGTATTACATGTGCTCAGCATTTTCTATGTCTACAAGCCAAGTTATGACTCTACTATCTAGAAAACGCAAGGCTGGCACTTTCTAGGGCTTACCTGAACTCTGCCTTATACTACTGTTTTGAGAAATTAATCATTTTTAATACTGAATTTTGTCATCTATAAAAGGGAAGATTTTGTTATATGTATAGTAATGAGCAGAATGTGAATAAGATAGACCTTTTGGTGTTAAAACTCCTGTGGGTATTTCATCTTTATTATTTTAATAAGGAGTATGAGCAAAGAACAAAATACTAAAAAACCTTGAAAAAAAGTCTCAGGGCCTTTCCTCAAAATTAGAATTCTAGGATACAATTACATCTAATGGTGCTATATTTCACAATTTAAAAGGAATGACTAAAGAGATATAATAAAGCACTCAAAGAAGGAAGAACATAAAAGTCAGTCTTAACTGTGATAAGCAATTCTAGACAGTGAAGTCAGTCAATCTTGCCTGCAGAAGTAATCAATAGAAGAGACACAAGTAAAAGTTGGCAATCTCTACACTGGTCAGCAATATATTTAGAAAACATATAATTTTAGGATTTAGAGCTACAGAGACAGCTGGCTTCAATAGAATGTACTTAAAACAGGAATTGACTCACTTTTCTTCTAGAAACAGCTTATAGAAATTGGGAAGGACATAATATCTTGCTTTCTGTAAAGTGGGAATAAAAACAAAAATTTTATCATGTATTGGCTTAGTTTTTAAGTTAAATGACTTGAATATCATCATTATAGTTAATAGTGGTTTTATTTGGGTCAACCACTAACATATTAGCCAACCGCTGGGGTAAATGCTAACATATGATCTCATTTAGTTCTTAAGACTACTGGATTAAGTAGGACTGTCCTTATTTGCATTTTAAAGGTAGGGCAGATGGGGCAGGATAGGGGAGTTGCATTTTGCTAGTACATAACTACTAAGTGATAATATAGACTTTCCACTGAGGTAATGTCCTCCATGATTTTGCAAGAATTTTGAGTTTCTCAGTATTACTTTACTTCTAGGGCAGGCAGTAAAAATTATTATTGAAACTGAATCTTGGACATGCTCAAACTGGGGAAGATAATTGAAGATCACCCAAATGGGAAGAAAATGTAAGCAGAGAGGTGACATTCCTGGCTTTATTTTCATAAATGTAGTGTTGATTCAAGATGTAGGTGCCTTGCTGTAGATCCAATGACAACTATATTTTTCCTTCTTTATCTGTGCTGGATTTTCTGCCTGAGTCCCTGAAATAGTAGTTCCTTCATCTCCTGCATCTTTAATTTGAGGCTGAATGGAGAAGAAATTTACCCAGCCATATTTACTTAACATTCTCCGAGTTTCTTAAACAATGATGTCTACAAAAGACACCATCTTGAATCATTAACTTATTTAGATTCTCTCAGTAATCAACAAAAGAGTCTGGATATTTGATCTGGACCTTTTGCTTATACAGACTGTGACTCATCCAATGTCTTTTCTGTTGTATATACATGAAAAAAAAAGTATTCTAGATCTGTAGTTTCTAATCCTCTTGAGGTCCTGAAATCCTTAGAGTGTTGATGAGAAGATTAACAAGGAAGAAGTTGTCTCACCAGAAAGTAAACTTGCTATAAAGCAAAAATACTTAAACTAGTGTAGGCATAGTATAAGCTAGCATATGGCATATGAATAGACAGATCAAGAGAACTAAACACAAAGTCAAGAAGTAGGTGCAAATAAATTAAATAATTTAATAGATTGTAAAGATGCTCAAATCCAGAGAGAATAGATGAATTATTCAATAAACAGTTTCAGGGGAAATGGGTAGTATAAAAAACAATAACACTGAAACTATATTTTAAGTCTCAGGCCAGGGTAAGCTCCAAATAGATCAAATATTTATTTTTCCAAATATTTAATATAAATGTTTAAAAATGGGACAATTGATTAAAAAAATCCAAGATTGTGGAAGGCCTTTCTAGCTCTGTCAAAAGCCATAAAGAAAAGCTTGATAAATTCACTTTCATCTAGTTTTTAAATTGCAAAAAAAAAAAAAAAAAGATCATATAAAGGACAAAGTATATAATGGAAAGATATTTGTAACTTGGCCTTCAAATGAAGGGCTAGTTTTCCTAAAACACAAAGCACTTTTACAAATTAATAAAAATGACCATTAATTCAAATGAAAAAGGAAGACAAAGTATATATGTTGGGAATTCACAGAAAAGGAAAAAAATACTTACTAATACAAAAAATGCTTATCATTTATAATTTAAAAATTTAATTTCTTTTATTATACATATATGACAGTTTCTTTTACTTGGCAAAGATCAAAACTTTCTTAACATTGTAATGATGAGAATGTGGTGGGTGGGTATAAATTGTTCTTTGGAAGATGACTTGGAAATATCCATCAAAAAATAAAATACATAACTTTTGACCCTGCAATTCCACTTCTAGGATTATTTCATAGATGGGAAAATTTACATCTCTTCACATACCATTATGGA
Source organism: Talpa occidentalis (assembly GCF_014898055.3). Classification (NCBI taxonomy): domain Eukaryota; kingdom Metazoa; phylum Chordata; class Mammalia; order Eulipotyphla; family Talpidae; genus Talpa; species Talpa occidentalis. Next base: position 27,768,862 of record NW_023604295.1, read on the forward strand.
GTGACCCCCAATATATATTAAGTATAAAAAGCAACGTGTAAGATAGGACATATAGCTATACTCTTGGGTATAAAACATATTTGGATAAATACACAAGAACTGAATCTTGATAAAGGAACTGAATAGCTGAAGGATATTTTTATATTTTGTATTTTAACTATATGAAAATATTACCTTTTCATTAAATAAATAAAATTTATTGAATGTTTATTATATTATTTATTAAATTCAAAAAATGAATATGAAAACTTCATAAAGATGATACTTTAAAATTGATTTATGGAACTAATGAAGCATGTAAGGGCAAATACTGAAGTAGTAATTATAGAATAATTATAAGCACAGGACCCTAGCTACTTTTCTTAAATTTCTACTAAAAAAACTAAACAAAGTACATAAATGAAGGGATTTTTTTAGGGGGGGGGTTCCCTTTTTTTAATTTGTATATTCCCCATACAATTGCAACCCTGAGTTTGACCCCAATCCCTCCTCCCCCCAACAAAGAGTGTCTCTGGTTCATAGTTGTTTGTTGATTTTGTTTCTTTCTTATAGTTATTCTTTTTCCATATTTTCTGGTCCATATTTAGGTTTTCTAGATTCCTGCTATGAGTGAGACCATCCAGTATTTTTCTTTTTCTTTCTGGCTTATTTTTCTGAGCATGATCCCTTCCAGCGCCATCCATGTTGCTGCAAATGGCATGTGTTTATCTTTATTGAATGCTGAGTAATATTCCATGGTGTATATGTACCACATCTTCTTGTTCCAGTCATCTATTTTTGGGCATTTGTGTTGTTTCCAAAGCTTAGCTATTGTAAATTGTGCTGCTATAAACATAGGGGTGCAGGTGCTCTTTGGAATTGATGTTTCTGTGTCCTTTGGGTAAATACCTAGGAGTGGAATTGCTGGATCATATGAAATCTCTATCTTTAGTAGGTTGAGGAATCTCACACAGCTTTCCATAGTGGTTGGACCAGTTTGCACTCCCACCAGCAGTGCAGTAGAGTTCCTTTTTCTCCACATCCTCGCCAACATTTGTTGTTGCTAGTTTTTTTAATATGTGCCATTCTCACTGGTGTGAGATGGTATCTCATTGTAGTTTTGATTTGCATTTCCCTGATTGCAAGTGACATTGAACATTTTTTCATATGCCTGGTGACCATTTGTATTTCCTCTTCAGAGAAGTTTCTTTTTAGCTCTTCTGCCCATTTTTTGACTGGATTACTTTGTTTTTGTTGAGTTTCATCAGCTCTTTGTAGATTTTTGTGATCAGTCCTTTATCATTAGTGTTGGGTGCAAAATTTTTCTCCCAGTCAGTGGGGTTTCTCTTTGTTTTGATTATTGTCTCTTTTGCTTTGCAGAAGTTCTTTAATTTGATGTAGTCCCAGCTGTTTATTTTTGCCTTCACTATCACTGGTTTAGGTGATGTGTCTGTAAAGATGTCTTTGAGGTACATGTCATGTAGTATTTCGCCTATATTTCCTTCTATATATTTTATGGTTTCAGGTCTTATGTCTAGTTTTTTAATCCATTTTGAGTAGGTTTTTGTGCATGGTGTGAGGTAGTAGTCAAGCTTCATTCTTTTGCATGTAGTGACTCAGTTTTCCCAGCACCCAAATGAAGGGATTTTTTAGCAGCCTTGGAAAGTGAGGCTGAAGATCGCCTATATACTAGGTATTTAGATAAACAACTATAAGTCAAATTGCTAATTAGTTGAGGGGAAAACCAAGATCCAAGATCTTGTTTTGGGGGACTGTGTAGGAACAGGCCTCTGTCCTGTCACATCTGTGCAAGAACAGGAGCTTTCTGACATGCACATAGATAGCAGAATGGGGGAATATATTTCCAGTAGGAATCTGTGGGGATGAATTTGGGCTTCCCTTCATTTTTACAGGTTGGTAACAATAAGAATACACTAAGTACCTAGAAAGTAGAATACACTAATTACCCAGCCTGGATGCTGATACCAATTGCCACTTAGCAGAGATCCAGTATGGACCTTTCTTGAGAGTTTCCATCTATTTATTTTATAGACCTGAAACTTCCAGTAAAGGTCATGGCTTTGAGTTCTTTAGCTACCCATGTAATTTGCTCTCCAAATTGGTCTGATGTCAATATTTATATATTTAAACTTTCTATGCAATTAATCTGAAACTAACTATAAAGTCTAAATTAAATTTAATTTCTTTTTAAACTGTAAGTTAACAATGAACAGACACAAAACTTCCTATTGCTGGAATGATAAACTGGGAATGTTTAAGATTTTTTGAAAAAAAAATCTGCAGCTTCATGTATTACTGAAGACAGAGAAGTTGACTTGCTTTGCAATAACAAGCTTACTAAAAGAAGTATGTGTGGCTATTTGTAGTTCTGTTGTCAGCGTCATCCTGTCCTTTCATGCTTTGCTCTATGTTGTAGGTGATAGAGGCCTAAAAACTAGATTTCATAAACTCCCTTAATAGAGTGATTCTTCTGATTAGCTTCTATCAATGGGAAACACAGCAGGAGAACAGACTGAGAGGCAAGAGGAAAGGAAGAAGCCATTTTTCTTCCTATTTTAGGGTTTTGGAGGCTCCTTTAGCAGTGACAGCTATACAGGGTGAATGCAGGTACTTGGATTCCTTTAGACAAAGCAGCCCTGTGGCAGTGACAGAAGGAAGCGCTTCATTATCCCCATCAGCATGGCGCTCCAGTTCCATAGTAATTATGACAAGTCTATTATCACTGAGGCTACTGCAGCCTCTGTGGAAATGTGAGTTCCAGGCCGCCTATAATGGTGATGGCATCAGTGGTTCCAATGTTAGTAGCAAAAGCTTCAGTAGCCTTATGTTGAGTCATTGTGGGCATTGCATACCACCATTTTCGTTTTTCCTTTGGCCTACCCAGGCAGTAGCGGTTTCTTGCAGTTACTGACATCTTCCTCTTCTTATTTTTTTTTAGACTTCCTATCACTTTTATAACCAGTGTTCTTTATTACTTTTCCTCTCATTGAAAAAAACAAAAGCAAACCAAGTATGGCCTCTTTTCCTTTCTAACTTTGACAAAGCAGAGAAATATTTAGGAGATTTATGATTTATAGACTCAAGAAGATTTAAGTCTGATGAGTATGTTTCATTTTGAAATCATATCAGAAAGAATCCTTTTCCATATAAAAGGAATCATGTACGATAAAGAAGTGATCCATGGAAATAGAAAATGATATTGAGAGATGGTAAACCTCTATGAAGATTCAAGCAGAAAAGCTTGCGAGGGCACCAACTCATTATCCTGAAAACTGACAAATATAGGGAGAAGATCAAGCATTTATTCTTTCTTTTCTGTATTAACTGTATATCAAGTTAACCAAATAATTGAAAGAATATTCTTCTTTAATAAAAGACTTTCAGCTAATAAACGCAGGACAAATGGTAGAATTAGAAAATCAGTGTTTTGCAGTACCTAATGAAATAATGACTCTAAGAAACAGCCAACAGTGTCTGATAAAACCATTAGGTGAATGGTTAATGGAAAATTATAATGGATGGATCTGAGTTGACACCACCTGAGCCCTGTAATTAATCTTAATGTTACCAGAAGACCAAACAGATTTTAATTGAGGACCACATAATGTTATATATAATAGAATTACACAGTACCTTCCAAATAATAGTCCTGAAAGAGGATCTTGATCTAATTAAATCTGCAGATATAAGTTCTGATTTTAACAAAGAAAAGGAGACGAAGGAGTGTCCCAGTTCATACCGCAAAGCTACAACAAGCCAAATCCAGAATGTGGAAATTTCTAGTTTCCCCCCTTAAATCAACAATATTTTTTAAAAGAGGAGAGGTCTTATTAAGAGAAATTTAGAATAATTAACCAGTTAAATGCATGATCCAAGTCAACTGCAAGAAGATAGTTTTTGAGGCAATTTGAGAAAATTAAATATAGACAAGGTATTAGGTGATATTAAGAAATTATTGTTAAATGTGTTGAGATTATTGTTGTGACATGTGTTTAAAAAAAATCTCTGTTAAAGGTATGAAATATTTATGGGAGAACTACCATAATGCTTGGTATTTATTCTAAAATACTCAGCACTCTCTTTCCATTAAAAAAAAAAGTGGGTGGGCATAGATGAAACAAGACTAGAAGACTGGTTAGACTTGTAGCTGTGTGATGGGTACTTGGGGGTTCATTACACTATTTTTGCATGGAGTTTTTGTAATAACAGTCTCAAATAATTTTCTTCACAAAACAATCAGAATGGACTATGGTTGTTTCAGTGGTGGGAGGGCTACATGACTATGCCAGGGGTGGGGGTGGGGGGTGGGGGGAAGGAATCTTACACTGCCAAAGCATTAGCAGGGATATAAAATGATGCTTCAACAAAAAATAAAAATAATAATTAAAAAGTAAAACCAAGAGGCTTAGGTTTATTTTTAACTTTCTATTAATATAGCAAACATTGTTAAAATACTTATAGCAAATATTGGGACTTCTTATCTTAATTAGCTTGAATTTCAAGTTCAAGCTGAGAAGCCTGAACTGCTCCAAATATATACAACCATCTAGATAATTCATAAATAGATCATGGAAAAGACACAGCTGCTTTAAAATAAGTTAGACACCTCATTAGAATGGCCTATATATATATACATAAAACATGGAAACAACAATTGCTGGCAAGGATGTGAAGAAAAAGGAAACTTTATACACTGTTGGTGGGAATGCAAACTGGCCCAGTAACTGTGGGAAGCTGTGTGGAGGGCCCTAATAAGACTAAACATGGTTCCTTATGATCCAGTGATTCCACTAGTAGGAATCTACCCAAAGGACACAAAATCACTAATTCACTCCATCTTTATGGCAGCACTATTTATAATAACTAAGACAGGGAAACAACCTAAACGCCCCCAAAGAGATGAATGGATCAAGAAGATGTGGTATAAATACACAATGGAATACTACTCAGTGATCAAAAAAGATAAACTCGTGCCATTTGCAGCAACATGGATGGAGCTGAAAGGGATTATAGTAAGTGAAATAAGTCAGAAGGAAAAAGAAAAATAATGAATGTTTCATTTATAGATAGAACATAGGAAAAACAGAACAAAGGGTCAGGAAAGAGGCAAAACCTGCAAGCTGACCACATACTTGGAGCAAAAAGCAAGGGAGGAGAAAGGAGAGGAGTAAAAAGAGGGGAGGGAATTGCACAAAGGACTGTAGTAATGGCTCATGGGTGCTATGATGGTGGGAGAACTACAGGCACTACACCTGAAGGGAGAACAGTGATGTCAGTAAGTAAATAAAAAATGTTAAAAAGTAAATGAGAAATACAATGGCAAAAGAAATACAAAATAAGAAATAAGTTGGACGCCTCAATGGACCAGAAGTGGGACATAAAACAAAGAGCAAGCGAGAAGGGTTGATGGTGGAGGCCTTTTGGAGGTTGGGTGGCTTATACTAAGGATACAAAGGCACATATTGATTTACCAGCCTGTCACTTTTATAAGACAATGAGTTGCTCCAAGAAAGGCTCCATATGTCTTCATCTTCATATGCTTAGAAGAATACCTGGAACATATCAGGTAATAATTGAGTAAATAATGAGCAAGCTATAAGTTTGAGAGAAAGGGTGGCAAATAAGTCCAGAAATGTATCTGATCAGAAGAAAAATGTAAACTTGCTTGGACAAGCTCTAAATGGACATGTGCCACATTCTTCTGTTAAAAAAGATCAGTGAAAAAAGTCCTCTCTGTGGCACTCAAGAGCCCTGACCTAATGATTTCTTTTTCTTCCCAAGGGAAGAATACAGAAAGACAGGCAGTATCCATTCTGTATGTAATGAAGCCAAGTATTGCCAAAACATGTACCCCTTCCAAAAACAGAGACTTTCTGCAGTGAGGGCAGAGAAAGTGAAATATCCACAGATCTCTAATTAAAAGCTCATTGTTTATAAATTCTGCTCACTTACTATTGTGATATACATACATACACATGTACCTGTGCAAATAAGTTAGAAACTCATCTTTTTATATAAAAATAAAGTAAAAGTGATTATTGAATGGGATGCGAACATACAATTCTTGCCCCATAAAGTCTTCCCCTTCTCCTTTTCCTATAATTGCCCAATAATTATTCTTTTTTAAAGGATTTATTTATTTATGCATACAAGATCTGGGGTACAGGCCAGAGGTATGGGGGGGTGAGAGGATTCACCAGAGACAGAGTGGGGAGCAGAACAGGCAGACTGACTGAAATACACTGCTGAGGGGAGCAGCGGGTGACCTGAAAGTTCTGTTGTGCCATGTGGGCAGCTCCCTAGCCGGCGGAGGATGTGGATAGCTTCACAGTGCTGTACCTAACCCCTTGCACCACCAGGGAAGCCTGCCCAATAATTATTCTTATAGGGACTTACATCATTTCCAGGGCCCAGGACTATCAAACAGAGCTTTGGAGGACAGCAATCATTGCCCAGAATCTGGATATTACTTACACAGAGTGACACAGAGTAAAGTGACACAGAGTAAAGAGAGTGAAATTCTATTTTTTTTTAAAGATTTATTTATTTATGTATTTTATTTATACAAGCACTGGATACAGTCAGAAGCGCGGGAGGGTGAGAGAATTCACCAGAGCCAGAGCGGGGAGCAGAGCAGGCAGAAGGACTGAAGTACACTGCTGAGGGGAGCAGCGGGCGGCAGGAGGGGTCTGCGCGCCATGTGGGACCCTCCTCCGGTGGCCAGGGAGCAGCCAGGGATTGAACCGGTGCTGCAGAGGCTGTGGGCAGCTTCTCAACCCAGCGCTCAACCGCTGTGCCACCGGGGAGGCCCTAAAATTCTATTTTATTTTCAATTGAAAGGGTCAAATTATGGTCTAAGAGAGACAAGGTAGTCTAAAAATGATTGACCCTACCATGTGACCCTACCTCAAAAGAAATGCTAAATGGTTGACCCTACCTCAAAAGAAATGCTAAACTGCTTGAGTAGTATAAATCTGGGTGAAATTAATCCTTTAAACATCAGGTAAGTAGCCAGTTGCTGAATAATATATGGGAAATTTCATTGTTTCCTAAGAGTAGTCTTTTGATTTATATTGAGAAAAGAATCATGTCTTTTGCATTTGCTTCTAATTTAAATTAATGGAAAATACTAACATCCACATTTGTGGTAGTTTATATAGATGAAGTATGAAAATCTTGGATTGCAAACTAAATTCTAGTGCCAGGTGACTTAGAAAGTCACCTAGAGCCTTTGTTTTCTTACCTATGCAAGGGAGGTTGGTTCCAGGCTGAATTGGAGGACTTTCAAGTTCCTTTCTCTCTGTCATGTGAATTTAGGTCTTATATTGTATGTATGTAAATTCCATCAACATTTAAAAGGCAAATAGATATGCAAAAAAGAATATGAGTAGTAATACTGAGAATTTGTGGCAACTACTATTATGTGAGATGATACATCAAAAAGGAAAAAGAGGAAATGATACAGTTTTTGCTCTTTATATTCACTGAATATCATAAAATTGTGCAACTTTAAAGTTATGGGAGATAGAAAAATGAATTAAAATAAGAATTAAGTTCAATATATATGTAACACTTCAGTCTTCTAAATAGTAGATGCAAAGTAGACTAATATTAAATTCAAGATCATTTATCAGCATGAACTTTTCTGAACAAAAATAGCCACAGTACTAACTAGTTTTATTTCATTATTAACTGCTGTGCTTTATTTATAGAGGAAATGTGGCAATCAACAAACTACTTGTAAACATGTGCATATGGGCATAGGTATGGGGTGTGTGCACATGTGTTCTTAGATCCCTATTACATTTCAGTAATCAGAAATGCAAAACCTGTAAATCTGGAAACTCTTGTTAATATATGGTCTTAAGAAGTTGCTATCTGAATTCCTAGAGTCTGCAGACATTGTCCTGAGATGTGAGTAAATAACACCCGTTTATAACCTGCCACCTCTTTTTGGCACTTCATAATTTTATCCTCAAAGCCTAGTGACATGACTGACTCTATTTTCAGTCTTTGAAAAGTTGTGCACTTGAAGTGGGAGCAGCAGTGGCAAGAAGGGAGAGAGAGTGATTGGCATGGCATGTAATTACTTTATGTAACAAGACTTCGGCATGTTGTTTATGAGAAGATCTATCTTGTTAGAAAAGCATCAAGGATGCTGGTGGGATAGCACCAAACTAACTGATGTCCCAAAGGGAACCTTTCGTATAAATCAGTTATTTTTCTTTTTTTTTTTTAAGATTTATTTATGCATACAAGAACTGGGGTACAGGCCAGAGATGTGGGGGGGGTGAGAGGATTCACCAGAGACAGAGTGGGGAGCAGAACAGGCAGATCCACTGAAATACACTACTGAGGGGAGCAGCAGGTGAGACAGGAGAGGTCTGCTGTGCCATGTGGGTAGCTCCCTGGTGGGGGATTGAACTCATGCTGCAGTGGCTGTGATTGCTTCATAGGTTGTGTCTTAACCCCTTGTGGCACCAAGGAGGCCCTAAATCAGTTATTTTTCTTTCTTTTTTTTTAAAGATTTATTTATTCATGCATACAAGAACCGGGGTATAGGCCAGATGCGCGGTAAATCATTTTTCTTAATTGCTACTAAGAAATTTGTTTAATTACAGATGGAGAGTCCAGGAAGATAACATATTGCATTATAATTTGAAAATTTAAGAATAATAATAATAGGCAGGGTGGTGCTGTGTCGAGGATGTTTGCTCAAATATTGAGTCTGATGAACTTGTACTTGTCTTTTGCCTTCCACTTCTAGCTGAGTGAGCCTGGGCAAAGCATGTAACCTCTCCTAACTTTGTTTTCCTCATCTGTAAGTTGAGGATGATATGATCGGTTCTGCCTACCACACAGGGCTGTTAGAAGCTCTATAAGACATCAGGTATGAAAGTACTTTTGTACATTTAAATGCTCTAAAGGATTCTTCCTGTTTATTATTATCAAGAAAAATATTTATTATTGCTAGCACCTATCATTTTAATCACAGAAATTGTTTAGAAAAGCCAAATTCCTTTTCTTGGCTTTTATTCACAAAATGTGGATTCCTCTACCATTGTCACCAGTCACAGTTCCCCTGGAGTCGATGTACAGTTTGTTATGGTTAATTTTATGTGTCAGTTTGACTGGATCATAAAGTACTTAGCTATTTGATTGAAAATTTTTTTGAGCGCGTCTGTGAAAATGTTCTGGGAGAGATTAGCATTTGAATCAGTAAACAGAGTAAAGCAGTGACCCTCCCCAGTATGGGCTGTCACCGTCCAGCCCACTAAAAAATATTGACCCTCTCCTACCTTGGGACTGGGATTCATACCATTGCCATTGCCCCTCCTGGTTGTCAGATCTTCATACTCACACTGGAATTTACAGCATTGACTAGCTAGTTCTAGGGCTTATAGATGTGGCCTAGAACTTGTACCACTTGTTTGAGTTGTTCTCTGAAATTTAGACTCAAACAGGAACTCCACCACCAGCTTTCCTGGGGATCCAGCTTTGCGGATGGAAGATCATGGGACTTAGTCCAATAATACATAAATCAACTCCTTATAATCTCTCTCTCTCTCTCTCTCTCTCTCTGTGTGTGTATGTGTGTGTGTGTGTGTTGTGAACATGTGTGTTCTTACATAGACAGAGGTAGATAAATAGATACAGTCTCTGTATATATATTATATATGTTGTTGGCTTGTTTTTTTCTGGAACCCTGACTAAAACAAAATTTCTCCATGTTCTTCAAATATTTATTAAAGAATGGCACAAACACACTACAGCAATTCTAGTTAAAAACATTTGTCTAATTTAATGATATGCATTCTCTAACTCCAGATAATAACTTTCATCTTGAAGACCATAAGAATGTATGTTATACTTTGGTCCTATCAGCATCTGGAAATTTACATGTTCAAAACTGATGTCAAATCCTCATCTCATAGTTATGTTCTGTCTGCCCCACCAGAATCATGTCTGTCCTTGTTGAAATCACTTCTTCGTGTCTTCCATTTACTTTATGAACAAAGAAACAACCAAACAAACAAACAAACAAAAAAACCCAAAAACCCAAAAAACCACCAAAACCATAAAAGCTGCCAAATATAGCTTTCTTACCTATGGGAATTTACATGTTTTATCTCCAAGAACATCCCAAATGCTGATATTATTTCCTCATTTTAAAGAAGAGGATGCTGTGTTTTAAAAAGCATCTTCTTTATAAAAAATATTAAAATACTCAAAAATACACAGTAAACAATGGAATTAAGAATGGGATTCAAAGCCATCCAACAGCAAAATCTGTGTGGCGTCAAATACTAGCCATTTACCCTCCTCTCACATCTTTCTTTCCTCAGTAGACTTTTTTGGTCCATCTAAGCTACTTAGGTTCAAAGCAACTTATTATGTACAGCTTGGGTGTGCGATTTCCTCTAGTATTTTATGCAGCATCTTCAAAACAGCCCAGGCATGCATGATTACCAAGTTTTTGTCAGCATTTTTTTTATTCTGAAAGGATGTTATCAAATTGGATAAGGTTGATATGTTCTGTAAATTCCTACTGTCCTCTTTAATGCAACTTCCTGGGGCCTGTTTCCTGGGACACAGCTTTAGAGTCCATAACTTTTCAGTAGAAGATTTACTAGGTGGTGCATTTAATAAGTGCAGTGCATTTCACAGCTTTTCCACCTCAAATGGCATTTCTTAGTCAGCACAGTAGGTTTCCCATATGTATTGCCACAAATAGTAATTCTTTCTCAGAGTTCAGGAAGATTTGCGGAAACAAGTATTTCCAAATTAAATCTTATTCGCAGTTTCTGCTCAGCATAAACTAGCCTAACTTGATGAGTGTCTTTGACATATTGGAGAATAATTAAATTTAATTTTCAAGTACAGAATAGAAATGAAAAACATTTCTGCAACACCGCAGTGGTTGACACTACACTCTTGCCTTCATGTTCTCAAAGAGAAAGAAAATGCAGTTCTAAGAGAATAATGAATGCCACAAAGTCATAGGAGAAAACATTCTAGAATAATATAATCTTTGCTGATATGGCAGCTTTTATTTTAGTCCTAAGGGATGAAAGCGGAAATGCACTTGATAGCATTTTTTTTTTTCTTTCAAAGAACTAAAAGGTAATGTGACCAATTTATTATTGAAATATTCTTTAAAAAAGGGCAGACCTGAAAAGAAATCCATAGAATCATAAATTCTAATTGTTAGCAAGCTACTGCAATAGAGTGGGCTCTTTACTATTATTGAACTCCTTAATATTATTAATAATAACTAAAACAATAGCTCAATGTATCTACACTCCCTTCTGAATCAGGATCTATGCTAAACTATTTCTAAACTTCCCAATAATTTTATGAGAAAATTTTGTTATATAAATTTACTGTTGAGTGATATGAGGCTCAGAGTGGTGAAGCAACTTTCCTGATATCACACAGTAAATAATTGAGTGGGATTTGTTCCTAGGGTCTGAATCTCTCCAAAGCCTTTGCTGTTTCCAAAATAGTGTACCATAATTAAGAGAAGATTTTCAAAAAGCAGTCTTGGCACTTTCAAACTTGGGCATTGCCACTTAAAGGGCTTTGTAAACTCAACTTACCTAACATTTCTAAAGCTAAGATTTCTCATGTATAAAATAACAATGATGGTGATAATGATAAGCATGTAGTTGGACTACATGTATTCTGGGGATTAAATGAGTTATATATATGGAGAATACTTTTATTCTCTGCCTTGTCAATGAGTGTTAGTTACTTTCATATTACTGCACAGGTCGACCTTAATCTTTTTGTGTAGATTAAGTCACAGATAGAGTTGGGGAATCAATAAGGTTACCTGCTTTACACATCTGTGGAATATAGAGAAACAAAACGAAGGGTTAAACAAAACCAAACACACCCTTGAATCTGACTGTAAACTGAGGCAACCAGAAGGGGAGGGTGGCAGGGTGGGACCGGGATAAGGAGGGGTCCCCCAATGGAGCATGGGGTAGAATTATTGGGCCTTTGTTGGACATGGTGTGAAAATGTACATTTGTAGAAATTTGAATTATAATCCCTGTAACAAATACGGTGATGTTAACCAACTGGATAAACATAATTGGGAAAAAAATACAGTAGGTGTCACATTCACCTCTAGGTAAGAATTCACCCTGTTTGAGAATTTCATTTTCTGTCAGAGCCATGAACAAAGATTTTAAAACTTGCCATAACTTGTTTATAAGTTGTAAAACATGAGGTATCTTATCTACCATACACTTACAAATTGCACACTTCTCATTTATTTTAAAAGGTACTTTTAAAATAGGGTTCTGAAAAGAATACACAGTGACCATCTTTGTTGTCTAATTAATTTGGTTCTCTTTATTTTTTGTTTTTCTGGTTGTTTGAATAAAGACACTAAAGGCAGACCTGGGTGCAGTGATTTGAGAACAGCTCTGAGGGACTCAGTGCCAAGGCCTGAAAGTCTTTGCTCAGAATTGCTTTCATGAAACAGCTTTGCTCTTACACACAGCAGTATAAATTACACTGATATGAAAGAAACAAAACACCTTTTGTGCTTGTCTTACTCTGAGTTCTTTTTCATCCATGCCAGAATTCTTTCTCCCTAAGAATAATAGGGAAGATTTGCTTTGCAAAACTCTGCTTAAAACTGGAAGTGGGGGTTGGGGGAAAAAGAGGAATTTGATCCTGATTTTTTTTTTTTTTTTTTTTATCATGTGGTAGGCTGAGATTCCCTCTGGTGTGATAAAAAATAAAATGAGGCCAGATGGTAGGAGTTGTTTATGGGTTCTGAAGTAAAAGTATTAAGTCATTAAAATTTGGAGGCGCTCTCATTTATCCCAGCTTTCTTTTCTCATTAAATCCCTGTTTTATGGATTTGAGGTGCAGAGAAATGTCTGGGTGGCAGATGCTTTCTTATACTGTGCTTCAGTTAAAGCATTTCTTTGCTTCTCTCAGATTTCCATCCTGGAGACAATGTAACAGAGTCATTTTTCTGACAAGAGTCTAAGTAGGTGCCTGGCAGTCCTTGCTTTGGAGAAAGGGAAAGTTTATCAAGCCCATGTTTTAAGGTATTTAAAACAGGATCATGTGTGTACAAATACCTATTGATAAGGTCACTTAAGCACTTAAATTCAGTAACTTAGATGAGATTGCAACAGGGTGGTCCCCAGGAAAGGGGGAAGTTCCAGGTTCCCTGCCCCACCCAAGGGAGGGTGGAGCTGAGCAGGAAGAGGAGAAGCTGAAGAAGAGACTGAGGAAGGAAGGAAGCAGGATGGAGCCAGGAGACCTGGAGGAGGTGCATGGAGCCTAGAGACACGTAAAGAAACTGCGCTTGTCTTTTGGTCGTGGACTGGGTGACACAGATGTGGGTGAGACCTGTGGGGAGGTGACAATGGCAGCTTTTATCTTGATGTTGATTTTGCTCTTTTCCTTCCGGGCTTGTCTGGTTGTTTGTGACCCTTTTCTGTGGGTCCCCACTGGAAGATGTTTTAGACTTGTGGTAGACTTTGGGGCCTTGTTCTGGGCCGATCCCATATGGATGGACTTTTACCCACGAGGGGACGGGTAACTTTGGGTGCTTCATTTAGAAACTAGACTCTTTGCCTTACCTGTATTGTTTCCTAGTTTAATTAAAGTTCCTTCCCATTAAAGTCTCCTATGTTTTGTGTTGATGCGGCGGATGGCAGAACCCATGTAGAATAGGCAGGTTTGCGGGGTTTGGGCTGCCCCTCTCCCTGTCCTATAACAAGATGACTCAATTTTTGAAAGACACAAACTACCAAGGGAGTCTTTTATTTATCTATGTTTCATGAAATTTCAGAAAGTTATAATACTTCAGAGAAGGAACATGTCTGTCTGTATTAAAACACCTAGCACTGTGCTTGTTTCATGTTGGATAATTGATAAATTGTGGTAACTATAATAGACCATTTAAAGTACTTAAATAATGACTGAATAATGAAAAGAATGGCATACTAAATTTGATTTAGATATGTTTGCTTGGAGGAATTGCAGTTTTAAATTCTTTTTCTCAAATTATTTATTCATTCATTGGTCTTTCATTTCTTGACTACTTTAAAGTGATTACTGGGTGAATTGTATACTAGGTATTACGAATATGTAGATGAAAACCATGGCGCACATTGCTGAGCAGTCTGCAATCTAGCAAGATCTTATTGGGTACAGGTAGTCAGATATGAACTTAACACATTCCCAAGCAAAATATAAATTGGTTATTTTTAAATTTTTCACTTAATTTAATTTTCAAACATCTTTTTATTTTTTCACAATATAGGATTTTCACCCTCAGGTGTGGTCACCAGTCTTCCCACCATCAAAGCACTCATAGTCTCCCATGATATTCCATTGTATCTCTCCTTCCCCCTCTTTTCTATGCCCTCTCTCCCTCTTCCCTTCCCCTCCCAAATGTCTCAGATCTACTGTTAGTTTTCAAAGATATGTCTTACAGTTTATTTTTGCCTCATTATTTGTTTGGTTTCTCTAGATTCCACATATAAGTGAAAGCATCCAGTTAACTTTCTCCTTCTGGCTCAGGTCATTTAGGATGGTCCCTTCCATTTCCATCCATGTTGCTTCAGATAGAATGTGTTTTATCTTTTTTGATTGCTGAGTAGTATTCTATTGTTTATATGTACCACATCTTTTTAATCCATTCATCTGTTCTGGGTCATTTAGGTTGTTTACATATCTTGGCTATTGTAAATTGTGCTGTCAAAAATATAGGTGTGCAGGTTTCCTTTTGGATTAGTGCTTTTTATGCCCTTTGGGTAGATTCCTAGGAGTGGAATTGCTGGATCATGTGGTAAATCCATTTATAGTTTGAGGAATCTCCCCCACTTCTTTCCATAGGAGATGGACTAGTCTACATTTCTACCAACAGAGTAATTAGTGGTCCTTTTTCTCCACACCCTCACCAACACTTGTTATTTGTGATTTTTTATATGGGCCATTCTCACAGGTGTGAAGTAGTATCTTTTTTTTTTTTTTTTTTTTTTTATAGAGGCATGTTATTTATTTATTTATTTGTTTGTTCTGTTTATACAAGCACTGGGTACAGTCAGAAGCGCGGGAGGGTGAGAGAATTCACCAGAGGCAGAGTGGGGAGCAGAGCAGGCAGAAGGACCGAAGTACACTGCTGAGGGGAGCAGCGGGCAGCAGGAGAGGTCTGCGTGCCATGTGGGACCCTCCTCCGGGGGCCGGGGAGCAGCCGGGGATCGAACTGGTGCTGCAGAGGCCGCGGGCAGCTTCGCAACCCAGCGCTCAACCACTGCGCCACCGGGGAGGCCCTGAAGTAGTATCTTATTGTGGTTTTGATCTGCATTTCCCTGATGATAAGTGATAACGAACACTTTTTCATCTGTCTGTTTGCATGTCCTTTTTGGAGAAGTGCCTATTTAGCTCTGCTGACCATTTTTTGATTGGATTGATTGTTTTATTTTTAAAGTGATTAATCTAGAACAGGGACAATCAACTTGTGCGGTAGAGTTCAATCTGAGAATTTAAGAAGTCTTCCTGAAGCTAATAGTTGAGTTGTACTCAAAATGGTCTATAATTTTGTTTTTTAATTGAAATTTTTGAGGCAATGTGAGTATACATCATGATATATGAATTAGGCATGTGGGTTCAGATCTCTTCAAATATATGTTTACTATACCACACCTACCACCTAAGCATCTGTAATCTTACATGACAGTCTACTGCCCCCTTTCCTCTCTCCTCTGGGAGCCTCTTTTCTATAGTGATATATCCAGGGGTTGTTTTTGGCTTCGTTTTTTTTTTCTGTTCCTTTGTTCTGTTTCTTTGTATTCCGCATGAGTGAAATCAACCAGTGTTTGTCTTTCTCCTTCTGACTTATCTCATTTAGCAGAATCCCATCTAGTTCCATATGTCACAAATAGCAAGATTTTATATATATTTCTATAGCTGAGTAGTATTCCATTGTGTGAGTAGTATTCCATTCCACATTTTCTTAATCCACTCATCTCTCTTTGGGCACCAAAGTTGTCTCCATTATGTAGCTTTTGTAAATAAAGCTGATGTGAACACAGAACTGCATACATTTCTTCAAATTACAATTTTTGTATTCTTTGGAGTAGAATTGCTAGATCATATAGTAGGTCTATTTTTTAATATTCTGAGAACTCTCCATACTATTTTTCACAGGAGATGGACTAAAGGGTCTATACTTTAGGGAAATCCACTTTATAGGAATATAGGCAGATAAATAAGCAGAGGGCAAAGTGGGCAGGATATTTTCAGGGAATTACTTGAGAGGAAAGGTTCATGGGAATGAAATTCTTCTGAGAACTGTCCAGCAACCCAGTGGGTTAGTGCATACCTAGTGGATATGATATGCATACCTAGTGGATATGAAATGCATACCCAGCTGGAGAAGGCAGACACTGAGAGAGAACACAAAGCCAGAGGTGAAGTATCAGGTTTCTAAAAGAGTTACTAATAGGTAAGTTTGAGTCTGTATTAATATTTTGAGGGCACTATTTTGTGGTGATGGTCGAAGGGAGGAGCTTATATAGGGTTTGAATATTTAAGTCTTCAGATGCTGTATAAGTATTATTACATAAATGTTGCATTTATTTTGAAATTTGCTTTTATAATATTTTTAGATATGAAAGCTCCACATTATTGAATCAGGAAACATGCCCATATTTTATAATTACACATCAAAGCTGTTTCATAATTACTCTTAATAGGAGTTAAATTCCTTATCTCAATTTGTAAAGATTATCAAGAGCTTAATTGCAAATCCCATTAGTGTTAGAAACTATGTAGCGGTTATGGCTTTCAATCTACAAAAGTGTAACTCTGGGAATTAAAGAAAGAAAGAAAGAGGCTCAGAGTGGAGATCATAGACCAAAGAAACCATTTTAAAAGACAACTTCGCAGGTTGTAGAGCAATTGATTTTGGAGAACTCAAAATTCGAATGATAAACATTTACAGAAAACTTTACTTGCATGACCTATAGACTACATATTAATTAAACATTTTCCCTAGCCAAGTTTTAGAAAACATCCTTAATAATTATGTATTAAATTTTGTCTTCTGGAAGGCTTGATATTACTCTAGAGTGTTGCCTCCTAAAAAGACCACTGCTTCTATTCCCTAGCCCCCATGCCTGGAGGCATCAAATGTAGATAATATTCCATTAAGATCAAATACTATGGAGAGGATACAATGGATAATTAATCAGAGCACTTGATGGGGTAATAAATCATTATTACATCCATAGATATTCGCTGAATAGCTAAGATGTCCCACAAACTCTCTTGGATGCTTGGACTAGGTCTGTGAACAGCATAATTCTTGCCTTCATGGAGTCAATGTTGGGAAGGAAATACTCTCTTAGGTTTAGTACTAAGGGCCTCTACAGCCAACTACAAAACTCAGATTAATAGGAGAAAAAGGACACAATTTTTTTTTGTTTTTTTTAATTTTTAAATTAAAAAAATTTTTAAACAATATTTGCTTCCGCCCACCCCCTCAGATTGAGTCCCCATAGAATTTCCTTTCCCAATGCACCCGTGCACCATCACCTCAGTCCCCTGTGCTCTTCCCTCCCTCCCTCTGATCCCTCTCCCTCCTCCTCCCCTGCAGGATGTCTCTGGTTTATAATTGTCTGTTTTTGCTTTGTTGTGTTTTGTACTGCTGTTATTTTTTCCACTGATCTTATTTGGTTCCCCTATATTCCTGCTTTAAGTGAAACCATCTGACATTTTAATTTTTCCTTCAGGCTTATTTCACTGAGCATAATTCCTTGTAGCTCCATCCACATTGCTGTGAATGGCATGAGTTTATCTTTTTTGATTACTGAATAATATTCCATTGTGTATATGTACCACATCTTCTTGAGCCAGTCATCTATTTTTGGGCATTTGGATTGTTTCCAGGTTTTACCTATTTTAAATAGTGCTGCAATAAACATAGGGGTGCAGGTGGATAGACAGCAGTCCTTCATTCCTCCCCCACAGCCCTCAGTGTGTGTGTGGGGTCCTTCCTGACTTCAGAAGTGCAGAGCAGCATCCTAACACCCTAGTGGTGGCTATGTTAGCAGGCAGACTGAGGTGGATCCCGAGTTCCCCAAACTTGCGTGCTCTAAAGAGGTTCTGCCATCTGCCACACAAAGCATAGAGAGGGAAGAAGAGAAAAGATATGGTTTCTTAATTAAACATATAAAGTTACCCATCCCCTCATGGTTAATGCCCAGCCTAACAGAGTTGGCAAAGCAGGGCCACTGGGGCCCAAAATCCTGTACAAGTCTTAGGCACCTCTGGCAGGGAAACTTAGGGAAGAGGAAAAAGTCATCAGGCAACTCTGGGATGAAAGGAGCAAAACTGAAGTACAAATCAAGGGGACTCCTTGGTGGTTCAAGGGGTTAAGTCCCAGCCCTATGAAGCTACCAGTAACCACTGCAGCATGAGTTCAATGCCTGGCCAGGGAGCTAACCCACATGACATAGTAGGCCTCTCCTATCTTGCCTGCTGCTCCCCTCAGCAGTGTATTTCAGCCACTCCTCTTGTTTTGCTCCCCATTCTGTCTCTGGTGAACCCTCTCACCACCTGCCCCCCACACCCTGGCCTACACCCCAGCTCTTGTATGCATAAATAAAATAAATCTTTAAAATAATAAAGTACAAATCATGATTAAGGCTGGGTGCACGGGTGAAGTGGTGGTGGGAATTTTACAGGGACTATACCTGAGAGGAAAAAGCATGCCTTGTACAAAAAAGAAATGATGTTATATATATATATGTGTGTGTGTGTGTGTGTGTGTGTGTGTGTCTGCAAATCACATAGAACTCCCCCTTTTTATTCAGAGTCCTCCACTTATCCAGCTCTGATGTCTTTTCAGTCTTTATTAAGAAAGTAACTTTTTTCCCCTCTACACCCCTTTGAATCTTTAGTCCTAAATCTGGGACTCTAAGATAATGGCTCATTTTATATTCAAATGTCTTCCGTTTTTGGCCCCTTTTTAAGTTAGAACGAGATCTCTCTGAAAGAGGGAGAATTTCAGCAGTCAGAAGTTCCTCTTGGACTTACAGCCTTGCTTTTAGCTTTCCTACTTAGTGTGTTTTTCTCAGCAAAGCATGAAAAGGAAATCATAAAGAACAAAATGAAGATTCTATATGTGATCATCTCTCCTAGTTTTCAGACACTGATGTTTGTGAGACAGTAATTAGGGAAAAAGAAGTGGCAATCACACCAGAGCACTTCCCACTACTCATTTCCTAAAATGTGTCCCCTTTCCCCCATTCAAGTCCCCGGGGGCGGGTGTTAGCAGAATGTGTTATACAAAATGTTCTAGTTTTATTTTTGCCTAAAATTTTACTTTATGCTTTTTAGAGAAAAAGTCATATAGACGTTTAACAATGACATGTATACCTCCGATATACGTGGGAGAGACCCAGCATGACTTAGGAACTAGGCCACTTGGCTTTAAATGTCATTTTATGTACTTTAGTGAAACCAGATGGGAAGCAAAGTTTTAGCTAGAACTTTTGCCTACCTCTCTCTGATTGACCAGATATAGTGGACTAATGGCCATTCTTAACTGCTAAGGAGGTTGGTGAGTTGAATATAGTAAAGGAGACAAGTACAAAGAGGCTACTAAGTAGCCAAACAACAGTTTGTAAAAAATTGTCTACTATGTGCCAGCTACTAAATTAAGTGTGGGGAACAAACTATCCCTGATTTTCAAAGATATTATCATTGGGTAGAGAGACAAACAGAAGCAAATGGTGATCTTAGTGTTTTAATGGCCAAGATGGAGCTATGCACAAGTAAACATGGATATCAACAAGAGTGGTTTCCATCCAAAAAATCTAGGCAAGAAAACCACCCCCAGAAGATAGTATCTAGGCTGAGTTCTATAAAATAAAGTATGCATAATGTGGGGTGAGGGGATTGGGAGAGAGAAGGGCATATTAAGCAAAAGATGAAGAATAAGCAAAGGTCCAGAGTTCAGAAGAGAGGATGATATATTTAGGAACCATTAAGGCCTCCCCGGTTGCGCAGCAGGTTGAGTGCAGCACTGTGAAGATGTCCGCAGCCTCTGTAGCGTGGGTTCTATTCCCGGCCAGCCAGGGAGATTACCACATGGCGTGGCAGAACTCTCCTGCCTCGCTCACTGCTCCCCTCAGCAGTGCTTTCAGTCTGTCTGCCTGTTCTTCTCCCCACTCTGTCTCTGGTGAATCCTCTCACCTCTCGCAACTCTGACCTGTACCCCAGCTCTTGTATAAATAAATATATCTTAAATAAATATTTAGGAACCATTAAATGGTTCAAAATGACTGAGCATGAGAGTGTGAAGAGCAGGAGATGACATTAAAGAGGTAAGCAAAGGCCTTATCAGTAGTAGATGTTATAAGTTCTAATAGTTACACAAATATTAGAGTTATAAGTTCTAATTTTCCACAAACTTTTGCAATTCCATTGGGGAAAATGACATAATGATATTATAGAATGCAATCAGACAATATAGTTTCTGGAAAGTCAGAATCCAGCATTGTACTGAGAACTAAGGTGAAAAGCAGGAGTATAAACAACATGTTATTTTTTTCCACCATTTTTTGAGGATTTTATTGAGAAATTGAATCTCCAAGGTGTTGAAAATCTAGAAGGTCTGAAATTAAACAGAGAAAAAGACTATGAAGAGACTTACTTCTCCTCTCCTATGTTATTTCTCCACCACCTAAAGAATCCCCTTTTTGCTGATTTTGCTGTGAACTAAAACTTCTATTAAAATAAAGTTTACTGAAATTTACAAAAAAATTGTGGAATATATGCTTAGTGGAATACCGCACAGCTATTAAAAAGATGAAAAAGTTACTTTTGGACAATGTGAATGAACCTTGTGATAATTATGTTAGGTGAAATAAATCAGAAAGTAAAAGAAAAATATTGGATGCTATCACTCTTCTCTGTGGAATATAAAAAACCAACAAACATACACAGGCAAAATACAACAGGTACAAATCTTGGACTTAGTGAAAGAATTTAATGGTTATCAGAGGGAGTGGGGGAGAGAGGAGGTGATCTAGAAGGCAGATGGGGTATAGACATGGGTGGTTTTGTGGAAGGTAAATGGAACACGTGCAGTTATGGAAGAGGAAAAATGTGACCCCCAAAATTTAAATAAATACAAAAATTAAAATAGTAATAATAGAAAAAGAATCTTCACCTCGTGACCTCCATAATCTCTCTTTATATTTTGAATCTAAAAGAGTTCTCCGGTTAGTCTTATTGAGACAAGAATTGAGTCTTTTCATACAGTAGAACTATAAAAGCCATATTCATCAATAATCAAGTTGGAAACAAAAATTTATATATTAATTTAAATTTATACATTAAAATTTAATATAAATTTATATATTAAAATTATATATTATATTTATATAAATTTAAATTTATATTAAATTTATATATTAAAATTTAAAATTCAAAGCATTTGGACCCAAGATTTTCATCACCTAATGGTTGTGAGTTACGATTGTCAGGCATTCTATATATACTCTAATTTATACTGCTCCCATTTAAGCCATTTTATTTTTATTTTATTTTTTTTAAGATTTATTTATTTATTTATACAAGTACTGGGTACAGTCAGAAGCGCGGGAGGGTGAGAGAATTCACCAGAGCCAGAGCAGGGAGCAGAACAGGCAGACTGACAAAGTACACTGCTGAGGGGAGCAGTGGGCGCAGCAGGAGAGGTCTGCATGCCATGTGGGGCCCTCACTGGGGGCCAGGGATCCAACCGGCACTGCAGAGGCTGCAGACAGCTTCGCAGCCCAGTGCTCAACCGCTGCGCCACCACCAGGGAGGCCCTAAGCCATTTTAATGACTTAAAGCCATTTTAATGACTTTAAATCCATCCAGGATTCCATTGTATACTAGCTCTATTTATAAAAGCAATAGGGATATTTAATAGCATAACATATTGCAGTTTTTTTTAGTGTAACCTCTTTGCAATGGGAACCTATAATTGTCAGAAGACTGAATAAGTTTGTTTGACAAATATGTGCCATAATTCTCTATTTGTTGACTCCGCTCGCGCATCTCCTTTCTTCCCCCATTCCCCCTTCTTTTAGGTGTCATCCTACCTCCCTCGCTTCTCTTTCTTTTTTGTCTCCCTTCCACTGTCCCTTTTCCCTTTTATTCTTTATTGTCTTAGTCATAGTGTTTATTCAACTATTTTTCTTTTGAAAAAGATGGTTCTTTCTCCTGTAGCTTTAAGAATTATCATGTCAAATGTCGCACACAAATGTCTATAAAATTTTAAATCCTAAAAGGTAGTAAATCCATCTGTCACTTTTCTTCTTTTATTTCTAAATTATATTCAATCCATTTCAGTCATCTGTCTTCTGCCTTGCCACTAAAGAGAAAAAGAAATACTCTCACCTGTAAAAACAACCAATGTTCTCTTCATGGCAGTTTAAAGTCAAAACAACTTATTCATATTCATTGACTACTGTGCATGATAGTCTACGTATTAACATTTAAAAATATCTTCTTTCAGGTTGAAATCCAGTGTACTTTATGGACTCTATTTGTTTAAAACTTTTATAATATCCTGAAGTGATAGAATTTTATGAATAAAAGACCATCTGGCTCTCCAGAGTGTGTGAATTTTCCAGCCTCTTTGAATGGAGCTTTATTTTCAGTAACAAGCTACACTTAAAAATGGGTTTGTGATGAAAAACCAGGGAGGTTTTATAATGTGACAATTTTGTTTTTCAGG
Source organism: Talpa occidentalis (assembly GCF_014898055.3). NCBI lineage: Eukaryota > Metazoa > Chordata > Mammalia > Eulipotyphla > Talpidae > Talpa > Talpa occidentalis. The sequence goes on from NW_023604295.1 coordinate 27,791,639, forward strand.
GGAGCCTAGCTTTATTTCTTGTTTCCTTCCTCCTCTTTCCTCCCTTCCCCCTCCCCATGTTTATAGGAATGGAAATTATTCTAGATGTTTGTTATTTGCTTTCTCCTTGTCGCGAGTATTTTATACAGAGGAGTTTGAAATTGAACCAGTATCACTAAATATGAAGGCCTTCTGTATTCATTTAGAGAGGATAATATAAGATACTCCCTTAAGATTCCAAAAGAATAATTCTGTCAATAGTTTTTAAAAAATAAAGCTACAGAGGTATACCTGCAGCACTGCTGGATGTGAGAAATAACCTCGTTTACATTCTAGAAGCATCAGCAATTTTCTATTAATAGAATGCAGATGGTACAGGACTAATCAAGACAAGGATTAACTCATAACTTTTCTCTAAGAAACATAAATTGTGCTAGGGAATTAAGTAGCATGTTTTAGCTCTGCTATGTTATGTTGTATAACAAACAATTTTAGTGTCTCAGTGGCTTATGAAGTAAGGAATTATTTCAACATGTACATGTAGTAGTTACATGTCCAAATTTTACATGGAAGAACTGAGTGAGAAAACTTATAAAATAGTCTGATAGAGATATATTGCATTAGTGAGTCATAGTTTACAAGCAACATGGCCATTGAGGAAGTTATTTCCAAAATAGTGAAGAGCATTTGGTCAAGTTCTAAACAAAGAAAGTATTTGTATATTATAAAATGCAATAATTAATAAAATTATTTTAAAAATTGTACTTCCTTATGAAATACAGTTGACCTGCAAACAATGCAGGGATTAGGCGCACTGAACCCCCATGAAGTTGAAAATCCATATAAGAATTTTGATAACCCCCAAACTTAACTACTTGCTGTTAACCAGAGAACTTACTGATAACATAAACAGCCAATTAACACATATTTTCTCTGGCCATACCACCCTGAATGCACCTGATCTCACCCAATTAACACATATTTTGTATGTTAGATGTATTTTATACTGTATTTTCACAATAAAACAAGTAGAGAAAAGAAAGTATTATTGAGTAAATCATAGGAAAGAGAAAATACATTTACAGTACTATACTGCATTTACAGATATCATAAGGTTAGTCATCCATTTATAAGAAAATCCATATATAAATAAATTGACCTGTGCAGTTTAAACCCATGTTCAAGGGCAAACTGCAAATATATTTCTAAGATAACTATAGTTTTTACTTACATGAATACCCACAGGGATGTTTAAAATTGTGTGGGCAGGAGAAAATTCTTCAATATGTGACCTTTCCTTTATATTGCAGGATGTCTAGCATCTAGTATTTATTATGTACCCATTAAAGAACAGTAGCCCTTTTGAGTCATTGAAACAAACAAAAAAAAATTGCCCCAACAATTTTCTTTAAATGTCCTCTATAGAGAATCAGTGCACTAAAGGAAAAAAACAAAATAGACGTCTATTGAAAAATCAATGTAAAACTGAAACAGGAGGCCCCCCTGGTGGCACAGGGGTAAAAGACCACCAGCTACTGCAGCACCGGTTCAATCCCTGGCCTGCCAGGGAGAAACCCACATGGCACAGCAGACCTCTCTCCCGCCTCGCCTGCTGCTTCCCTCAGCAGTATATTTCAGTAGACCTGCCTGATCTGCTCCCCACTCTCTCTGGTGAATCCACTCACCCCCTGCACCTCTAGCTTACACTCCAGTTCTTGTATGCATAAATAAATAAATATTAAAAAAAACTAAAACAGGAAAAGGAAGAATAAAATACCAAAGAATATAAAATTAAAAAATAAAACAGCAAGAAATTATTAAAATAGGAATTGCAAAAAATAGTAAGAAAACATGTTCTTGCTTCTGTCTGATATAGGAAGCTAAAAAATGTGCTGCTTCTACTTTAACAGAAAACTCTATTTAAATGTAAAAATCATAACTTTCCTTGAATTTGCAAGAAAACTTATGTTTCAGGTCAGTCCAGCAGCCGGAACCCTAAGGACAGAGAGATCCCTCCATGAACATGAGATGAGACATGAACACTGCTCTCCTTTGGCAGAGCACAGGAGGAATAGATGCCAGACACTTCAAGCAGACAAGAAAAAATCAGCTAAACATTTTAGCACATTGCTAAAGGACAAATGTGAGCTAGCATGAGAATAGAAAACCCTGGGAGGTCTCAGAGACAGGGGATTTTACACCAGCTCTTCTCACATGCCTTTATGGGGTACTTATGAGAAAAATGGCATAGAAGATCAGAGGAAGCCTCTGTAATAGTGCAGGACTGGAGAGAAAAGTGACCAAATTTTCAGGAAAAGCACAAGCTGTTTGGGTTCTACACACACAGAGAACATAAACCATAAGCTTCAGAGGGAAGAGAAGCAAAACCTGTTGTCTCCAGGACACAGCTGAAGACTTACTGCAGCTGGGGAAAGAATAAAAGTAAAAAAGTGGAAAAAAAAAATAAAGCCTTCTCTCTTGGGTAAGGGTAATAGGAAACCATTTGAATTATTCTGTGTTGGGAAGAGAGCAAGATACTTCTCCCAGACCTCACAAAGATAAATGGCAGAAAAACTTGGCTGCCATGGAGGAAAGGAGACAAGACCACTAGACAAGTCACATTTCAAAAAATCTGAGATCCAAGATCTGATTAAGACAGGACAGACTAAGACAAATTGATAACACTCTTCACATTAATCACCATGTAGGCAAGAACCAGGTAATCAGAAACATCTCCCCACCACCAGAAAAAGAACCACAGTACATACAGTTCCCCTCTAAAGCACAGGTACATAGAAAAGGTCAAAATCTGAGTGTTGTGCAGAATAAAAAGATAATCTCAGGGAATAGCTTCCATGCTAAGCACCAGGTGATATTAGAGGAATATTGAGTTGATGACACGCTGAAGGTAACAGAACCCAACTCAACTAGATTTATTCACCCACTCATAGTAATCATCGCGCAGCAGAAGAGACAAAAATATTATATACTTCTCTAAGCATAAATATTATTTAATCTTAGGTTCTACCATACAAAAAATTATGAGTCACACAAAAAAGTAAAAAAAGCGTCACAAAAAGACAATGAACTAAACCAGACTCAGAAACAATCTAGATGCTGGAATGATCAGACAGGGGATTTGAAAGAAACTCATATGCTAGAGGCTCTCTGTAAAAAGTAGACAACATGCATGAATGAGTGTGGAATTTCAGTTGAAAAACAGATATTAGAAGAGACAAATGGACATGATAGAATTAAAAACAGAGTAAAAGAGATGAGTGCTTTAACAGGCAGATACAACTATGCCAAAAAGAGAATCAGTTCACTTGAAGATAGAATAATAAAAATTTTTAAGTAAAAACTATTCAAAATAATACAGTGTCAAACAGTGAGAATGGCACATATTAAAAAAAACTAGCAACAACAAATGTTGGCGAAGATGTGGAGAAAAAGGAACTCTCCTGCACTGTTGGTGGGAGTGTAAACTGATCCAACCACTATGGAGAGCTGTGTGGAGATTTCTGGACATACTAAACATAGAGCTTCCATATGATCCAGCAATTCCACTCCTAGGTATTTACCCAAAGGACACAAAAACATCAATTCCAAAGAGCACCCGCACCCCTATGTTTATAGCAGCACTGTTTACAATAGCTAAGCTTTGGAAACAACACAAATGCCCAAAAATAGATGACTGGATCAAGAAGATGTGGTACATATATACCATGGAATATTACTCAGCATTCAAAAAAGATAAACACATGCAATTTGCAGCAACATGGATGGCGCTGGAAGGGATCATGCTCAGCGAAATAAGCCATAAAGAAAAAGAAAAATACTGGATGGTCTCACTCATAGCAGGAATCTAGAAAACTTAAATAAAGGACCAGGAAAATGAATAACTATAAGAAGGTGAAAATCAAAATCAACAAAAAACTATGAACCAGAGACACTTTATGAGGGGTGGGGGGCGGGGAGGGGAGGGATTGGGGTCAAAATAAGGGGGATGCAATTTTATGGGGAATATAAAAATAAAATTTATTTAAAAATAAAATAAGGGGGTTGCAATTGTATGGGGAATATAAAAATAAAATTTATTTAAAAAAATAATACAGTGTCAAAGCTTGGGGACAAAATTGAATGATAAATCTTCATGTATCTTTAATTTCAGAATGAGAAGAGCGAGTGAACAGAATAGGAAAGAAATATTCAAAAAAAAATACTGGTAAAAAAGTTCTTAATGTGAAAGATCCAGATCCATTAACTCAGAGATCTCTTAACAGGATAAATACAAAACAGACCAAAATGCACATATATCTGGATGTATAATATCCAAACTGCTAAAGCTGAAGATACAGATGAAAGTATGAGGGAAGTCAAGGGTGAAAAAAAAAGAACAATAATATAATAGGATGACATCTTTAAACTGCTGGAAGGAAAAAAGAAACCCAACTATTAGGCCAAAATTCTATATCCAGTGAAAATATCTTCAGGAGTTTTATGGAATATATGGATATCAAAATGTATCTTTAGCAGATAAGCTTTCTAAATAAAGAGCCTTCAGAACAATTTGATAACCCTACTGTACCCCAAATGTTACCTTTGAATATTACATAAACCCAAATCTTAGATCCAAATACTAACTCTACCCTAACTTCCATTTCTGGCTACTAATTTTACTTCATAACCTTAGCTATCATTTCCTTCAAACAATTCCTCTTATCAATACTGCACAATGATGTTACAAGCATCGCTCTCAGATCAAATCATTTATAGTACAAGAAAAGTAAAAGAAGTGTATGAAATTACATGTCCTACTTTAATTAAGTCTATCTCCTGAGTTTCTGATATACACATCTGAAAAATAAATATACAACAATAAGTGAATTATAGAGTTATAAATCAGTTATAAGGAAGGGTATATAAAATAGGTTAGAACTGGGCCTCCCTGGTGGCACAGAGGTTAAATACACAGCACTATCATGCTATCACCAGCCACTGCAGCATGAGTTAATCCCCAGCCAGGGAGCTAACCCACATGGTGCACCTCTCCTGTCTTGTCTGCTGCTCCCCTCAGCAGTGTATTTCAGTCATTGTGGTTATTCTGCTCCCCACTCTGTCTCTGGTGAATCCTCTCACCTCCCACATCTCTGACCTACACCCCAGTTCTTGTATGCATAAAAAATATTCTTAAAAATATAAAATAAAATAGGTAAGAAAATAACTGTAAAAATAATTATAGCTGACTTAATACTAATCAAATTAAAAATCTCAAACCATGATTTGGAGGAAAGAAGAACTAAATTATTATTTTAATGAAAATCATCTAATATCACTAATCAACAGGAAAATACAAATCAAAACCACATGAAATATCACCTCATACATTTTAGGATGACTATATAAAGCCAAAAGAACAGAAATGAGACTTAATATTTTTAGATGTGGTGATGGTACGGATATGGAGAAATTGGAGTGCTTATACAATATGAGTAGGAATATGGTGCAGCCACTATGGAATACAGTATGGAAGTTTCTGAAAAAATAAAATATAGAACTGTTATCTGAGCCCCCAATTTCACTTCTCTACTGTATATCCAAAAGTATTAAAATCAGAATCTATAAGAGGTATCTGCACACTCTTGTTTGTCCCAATAGTGAAGAAATGGAAATAACTCAAATATTCACTGAAAAATGAGTAAAGAGTGGTATATAGATACGCTGTAATATTATTATCTTTTAAGGAGAACAAAATCCTACCATTTATAACAACATAGATGAACCTGGAGGACTTTATGCTGGGGGAAATAAGTCAATCTCAGGAGGAAATATACTGTATGATTCCACTTAAATGAGGTATTTAAAACAGTCAGACTTATAAAAGTAGAGGGTAGAGAATAGAATGGTGGCTTCCAGATGTTGGGAAGAAAGGGAAATGTTAAATGGCTATAGAGTTTCAGGTTGAATAAGTTCCAGAAAACTATAAATTATTAAAATAGGTCTAATACAAGGTTACATTGACAGAAATAATCACAGAAGTGAAGTGAATTCAAAGTTCAGGAAAAGAACAATTTATTGGAGAGGTTATTCAAAGTCAAATTGTTAATATGGTAAGTTACTTGCAGAGAAAGAACACATAGTTGTTTTTTCTCAACAAAGGAAAGAAGACATCTAATAATTTCTAACATTTTCAGCTAACTAAACAAGATTGGGTTCTAACTTAATTAATTGATAAAGCAGAATCATTGTTCATACATTCCAAGCAATCTCTTGATCTCACAGATCTAATTCAGTCAGAGCTTTCTCTGCCTGGGAGTATGTAAGGATCAAAGATAACTGGACTCTCTCTTCTAAAAGTACTGTATAGATTAGAGGGTGCAATATCAAGCTCTTTCTTGCAACTCACAAACATGACAGGGGCTCCATCTGTGTATTTCTTGGACATTCTGTTTCCTTTGTTTCTCACCACAGGGATTTTCACAGCAAATGAGTCACTGCTTTGTTGACTCCAACTTCTGGAGGTGGTCCTCACAGATAGATATTTTCCAAAAGCACAAAATACAAACTTTCTTCTTTTTGATTTGCAATTATATATCAATTATATCTCAATTTAAATTAAAAAAATCCAAAGACAACCTATCTTCAAATCTTCATCTAGGTTCATTGTGGTGTAAATGTAGAATATCAAAGATATATAGACAATCTTAAAAGCAAGCAGAAAAAAAGACAAATTTTCTTCCAAAGAGCAACAAGTAGACTAATGCCAATTTTTGGGGAGCTGAAGATGTCTGAAGATGCAGAAATAACATTTTCAAAGTGCAGAGGACACCTGCAGATAAAGTTATTGTTCAAGAATGAGCAAAGACACTTTTTCTGAAACTAGGAAAGTTTACCAGTAACAGACATTTTTTGAAGGAACTAAGTACCATTATAATTTTAAGGCAATCAACTATTTGGCAATAAAAGGAATAGTAAAATGTAGTTTATTCAGTAAATATAGGGAAGGAAAATATGGTAAGTTGAAAATAAAACACTATGGTAGAAACAAGCACAAATGTAGGTGAAATCAAAATTAATGAATATGGAAAAAATGCACCAGTTAAAAGACAGACTCTTAGATTTGAGAAACACAAAACAGAAATCACGCACTTGATATTTTTAAGAGCACACTTAAATATTAATAATCTAAATAAATAATGAAATACGTAATGTTTCAGGTGGGATTTTTAAATGCTCCAAACATGTAAATTTTCTTCATATTTATCTATAAATTTCATGAAACTCCAATAATTAAATTTTATTCAGAAATTTACCTAGAAGTGGAAAAACCTAGAATTGGCAAGACAGCGCAAGAAAAAATACTATTGAAAAGAATCAAAATATATGGAGGAATTAAGTCTCTAAAACACAATGCTAAACATTTTTAAAAGTTGTAGATAGAGTATAATATAATTTAGATAAATTTAAAAATACAAAGAAATATATAATTTATGTATCTGTGCATATTTATGTAGTAAATAGACAAATACGTGGACTGAAAGAATATACAAGAAATTCATCCTTCTTGTCTTTAAGGAAAGAGAGGGAAAAAGACCCGTTTTTGAGGATCAAATGGAAATCAAATTTATATGCTTATTTTATTTAATTTAAATAGATTTGTTAGCTAAGTAAAATGTTTTTATTTTTTTAAACTGCATCAAATATTGTATGCTTACTCTAGATGCTGTAGATGTGGGTTTTGAAATATTACTCTTGATCATTAATATTTTACTAATTAAAAATAAAATATATGATTCTCACCAAAAGTCTAGATCCCAACTGCCATCATACAGTTGACTCCCTTGGGAATCAATATGGCATCTACAGATGTTGAATTCTAAAGCTTTATACCTGAAACCTATAAAATGTTTTAAAACAATGTAACTTTATACTTCAAAATAACTGAATATATGGAGAATAAACAAAAACATTTTCACTATTATAAAAAGAGAATTTAGTGTCAATCTGAGACATTGACAGATCGATGACAAAAATTAAATAAAATTTACATGTCTTTAATATATTACTACTAATATATAATATATTAGAATATATACACATAATATACATACACACATAATATATACACACATATATGTATGTATACAATATACACATGCATGTGCATATATATAATATACATATATGTGTGTATATTATATATATACATACATGTGTGTATATATATACACTATATATATATTCCTCATGGAATATATAATATTTATAAAATGGAATATATAATAATTATAAAAATTGATCACATAAGCCACAAATCACATCTTTAAAAAAATTTTTTTTAAATGTTTGTGTAGAAGAACTGGGCTTTAGGCCAGAGGTGTGCTGGGGAGAGGAGTCACCAGACACAGAGTGGGGAGCAGAATAGGCAGATTTACTGAAATACACTGCTAAGTGAAGCAGCTAAGGAGAGCAGCAGACAAGACAGGAAAGATTTGCTGCACCATATGGCTCATTGGCCAGAGATTGAACTCAGGCCACAGAGGTGATAGCACTGAGATTTACCCCTAGGCCACCAGAGAGGCCCACAAATAAAATCTTAATTAACCTCCAAGGGCAAATATCATACGGATAACAGTCCCTAATATTCATGGAAGCAAATAGTAATTTGATAGGAAGTTTAATACAACAGAGCAAAAGAACATCAACAGAAAGCACTCTTTCGATTAAAAAAATTCACATTATTTTGCACCAATGAGGAAATCCAAATTACATTAACAGTTCCTTAACTATAACTGAAAACACAAGAATCACCAGAGATTTGAAGAAAGCCTGCAGTACGATAGAAAAACCAAGAAAACAAAATGGAAAAATTATCTCTAGTGAAAACAGAAATAAATTAAGGAAAAGAAGGGAATCTCAAAAAGAAATTCCAATTATGGATCTCAGGGTAATTCAGGACTATGTTGCATGTATTAAAGTAATACTATGTTCTATGGGAAATACAAATTCAAACAGTCAGATACATCTTTTGAAAATTAAATAGATGAGTGCTACATTGAAAATGTTTTTTAAAAGTAAAGAACTTACACAGATATAGAATAAAAATCCACCATAACAAATATGGAATAGATTAAGAGACACAGAGGGCCAGTACTAGAATTTCAATATCCAACTAGACTATCCAAAAAGAGAAGTTGAGAAGAATAGGGAAAAATGTTATTAAATTATAAGTATAAATAATTCATTTTTATAATTTTCTAGAAATGAAGAGATGTTCAAGTGTAAAACAAGATGGGTGAATACAAGATTCAAATGTAGACATTTTCATGTGAAGTATAGAAAATCAAGCATAAAGTGGAATTGCTAAAGCTTCAAAAGGGAACAAAAGATAATCTACAAAAGAATGAGATTCCATATTTCTCAGAGATGCTGGATGCTAGGAGACAATGGAGCAAATGCCTTCAAGTATATGAGGAAAAGTGATTTTCAAAGTAAATTTCTCTCTTATCATATTATCAACAAATATGAGGACAAGATAAAAATACTTCAAATTATGCAGGAACTTGGATACCAACTTTCTTAGGAATATTTTTAAGAGAATGTACTGTTGAAATAAGGGATTGAATTAAAATGGGAGGTTAGGGAATGTTGGGGCACAGGGAAAAAATTCCCCTATTCTCTCTGGGTTCTTCTGAAGGTGGATGGATAAACAAATTAATGTCAGAAATTTAGTGGAAGTAAAAGTCAAAAATTAATAATATACATATTGAGAATTTATATTGTGGTAAGCTATGAAGTAAAATGGGACAGAGAAGGGATATGTATGTCAAGAAACCAGGGGAGTCAAAAGGGAGACTTCACATGACAGACAAGAAGGATATGACCTCATCTTTTATTCTGATAGTGAAGATGAGATCTTCAGATGGGAAAAAAAGTTCACTGATAATGGGCCTCCCTGGTGGTGCAAGGGGTTAAATGGCAGCACTATGAAGCTATTCCTGGCCAGGAGGTGACCCACATGGCGCAGCAGATCTCTCCTGTCTTACCCACTGCTCCCCTCTGCAGTGTATTTCAGTACGTCTGTGTGTTCTGCTCCCCACTCTGTCTCTGGTGAATCCTCTTACCCCCGACACCTCTGGCCTGTACCCCAGCTCTTATGTGCATAAATAAATATATCTTAAAAAAATGAAGAGACTATTTAAAAAAATAAATAAATAAATTACATGAATCTTGAAACAGAAGTTTAGTGACCTGATTTGAGGACAAATAGATTTCATTAAATGTATTAAAGCAAATTTGGGTTAAAATGCTGTCATTAGTCAGTGGCATTGCAGTGGAGATGGATAGGTCACAAGTTGGTTAATTTTCTTTATAGAGCCTTCATAAATGTATAGGTAGCCCTGCACATATATTATTCTGAAAAATCTGCAATTCAAAGGCTATGTAAAATAAAATCACAGTGAAGAAATGGCATAAGGAATATATAGAATGTGATAAAAAATGAATGCAGTGATAAAAGTTTACTTATATGCTTATTAAATAAGAAAATTTGAATAAATAAAATAAGCATTCAGTGCAAATTAGAAAAATATGACTAAGACCAGAAAGAAGAGCACAAGAATGCAATAAAAAATATAAAATATAAAAAATATTAAAATAGTTTTAAGGTATCTCACATTATTTTAAAAGTCTTGCATATTTTAAGTTCTTTAATCCTTACAACAAATGAGGATGTCACTATTTTTATCTTCATTTTCAGTTGAGGAAACTGAGGTACAGATGGAGAACTTGCCTAATTATTTAGTAAAATAGCAGAGAAAAGATTCAAATGTGGGTAATTGCTGGTAAATGCCTGGCAATGCTAGACAAACTGCTCTCCTCCCACTCTCCCTGCCTCCTCCCTAGAAAAATATCCTGACAGGTAGTGTTTGCCAGTACTCCCACCATAACCAAATTCAAGCTATCAATCAATTGACACTATGAGTGGAGCTGGAAGGAGTTTGCTTCTTTTGAGCCTGTTTGAACAGGCTCCAGCATCCTGATCAAGCCCAGGCAATCTGGCCCCAAAGGATATGGCAGAAACCAACAGCAATGATATTCTAAAGGCACTTCCATTAATATTCGTTTTAAGAGAGTGAGTTTTTTTTATTTTTAGATTGCTAACATTACTATGATAACACTCTAGTAACAAATGCAATGAAGCAAATAAGAGAGTTCATGGCTACTAAAGTGATAAAAATGGAAGTAAGTTCCCACCAAATAAAGGAGGGTTTTAGCCAATAAATGGCATTGGGCAATTGGCAAAATATAGTCAGGCTAGAGTCTTACCTTATACTACAGAAAAATAAATTCCAGAGAAACTCAATATCTAAATATAAAAACAAACATCAAAAGGATTAGAACAATATATGAAGAGATTATTTTTGTAGGTTTGATATAGGAGTTTTCTCTTAGCAAGTCACAAAATAAAATATTGCTAATGTGTGCTGGTGGTTTAGAAGACATGAAATATAGATATAAAAATGTATATAATCAATAATGAATTAACGAAAATGTGACAATATCTGGGGGTTAGATTAGATGAAGGATATCGAACTCTACCATCTATCAATTATGGGTTCTCAGTGATTTTCACTTTGTTATTTTGGTAAATTTACAAAAATGTATAGTTTATGATAGGAGATTATCATGACAAATTTGGATAAATGAATAATTTTTCTGGATCGTAGAAATATGTAGATCAAATAAGAGGAACTAGAAAATATCAATAGGAATAGAGCTAAAAACAAACAAATCTTGAAGAATTCAACTTTTTCTCTCATTCCTTCCTACTGCATGAAAAGCTTCAAGTTTAGAGTATGTTGTATATTGGTCACTTCAACTGTCAAGAAAAAAATGAATTCTCAAATTACATATTATTCAATTTTAACTTACATAAAAATATATTATTAGTACTATCAGTGAGTAGTTCAAAGAAAAAAATATAATATTCCATCCAATATCTGTTTCTTCATTGAACACTAGTTCATTCAATATATATTTATGTAACATTAATTTCAGATTCTCTACCAAGCATTGGACATAAAGTGGTGAAAAAGATGGCTACTGTCTCATAGTGGGAAGATAGAGGATCAGTCAACCAACTGCAATAGAGAGTAAAAAGGGCTATATGAAGTAGTACAGGAGCTAGGAGACCGTGTGACTGTGGTACATTTCCTGGGAAGACTTGCTGGAGGAGTAGCAGTGAGGCAGCAAAGAAGGAAATAGATATCTGGAGTAGGAGAAATAGTATGGGCAAAGGCTGCAAGTTGAGAGAAAATAATAGAATATGGTTGGATTGTGGAGAAAAACTTGGCGGATGGTGAGAGAGATGAAGATGGAGAGGTAAGCAAGGCAATATTATTCAGTTCCTTGTAAGTCACATTAAGGAGTCTGGATTTGAATCTAAGAGCAGTAGCGAGACAAAGAATAACTTTAAGTAGGGAGGAAGGGTGACATAATCAGTTTTACATTTCAGAAAGAGCATTTGAACAGCAGTGTGAGAATTAATTTGGAGGGGCTCGGTACTGGTGGTAGGTAGATAAAAGTTCATATGATTACAGAAGAGAAAGAATGGAAGTAGGGTCTAGGACAATGGGAATAGAAAAGGGAGGCCAGGGAAGATTTAAGATTTCAGAGGTAGAATTACGTTCTGGTGATGACTGGATTTGGGAAAGAAGATGCTAAAAGAAAGAGTGAAGAGTTGGTTGGTTGGCAGTGGGAGGATTTGCTAAAAGCTTTCATTGAATTGTCACTTTCTTAAAGTGATTTGCTTGAAGCTGACAAATTTCATTTCATTTTAATGAAATTACAGAGACATTTCTATGAAAATCTGTAACAAAAGAATAATGTCCATTATTACTACCATTATCTAATATATTTCAAATGGCAGCTACCATAATAATGCAAGAATACAAATATAATTCTTGGAGGCCAGACAACTATTATTAGTATTTGCAGATGATATGACTATGTGCCTAGAAAACCTAAGTAACTCAAGAGTAAACCTATTAAAAAAGTTAACAACCTATAAAAAAATTCAAACTATCGTGATTATTTAAAAAATCAGTAGTTTCTCATTTTATCAGAAAGAACACATTAGAAAATATAAAACTTTCTCTTCAAAATAAAACACAAACATGAAATACCTAAGAATGAATTTAATAATCAGTGTTGATATGAAAGAAAATATAAAACTTTACTGAATCAACAAGGAGTCATATGAAGTTCTTGAGTGTGGAAACAGACACTAATAGAAAAAAGTCAATTTTCTCAAATTGATTTGTAAGTTATACAGCTTGATTTTAAAGTTAACTTAGAAAGTGTTAGAACAGTGAAATTTTGAAAATTTAAAAAGAATCATGATAAGGAATCATACTGCCAGATATGAAACTATATTTTAAAGTCATGATAATCAGAAGTCTGGTACCGTTACATAATAAGATAGCACAGTTGAATGGACTGGAATGCCTCAAAAGATTGCCAATTATATGTCAATTTTAAGGTAATAAAGTAGCATTTAAACTAGGGAAGAGAAAAATAGGAGCATGATTGAATCGTTTAATTTATTTCCTTCTACTATAGGAGCCCTTTTAAAATATCAGTAAAAGGATTTTTTTTTAAAAGCAGGGGACTATCCATACAAATGGCTCAGGGGAGAAGACAAAAAGGTGGCTAGAGATCATGAATTTTTTGAAGATGGAAAGAAAATGGAGAAAGAGTAACTAACTCAGAAGCAGAAGGAAGCCGTAGTCTCGGTACCTGCACAGAGTGACATTTAAATGAAGCAAACAGAGCGAAGGGTGGATAAGGTTGAAAACAGAATGATTAGAAGATGTCTGTCTCTTGAATCACGGGTCCCCCTCCAATATCCTTCTAATATCAACAGCCAATCATTTACCTACTCCAGGGTGAAGAAAAGATTATTTTTTGAGATATTGAGAAAGGACCCCCATGACAGTTACATTTGGATTCTGCTGTCTGAACAGCTGTCTTCTTGCCCAATAACTCTAAAATGAAGTCTACTAATTTAAAAGTGCATTATCTCTCCCTCTCTCTATAGAAAAATCACAACTATATTTTTGAAATCTTTCTCCTAAAGATATATGGGATGCCATAGATCATTAGAAAAATTGAGCAATACCTCCAACTTGAAATAGAGACTGCAATGAACAGAAAATAAATGAACAAACTCCATAGCAGAAACAGACAATAAAAGAGATTTTTTAAAAAATCTTACAATTTGTATCCTTAAAAGGATGAAAGATATTGCATCCATGAAATAATAACAGGATAATATAAAAGAGGAACAAGCAGTCCAAAAAAAAAAAAAAAAAAACAAAAACTCAGCAATTGCAGTTAAGAAGCAGAAAAACAGGGCCTCCCCAGTGGCACAGTGGTTGAGCGCTGGGCTGCAAAGCTGTCTGCAACCTCTGCAGTGCCAGTTCTATCCCTGGTCGCCAGCGAGGGTCCCACATGGCGCGCAGACCTCTCCTGCAGTGCCTACTGCTCCCCTCAGCAGTGTACATTGTCAGTCTGCCTGTTCTGCTCCCCACTCTGGCTCTCTCACCCTCCCGAGCTTCAGACTGTACCCAGTGCTTGTATAAATAAATAAATAAATCTTAAAAAAAAAGGCAGAAAAACAACAAATCAATAAAAAGGTTGGAAGATAATAGTTAAGGAAATGTTTCAAAAAGGACAATACACACAAAATGGATAGACTGAATAAAAACATGGGGAAAAAAAGATACTTGGGATCAATCCAGAAGAAAACACACTGACTTAGTGAGTTCTAGAAAAAAGAGAACAGATGGTGTGGGAGGAACACTAATATGAGAGAAAATTTCCCAGTAGTGAAGATGTAAGTTTTCAGATTAAAAGGCCCACCTACTACCTCCAGCTCTTTTGGTCACTATCAATTACTGGCTACTAGTTATCTATTATTATTCTACATGGCCTCTATTAAATTGCATGAGAAACCATCATCCTTGTGGTTATCTAAGCATCCACACTGACTTTTTGCTACCATAAGTACTGCCTGCAGAGGACAGCTCCACTCAATTCTTAGCGATGCTGGTGCTCCACTCAGTGGTAGATTCATAATGGTCTTGGTGAGTGGTGTGTCCTCAGTACCTTTCATTGGAACATAGTCTATCTCTGGTCTGCTGGTCTTTCATAATGTGTCAATTGCAACAAGTCCACTTCTTTATTCCTCCTCTGTCACCTGCCAGGGCAACTCAGATGTTTTGGTGTCACTGGATATTGATCATTACTTTCTTTTTTTTGAAGAAAATAGATCAATTTCTTTTATACCAGATGACAAGTGGGGGGGGATAGTTCTTTTAGTAAATAATGTAGTCTAAACTCAAAATAAGGTTTTCTGAATTCAGAAGCAATAGCTTAAACTATACTGCATTAATAGTTTTGTTCTGCATTCAGTGTTTATAAATGTGCTTGTGTGCTTACTTAATAACAGCATTAATTAATGTCTATAAGTTAACAATAACTAATATTATTCATGGAATAAAATATTTATAAGAGAAACAGATTCTAGTGATTATTTGGTCATGTACATTATCCAGTAACCGATAAGGTTACAAGCACTAAAATTATATAATTTATGAAAATTCCATTAATTCCATTTAGAAATTGACTTATATTTTATCTCTACAGACTTATAAGACTATTTATACAATTATTTTTACCTAAAATCTTAAATTTTTATATTAATAATTGAAAACAGATTCAGAAGATATTCTGATTCCAAACAAAACCCAATACCTTATATATAATATATATATATATTATGTACATATATATATATATGTACACACACACACACATACACACTTTGGATTGACCATTAATTTTTAAAAATGTCTAAAGATTACACTAGTAGTGGAATAGGGCAAATTCTGCTGTCACTCCAGAAGACATTTTTTTAGCAATGAAACAACTTAAGTTATCTAATCAGACCTTTGTAAGAATTTAACTAAAAACACTAGCCACACAGGGAAAAATAAAGAAACATGACAAATTGGACTTTTTTTGAAAAAAAAAATTACACTAGTAATGAGTTTGCTATATTTCCTGTGGTCCTTGACAGGGTGATACAGACCATGTCCCAGGAAAGTTCCTCAAAGCCATTGTATTTTCACTAGACATTTTACCCACCATTAGTGAAATATATATCAATTGAGTTCTCACCTTGTATCAGATTATTCATGGTGATGCATGCCCCATCCACCAAAGAGGATGTTGTCCTCTGTGCCCATCAGGTTGCAAGTGAGTTAGTCCTGTGTTTTTTGGAGCACTCTTAATAAAACTTGTATTACTTATCTGACACTTAGGTACCAAGAAAGGGTTAGACATGGAGGATATTTACTGGGCGAATGTCTATGAGGGAAAATAGGGAGGGACTTTGGATAGGAGAATCATACGACCAGGTAAGATTTCTTTAAAAAAGACAGGGAAAGAATGAAGAAATCTCAGACCGTAGCACAATTCTAAGACAGTTTTACAAAGTTGATGGGGAGTCTTTGAGTCAGTTACCTATCAAGAGGAGTCTCATGTCTCCTCAACACGGGCCTACCGTTGACTTGGCAAAGCCTGAGGGAAGTATAGCTTTGGTGTGGAGGCTGTCCTGAGCAAAGGGGTTGTGATTATCAAATCATTTTGTTTTCCACAGTAGGAGATCCAGGAGATACTTTTAATGTCCACCATCCTAGGCAACGGTAGTTGTGAGGGTGTGTGTGTACATGCACACATGTGCACATGTATGTGTGTGTGCTCATTTGCACGTGCTGAGGGTGAATTTCATGACCAGGAAACAGCATATAAGAAGACCCAAAACATAGGAGAGCTTGGAACTTTCAAGAAGTTGAAAGAAAGGAAAATTAGGCATATGTCAGGTTAGTAGCAATGGGGATTAAAAATAGGATGAAGAGTGATATAGTTAGAGGTAAAGAGTATGTGTAAGACCCCAAAATATGGGTGAACATGGCACAATCACACAACTGTAAATGGTATATAGCATGGTTGGTACATCAAGTACAAGGATTTGGAGAGTGATCTGGGTTGAGGCAAAAGACTTAAATAAGAACCTCATTATGAACAGCCTTTCAAAACCCTGTAAAGAGTTTGAGCTCTATTTTAAAATAATATTGACACATTCAGGACTTTAAGCAAGGGGATGTTGATTAAGTTGGTGTTTTAAAAAATCACCCTGATTATAGCATAGAGAAGAGCAAGTGGAATCCATTTAGAAACTGTTGTAGGAATTCAGGTAGGAAGTAATGGTGACATCAGGGAAAAATAACAGATTTAACAGAAATTTAGGAGGAACTTGAATGAATAAAGAGTTAGGACTGATTGGATGTGGGGTATGCAGGAAGGGGATGGGTTAATCATGGTTAATCATGGACCTTGCCTGTGTTTCTTGCTTGGAATTGGGGTAGAAAGTGCTGTCAGTCACTTCAATAGAGAATGTCAGACAAGAAAGACAATGGGCTTTGAATGCATTCAATAGAGTTGTTCGGTAAGCATTAAATATATGGGCCTGAACTTGGGAGGGAGCTTTAGTCTTGACAAACAAGAAGGGTCATTATAACCATGAAAATAGAATAATTACAGAGTAGGTATACCAAAAATTAGAAACAGGGCCCAGAATAAAATAGTTTATTTGTGGTTGCATTATAGTCTGCTATGGATTTATTCTATACATTTGTTACATTATTGTCAGACTTTTAAGATTTTTGCTGCAATTTTCATCTCTTATAGTCTTGCAGTGAATAGTTTTGCTTATAACTCTGTGTCTAAGTTTCAGATCACTTTCTTAGGCCAGGTAGCAGAAGTGAAATCACTAGAATACTGTACCCCTTGGAAATGGTAAGTTACTTAGGAAATCCGTTAATTATTTAAAGGATTTTCATGAACAAACAAGGGTGTTACATAGTTTGAGAAAAGATCCTGACTGATCAGTTCTTTCTAGGGTAAACTTAATCTTTGTGAAAACTGAAATCTTTCCCCTGCCTACTAAGGGAAATTCTCCAGGTGTTAGAAGCTGTTGGATGTTCGTTCGGGGCCACTGGGCTGAAATAGACCCTTGTAAGTATATCCATTTGGAACCTGTAAAAAAGACACAGAGTTCTCTTTCTGCCTTTTTCAGGGAAGAGAGGCCTGGTGGTGAGTCCGAGATTAAGAGTAGGGCAGACAGCTACCCAGTGATAAACATTCCTTTGCTCTCTTTTTGGTAATAGTTACCTTTTCTTTCTTTTCCTACATGTCAGTCGAAGTCATGTTTTGGCTAAAACTACGTTTTACTCTTTCTTTGTTGTCATCTCCCTTCCTTGGTGTGTCATGCATAGAAAGATGCATGAGCTTCAGAGTCACCAAGACCTGAGGATATGACTCAGTTACTCCATTTATTTGCTGTTGTTTCAATTATTTTTTGCTGCAAAACAAACCACCTTATGAAAGTATAATTTGTGCTGGATTTGGAAAGGACACCTTGTCTCTGCTTCACTCAGAATAAGCTGCCAGCATGGCTCAAGACTGAGGCTGGAGTGATCTGAAGCAGGGCTTCTCAGCTTGCTACTAGTGACATTTTGGGTTGGATATTCTTCGTAGTGGGGGACGGGTAGGCTGTTTAGTAGTGTTCTGGTTCTCTACTCACTAGATGCCAGCAGCACTCCTTCACTAGCTCCAATAACTATGAATGTCTCCCCAATTTGTCAAATGTCCCCACCCAGGGAAAGTGGGGAAGAAACATTGCCCGTAGTGAAGAAAGAACGTGAAAGCTTACTCACTCACACGTGGGATGCTGGCTGTTGACTGAGACTTTAGAAGGCTGAAACATCTCACATGTTTCTATAAAACAATGTCATGTCCTTCCTCACATGTGCTGACTGGGTTCAAGGGTGAGTATCAAGGGCAGAGTTTGGGGAGAATGCAGGAAAAGCCATATTGCTTTTTATGGCTTAGCTCTAGATCTCATGCAGCTTTATTGCTGTCACATCTGTTCATCCAGCAGCCATAAACACCATCTTTATTGTCACGGGGAGGGGAAATAGAGCCCTCTTTTTAATGAGGGACTCTGTAAAAGACATATATAATTGTTATACATTTGTTGGTCTATTTCTAATTAATTCTATTAGTATTATTTTGCTTGTAATTAAAATGTTTAATCTAAACTTCTCTGGGTTTTTTCCCCCAGAGGATTCAAAGAGGCACTGGGTATTGTTTCTGGAGAGTGGTTCAGGACCCAGAACAAGAAAGGATGGTAATGGGAGAGGAATACTGAAGTGGATCTTGATATAGAAAACTGTCTAGTGGAGGTTGGGGGACAGGAACAGAGAGGAAGAGACAATTCAAATAGGCTAAGGTCAAACAATATTTTCTGCCACTGGTTTGGTGGATCCAAAGCATCAGGCAGGCTGGGTGTTCAACACCTGCCTTTATTCAGACTAGGGAGGTAGAAGGAGAATTGTCCCTTTGAATAGTTTTTACCTATTGGTCACTTCTGATATAGAAATAAATGATACAGAGCATTCTGACATAAATATCCTTGATGATTAATATTACTATATGATGAAAATTCTACTTCCTGATACTCCCTAATCATAAGAAAGATTTAGGAAAGTTTTAAGAATTCCTACATTGGGCCTCCCTGGTGGTGCAAGGGGTTAAGAGCATTATTTTATTTTAATTGTATTATATTTTATTGAGATGATGTTGGTATACAGCAGCATATATGACTTAGAGATATAGGTTCACACCTCTTCAAATGTACATTACCACACCACACCCATCACCAAGGCACCCAGAGTCCTCCAGCATAGTTTATTGGGCCCCCTCCACGCTTTGCTCCTCAACTACACCTCTCCTTCTGGTAGCTTCACCTCTGCAGGCAGATTTCTAGGGCTTATTTTGGTTTGTTTTTGTCTGTTCCTTTGTTTTGTTTCTCTATATCCCACAAATGAGAATTCCTAGATTATTTTAAGAATCAAGTATTCAGGGAAAGTAACAACAATGGTAAAAATGTCTTAGCCTGCATGAATGCAGCTGGCTTTCACCAAGATTGAGATCATATAATTCAAGATACACCTTGTTCCTAAAACAAAGCAAAGCTTTCCTGAGGCTACTCAATCTATCAGTTTTTGTTGTGATATTTTTTTCTTTTTTTTCCACAAAGGTTTGCTCTTGGTGAGCAACTTCATTGCCTTCTGGGAAAAGATGTTCTGTAGCATTGCCCTCACCTACCAGAGGATGCTTTCTGGAATAGCAAGTAGCTATTGATGTATGAGTCTTCATGCTGGCACATTATGATTAAAAAAAAAAAAAAAGCTACCTTCCTGTCACCTTGTTTCATCATACTGTGTTGGACTGAGCTCAGTCACAGAATTGGAGATTGCAGAATCATTAATTGCCTATAATTTAAGATCAATGTCACTTAGATAAAGGAACAAAAGGAAAAAATGAGAAAACAAAGCAGCCTTTGTTATATGTAGAGGAGACTCCTTGGCAGTGGGAGATCTTAGCCATGGGCGATCAAGAGAAATAGGGTTTCGCTCTTGGTTTCTATTGGATTCTTCAATGGAATTCTTATCTTTTCCAACAAGTCATTCCATCCTGGGGCTCTAATCTATAGAAATTTATTTTAAAATGAAGAAAATTGAAAACTCTGTCTATAAAAAAGATATATATTGCAATATTATAGTGAAAAGTTGGTAACAATGTATAGGCCAGCAAAAAAGGAATTGCTATATAAATGGCATAGTCACTAGATGGAATATTGTATATTGTTAAAATATTAGTTATTAAAAGATAGGAAAATGCTTGGGTATACTACTGAATGAATGCAATATATATATAAATTTATAGGGACATTATTAATTCTTTGTTCTGATGTTTAAAAATTATACAACAAATCCAGGTAAATACTTGTATTGTAAAAATTCAATTACATGTGGATAATGTCATAATCAAAATTCTAAAAAGCTCAACAAAGTAATGATACTTTACTTTATGATTCTCTCTAAACTTACTCTTGTTTCCAAGGTGCAATCATTGTTAACATAGGATGTACATCTTTTCTCACATTCTAAACATTTCCATATGTTGTTTTTTAGGAAATGAGATTGGATTAAATTTATCATTCTACAACATACTTTTACTATTTAATGATATATATTGAAAACCTTTTCTATAATTGACGTTGCTCTTGTTAACATTGCATCATATTTTTAAACATCTATTGAATTCACCAGTATGAACATGCTATAATTTACTTAACCATTCTTCTATTGATGTATATCTAGATATTATCATCTTTTAGAGTTGTGCAATTATGCAATGAGCATTTTTGCACATAATAACTTTGTGTGCTCATGTGAATATTTCTATAGGTTGATACCTCAAAATAGAATTTTAAGAGATACTGTCAAATCCATCCCAACCATCTTTCAAATTCCATTCCATTCCAACAAATGGAATATAGATAGCAGTGCCTGTATTCAAAAATGAGCAGCTTCAATATTTTGAATTTTTGCCAGAATTGATGCCTCCTTGTTGTAATTTCAATTTTTCAGATTAATGATGAAGTATGCTTATTGACCATTTATATTTATTTTTCTATTAATGGCTATTTTTGCATCTTCATGGACATTATTATTTTAACCAGGAGAATATAATGAAATGACTAAGAGAAATACATGAAGATATTTATAGTATGTACATTAGGAAATAGAATTATAGATGACTTTTTTCTCTACTGTAATTTTGAAATTTTTCATGTGATTACATTAATGGTATTGTCTTAATGAAAGGAAAAATTACAAGTATCTTGATGGCTATTCTTTTGTTACCTCTACTCATTCAGAAGCCTCTCTGGGATTGTTTACTAAAAAAAAGCCCATACCCTTACTCGGTCATGAGAAAAAAAAAGTCATGCTCACTGGCTGCATGCATTTTATAAGCTTGACAAAGCAGGAATGATTGTTGGTTCCAAACCTGCTATGGTGAATCCAGATTCTGTTGTGTTATTGCCACTGAAAATTTGGCATTACGTTGCTTTGCCTACTCATGCTTTTAGCTGGTAAGATTGCATAAATTAATCACATAGGAAACTGCTGAAAGAATGAAAATGGACTCCAGCAAACTGCCCGAAGAAGAAAGTTGCCATAAAAGAGGACGAGAAGGGAGGGAAGCGCAGAACCCTGCTCCCCTCCCCCGCCCACAAAGTCGGCACTCTCCGACCGGCAGAGAGGAGGGAAACAACAAACCAAAACGGCCAACAAGAAAAACGGACACAGCAAGCGGGACTGTGAGTGGAAAGGAACTATTGCAGCCACCACACCCCGTGAACGGGAGCTGAGGCGAACCCTGCAGGGCCGCGGAGGTGAGCTCCAGGCGCCATTAAAGAGAGCCCCGCCCAGGAGGAGACCAGCACCAGCACACAGCCCCGGCCGCCCGGTAAGCCTGCGCGGGAAGTGGCGCGGATCCAGACCGGATCGCAGATGCCCAGGTCCCCGCGCCTGCGACCTAGGCTTGCGGGGAGACGACCTAGGCTTGCGGGGAGGCGCGGAGGTCCTCACTGAGGTGAAGGTCCCTCCCTGAGTGAGCAGGAACAAGGCGCCCAGGCAGGGGAGCGGGATTCAAAAGGCGCCATTCCCGCGCCACTGATCTGGGCTACAGCCCGCGTCCTGGAACTGAGGGCTTTGGAACTGAGACCCGGGGCACGAAATTAGGGGCGTGGGTTCCCCACGACGGTGGGGCACAAGGCAGACACAGCACCCCAAAGCCGTTGAGGTGTACCCTACCATCCCCGCTCTGCTCCCTGTCCCACGGGGTGGAAAATCAGCTCCCCAAGGGCTCTAGGAGAGATCTCTGGCGCCACCTAGCGACTTGACCCCAGCACAGGCTACTGAAGGAGCTAGTGGCCAGCTGGGGAGTTAGCCCACACCTGGCTCCTTCCGAACAAGTAGTCTGAGCCCACAGGGAGAGCGAGCACCCACAGCCAGGGCAGACCAGGCGCGCAGAAGAGTGTGCCTGAGACCAGACGCGCAGGGAGTGTGTCCCACATCACCATTTTAGAACAGGGACATTTCTTCAGTAAAGACTACCTGCAGAAGGCTTCCTCAGGAGCCAGAGGTGAGCGGGGGAAGTTCGCCCACGCCAGACCCCCTCTGGCCTGCAGTCCAAGCCCAGAGGGGAGCAGGAACCCACCGCCGGGGCAGACCAGGCGCACAGGGGAGTGTGTCCCCACATCGGCATTTTAGAACAGGGACCTTTCTCCATTAAAGGCTGCTTGAAACTGACAGATGACTCCTGGAAGAACCAGAGGGGAACAGAGAAGCCCACCCAAGATGCCGGCCAGTCCCAACAACACAGTGTCCCAACGCATACGGCAAATTAGAAAACAGACAGTAGGGAGGAGAAGAACCACACGCAACCTAGCAACTCTCCAGAGAAAAAGCACACCACAAAAAGAAAGCCAGCCCCCAGATTGCAAAGACAATAACTTGGAAGAATTTCTGAGCCTTCCAGAAAGAGAATTTAAAATTGCCGTGATTAAAAAACTGACAGAAGTCATAAAGGAAAACAATGATAAGGGAAAAATAATCAACGATCAGAAGAATGCAATTGAGTCCCTAGAGAGGGAAAACAATGGTCAGAAGAAAGAAATTGAGTCCCTAAAGAGGGAAGTAAAAGAAATGCAGGAGATCAAAGAATTAATGGAAGAACTAAAGAATTCTGGGAAAAGCAATGAAAGCAGAATAGATGAAATGGAAGAACGAATAAGTAATCTTGAAGACACAGAAATAAAAAGAACCAAAACAGAAAAGGAAAGAGAAGTACGAAGGAAAAAGAACGAAGAAAGACTTCGGGAACTATCTGACTCCATGAGGAAAGGAAATATAAGAGTTATAGGAATACCAGAAGGAGAGGAGAGAGATGTAGGAACAGAGAAAATATTCAAAGAGATAATTGAAGAGAACTTCCCAAATGTGAAGAAGGAGCTGAAAATTGATATACAAGAAGCAAGAAGAACACCAAACTTCCACGACGAAAGGAAAAATACAGCAAGACACATAATAGTAAAGCTCCCAAGAATCCAGGACAAGGAAAAAATAATGAAGCTGGCAAGAGGGAAGAAACAGATAACATTCAAAGGAAAACCAATCAGGCTGACATCAGACTTCTCCGAAGAAACACTACGGGCAAGGAGAGAGTGGAGGGACATAGTCAACAGACTCCAAGAAAACAGATGCCAACCAAGAATACTCTATCCCGCAAAGCTCTCCTTCCTCTTTGAAGAAAGAATATGGACCTTCCCAGACAAACAGAAACTCCGGAATTTCATTGCAACTAAACCCCCACTCCAAAAAATACTACAAGGAGTCCTAAAGCCAGAACCTCAGAGGGACGAATAACAATGAAAGAAGGCCAAAAAAAAAAAAGTTATTAAAAGAATAAATAAATAAAATCAAAGGAAAGACAAACACAATGGCAAATACAGATGTTAACATATCAATATTAACTCTAAATGTAAATGGACTAAACTCTTCAATAAAAAGACACAGAGTGGCAGCCTGGATTAAGAAACAAAACCCAACCTTTTGCTGTCTCCAGGAAACACATTTAGCTACAAAAGATAAAAATAGGCTCAAAGTTAAAGGATGGAAAACAATCCTACAAGCAAATGGGCCAAAAAAGAAAGCAGGAACAGCTATACTTATATCAGATAAAACAGATTTCAAACTCAAAAAGATAAAAAGAGACCCCAATGGTCACTACATTATGATCAAGGGGACAATACTTCAAGAAGAAATAACACTCATTAACATATACTCACCAAACGAAGGAGCACCAAAATATATCAGACAACTGTTGTCCTCTCTGAAAACAGACATCAGAGAAAACACATACGTAGTGGGAGACTTCAACACACCACTATCAACAATGGATAGATCAACAAGACAAAAAATAAGTAAAGAAACCAAAGCTCTAAATAAGGACCTAGAGCAATTAGGCTTAACAGACATCTATAGAACATTAAACCCCAAAAAAACGGAGTACACATTTTTCTCAAGCGCACACGGATCATTCTCCAGGATCGATCACATACTGGGGCACAAGACAAACATCAACAGATACACCAAGATTGAAATCATATCAACCATCTTTTCTGACCATGAAGGCATCAAACTAGAAATAAACCATAAAAAGAAGGCAAGGAACTTTCCTACCTCATGGAGATTAAAAACCACACTACTGGAAGACCATTGGACTAATGAGGAGATCAAAGAAGAAATTAAAAAATTTTTTGAATTGAACGACAAGGAGGACACTAATATCCTAAATGTATGGGATGCAGCAAAAGCAGTAATAAGAGGAAAATATATAGCAATAGAAGCTCACATCAAGAAACAAGAAAGAACGCAAAGAAACAACCTCATCTCGAAGCTCAAAGATCTAGAAAAAGAACAACAAAAAAACCCCAAAACCAGTAGAAGAAAAGAAATAATAAAAACCAAAGCAGAAATAAATGAAATTGAAACTAAAAAAACAATCCAAAAGATCAATGAAACCAAGAGCTGGTTTTTTGAAAAAATCAATAAAATAGACAAACCCCTAGCCAGGCTCACAAAGGAAAAAAGGGAGAAAGCACAAATACACAGGATCATCAATGAAAGAGGAGAAATCACAACGGACACAGCAGAAATCAAAAGAATAATCAGTAACTACTATAAACAGTTATATGGAAACAAGTTTAACAATCTAGAGGAGATGGACAAATTCCTACAACTCTACAATCACCCAAAGCTAGATAAAGAAGAAATAGAACACCTAAACAGACCAATTACAATTAGCGAAATTGAAATGGTAATAAAAAACCTCCCCAAAAACAAAAGCCCAGGACCTGATGGATTTACAAATGAATTCTACCAAACATTCAGAGACGAATTAGTGCCTATCCTTCACAAACTCTTCCAAAAAATTGAGAAGGAAGGGACAATACCAAACACGTTTTATGAAGCCAACATTACACTAATACCAAAACCGAACAAGGACAACACAAAAAAGGAAAACTACAGGCCAATCTCCCTAATGAACACTGATGCAAAAATCCTCAATAAAATTTTAGCTATCAGAATCCAACAATGTATCCATAAGATAATTCACCACGACCAAGTTGGATTCATTCCAGGGGCACAAGGATGGTTTAACATCCGAAAATCAATCAACGTTATCCAACACATCAACAAAAAGAAATATAAAAACCATATGATAATATCAATAGATGCTGAGAAAGCTTTCGACAAAGTGCAACACCCATTCATGATAAAAGCCCTTGAAATTCTGGGGATACAAGGAACATACCTCAACATCATAAAGGCCATCTATGACAAGCCAACAGCCAGTATCATTCTCAATGGTGAAAAGCTGAAAGCAATTCCATTAAGATCTGGAACAAGACAAGGATGTCCACTCTCACCATTGCTTTTCAATATAATACTGGAAGTCCTAGCCAGGGCAATAAGACAAGAGAAAGACATCCAAGGAATCCAAATAGGAAAAGAAGAAGTCAAACTATCACTATTTGCAGACGATATGATATTATACATAGAGAACCCCAAAAACTCCACAGAAAAGCTAATTCAACTCATCAATCAGTTCAGTAAAGTGGCAGGATACAAAATCAACACGCAAAAGTCAGTAGCCTTCCTATACACAAACAATAAATCTGAAGAAGAAGAAATCAAAAAGACCATCCCTTTTGTTATTGAAACAAAAAAAATCAAATATTTGGGAATAAATCTAACAAAAGAGGTAAAGGACCTATACAAAGAAAACTATAAAACACTGTTAAAAGAAATAGAAGAAGACACAAAGAAATGGAGAGACATCCCCTGCTCATGGATTGGAAGAATAAACATTATTAAAATGGCCATCCTACCAAAAGCAATATACAGATTCAATGCTATTCCAATCAAAATTTCAATGTCATTCTTCAAAGAAATAGAACAATTATTGATGAAATTCATATGGAATCACCAAAAACCCCGAATAGCCAAAGCTCTCCTGAAAAAAAAGAAGGGAATGGAGGCATCAGACTCCCAGACTTCAAACTCTACTACAAAGCCATAATCATCAAAACTGCATGGTATTGGAACAAGAACAGACATACAGACCAATGGAATCGAATAGAAAATCCAGAAATAAACCCACAGATTTATGGTCAACTAGTCTTTGACAAAGGAGCAAAGAATATGCATTGGAGCAAAGAAAGTTTGTTCAATAAATGGTGCTGGGAAAACTGGGTCGCTACATGCAAAAGAATGAAGCTTGACCACCACCTCACACCATACACAAAAATCAACTCAAAATGGATTAAAGAACTAGACATAAGACCTGAAACCATAAAATATATAGAAGGAAATATAGGCGAAACACTACGTGATTTGCACATCAAAGACATCTTTACAGACACATCACCCAAAGCAGTGATAGTGAAGGCAAAGATAAACAGCTGGGACTACATCAAATTAAAGAGCTTTTGCACAGCAAAAGAGACAATAACAAAAACAAAGAGAAACCCCACCAACTGGGAGAACATTTTTGCACCCAACACTAATGATAAAGGACTGATCACAAAAATCTGCAAAGAGCTGATGAGACTCAACAACAACAAAGAAAATAATCCAGTCAAAAAATGGGCAGAAGAGCTTAAAAGAAACTTCTCTGAAGAGGAAATGCAAATGGCCAACAGGCATATGAAAAAATGTTCAACATCACTTGTCATCAGGGAAATGCAAATCAAAACTACCATGAGATACCATCTTACACCAGTGAGAATGGCACATATTAAAAAAACTAGCAACAACAAATGTTGGCGAGGGTGTGGAGAAAAAGGAACTCTTCTGCACTGTTGGTGGGAGTGCAAACTGGTCCAACCACTGTGGAAAGCTGTATGGAGATTTCTGGACCTACTAAACATAGAGCTTCCATATGATCCAGCAATTCCACTCCTAGGTATTTACCCAAAGGACACAGAAACATCAATTCCAAAGAACACCTGCACCCCTATGTTTATAGCAGCACTGTTTACAATAGCTAAGCTTTGGAAACAACCCAAATGCCCAAAAGTAGATGACTGGATCAAGAAGATGTGGTACATATATACCATGGAATATTACTCAGCATTCAAAAAAGATAAACACATGCAATTTGCAGCAACATGGATGGCGCTGGAAGGGATCATGCTCAGCGAAATAAGCCAAAAAGAAAAAGAAAAATACCGGATGGTCTCACTCATAGCAGGAATCTAGAAAACTTAAATAAGGGACCAGGAAAATGAATAACTATAAGAAAGTGAAAATCAAAATCAACAAAAAACTATGAACCAGAGACACTTTTAGGGGGGCGGGGGTGGGAGGGGAGGGATTGGGGTCAGAATGGGGGGGCTGCAATTGTATGGGGAATATAACAATAAAATTTATTAAAAAAAAAAAAAAAAAAAGAATGAAAATGATAAAAATGAGTGGTCTTATAAAAATGTCATATGGGGGGAAGTGATTTATTATGCCACAAAATTATGATTTGCCCTATGTTATTCTACATGAAACATACCTGAGAGGTGCTGCAGCTGTTTGGTGCTCTGAACAAAGTCTAAAATGAAGAAGGTGAAGGAATGAAACATGCCTACATCAGGTCCCCATAATGAGTTTAACCATTTCTTATTGATGTGTGCACAGACTGCAAGCCAGGAGGAGGCCACAAGCATTCCGGAGGGCAGATAGCATAGCTTACAGTGGGGGAAGAACCTTGGTTACCAGGGTGTTACAGCCATGTGGACATGGAGTGAGGAAAGAACAGATTCAAAAGTTGAATTAAGTGAGGAAAATTCAATACCTTGGAGTTTGATTTTGTTAGGAGTTGGGCAAACTTGGGTTCAAATCCTGCCCTGGTCTCTATCTAGTTGTAAGACTTTAGGTTAGTATTATCTGTCTTAATCTTAGCTTTTTTCCCCCCCAACTTAAAATGGTGATTAATAAGATTACAATTGTCCTGTGAGAATTAAATGTGATCATGTATATAAAGTGCTTTGTACAGCATGCAACATAAAAGTACTACTAATGAAGAGTGATGTGCTGCTTATTTATTTTTTTAAGTTCAATAAAGCCAGAATCAGATAGTAAGGTCTTAAACATGGAGAATGGCATTGGTGTTTGCATTCCATGCTCTGGAGGATTGAGGAGTGAGGCACTGCCTTATCTTATTTACTTTGTTCTATGCTTATCCTTTGATTCCTGTTTGTTCCTCTAATTCTGTAAGGACTTAGAACCAGTGAGTGCTCACCTGAGAGTGAAACATTAAATTTTTTGGCTTATGCCTGATTAAATACCCCTAATCTAATGGATTAGGATTAGGATTCGCTTCAGATCTTATAGTAAAGATGAAGTGGGCCTGTGGGGTCTCTGGAGTACAGGGAAGGGAGTCAGGCTGGGAAGGAGTGATAATAGATGATCTGAGAGGCATTTTGAAGGAAAAAAACTCTTATTAGCAGGTCAGAAACACTAGTGAAATAGGAAAGAGAGTTAAAGATGCATGAATATTTTCTAATCTCAAATAAATGGAGGCACAGAGACCAGAATCCTCATCATAGTATTCCTCATACATTCTGCTATTCACAGAACAGTCAAAAGTGAGTCAAAGTGAGTCTCGCTGAGAACATTTAGTTTGTCATACTATAATTCTTGTTTTCTTTTTAATTGCCACTTTTATTTTTTGGAAAGACATCTCTCTGTTCCTTCTCATCATTTATTTATAAATAAAATAAAATAACTCTCATAGCATCAGAGAGTGCTATTAGGAACAGCCAACTCTTTCTACAAATAATTTTGTGCCTTTGACACAAACTGCCTTCATAAAGAGATGTGTCTTCAAACACAAACTAATTCTTCAGAAAGATTCCTTGTGACTAGCTTTTTCATTGTGCAAGATAGCTCCAAGTGACTCAAATTTCTGATACAATAAGTCATGTGCTGTGCCTGTTGATAAAAATAACCCATAACAGTTGATGTTTTAAAATATGTTATTATAATACTGATAGACACCATGCTCAGAAGCTTGCATGCCTTACCTCACAGCAACTTTATGAGAATAACAACTTTGTTCCCATTTTATAAATGGAAATTAAGGTTTAGAAAGAGAAGATTTCATGCAGCTGCTAGGGAGCAGAGAAGGAATTAAAACCCAGGCTATTCACTCTGCTTGACCTGGGACATGCATCTCAAACTGGGTCCTGAGGTTTCATGCCAAAATGACAGAAGTTCCTTGAAGTGCCCAGTTGCATTTCCCAGAATTTACTAACCTCTATTGGCAAAGTCATTTTGTATTAAATAAGTATGTATTGCATGACTGTCTGGATTCATATTCTTGGAGTAGAAATATTTTCATCCTACCCAGAATCCTGGAGTATGACAACTCTTGACATCCCCATCTGCCCACTCTGTCACAGGGTCCAAACTTTTTTGTTGGCTCATCTGAAATGTTCAATGGTCCCAAGGGGACCTTGACAGTTATGCCCCATCTACTCTAACTTTTCTAGTTGATACAGATCTCAGATGTTGTCTCTTGAGGATGGAGGACAACACATGGCCCTGGAAGATGGATCAAAACCCTGGTAACCTTTGTTGCTATTACTGTTCAACCTATAGATGCTTAGTGCAGCTGCCCTCTGTCTATCTATCTAAGTCAATGGCTTCTAGAGCCAGACACCCTACAGATGCTCTAGATACCCTCCCTCCTCTGGATTCAGGAGACGAGTACTACTTTCCTTTCTCTAACAATTCTTCCAAGCATTCCCAGTTACTTCCCCAAATACAAGGCCTTTCATCTTGTGTAAAAGAAATCTTCATCCTCTCCCCAGGCAGGTCTCATCTCACTTTAGACTGGCATGTGGTAATGGACAGCTTCCCGCGCTGGTGTTTATTCAGGTCCTCTACAAATAACTGGCATGCTCTTATTTGCTTACTTTTTTTTTTAAGATTTATTTTATTTATTTATGCACACAAGAGCTGAAGTGCAAGACAGAGGTGTGGGAGGGTGAGGGGATTCACCAGAGACAGAGTGGGGAGCAGGACAGGCATATTAACTGAAATACACTGCTGAGGGGAGCAGCAGGTGAGAGACAGGAGAGATCTGCTGTGCCATGTGGGCTAGCTCCCTGGCTGGGGATGGAACTCCTACTGCAGTGGCTATGGATAGCTTCATAGTGCTGAGACCTAACTCCTTGCACTACCAGGGAGGTACCTGCTTTGCTTACCTATAGTATAAATACAGATATTTATCTGTATAGATACAGATATTTATATGTAAAGTTACAGATGAATACAATTTTTGATTTTCAAATCAGTTGTTCATGTTCTGTATCCCTCTTCTGACTCATTTGAGAACTCCGACGTACTCTGGTGATTAGTCCCTTCTCTAAATACCAAACAAAGAAACACGGAAAATCCCACTAATCTACTAGTACCATTGATCTGGACACTGCCACATGTTGCTGTGGGACCCTAATCTCAGGGTGCTGGTCTAGACACAGTGACACCCTTGCTGACACAGCATATAAAGGTGCCCTGTGCTTGAACTCCAAGGTTATTATTGTCTTATTTCATGCTTCTAAGGTCAAACATTACTCCCCCAAACATGACTCCATGCCTGGTAGATGAATCTGAATAAGTTTTCAAGACTCAACCAAACATAGTACTGAAGGTAAATGTTTCCCATAAATGACTGGACCCAACTCACCTTTTATTTTCCCCTCATGGTGAGGAAACCTTGGATAAAGCGGCCATGGGTAGGCTTCCCAAACAGCAGAATTTTGTGAGGCTATTCTAATTCGCCAAGGATATAAAAAAATTTTTTTGACTTTCAAGACAAGGAGAGGCTCATTAGTTTTCTTAAGGAAAACTTTTAAATTCTTATTCAAATTGGGTTTACCCCTTTCATAAAGTTTTGCATTTCAAGGGATAGTGACAGGAAAACTGTATTATCTGTCACATTTATTCCCAGGAGAAATGTGCTAAAATATTAGATGTACTTATATAAGAATAGCTTTTAGTTCTGAGTGTAGTTGATCCCAGCTGCAGAAATGGGACTAAGTTTTACTTTATTTAATATCTAATTTCCACTTCATGCTTGAATAACCTTTCTCAGTATGATATCCAGCCAGTAAGAATATTCTTTCCTTTTTTTCCAGGGAGAATTCCATACCAAAATCTCCATTCTTCTGACGTTCTAAAGTAATCTATTTTATCTATGGTAATTTGATTTTACATAGATGTTTTATTGGTTATAATGCAAAACTCATTCTATTTTTAAAAGATGAAACATGAAATGACAAGTGTATTCTGAGCTTTAGGTGAGAGTTGTGGATTAAATTCATTAATCCATATGATTATGATTAATGCCAGAATCATGGCATTTGGGGGTACTTTGGAGGAAAAACTGAGATATCACCTAACTCAAGCATATAGATATTGTTAGACTATGGGTCTTATATTAGACCTTAAGAACCACTATTTGGCCAAAATTTTCAATTTCATGTTACATCATATCTATATCAGTCTGTACTTTTGTAAATAGATAAGATGATCTGATTTAACAAAAAAGTCAAACTGAAACAAATTCAACCAGTCCGTATTCAGGAAAAGTTCTTTCACAATATGCCACATAAAAGAGAAAGAGTTTTTGCTAAAATATGGTTGCTAAACCATATTGATGATTCATATGATGCTGTGTAACCTAATAAATTGACTTTAAAAGGTTACCTATACTGAATGACTGATTAAGAAATAAGATTTTACTCAGGAAAAAAAAATTGAGTGTAAGAATGCAACAGGATGGAGAAATCTTATTCAAGTGAGAATTTCAGGCTAATGACAAAGAAGACAGAGTTGAAGAACACAACTTGTTTCCTCTTCCCCAGTCTCAGGTCCACGCACAATTTAGAGGCTGACACATCCTGGTGGCCTATGGGCCAAATTCTACATATTTTCTTTAGCCAGTAAAGTATTATAAACATTTTGAATAAGTGACCAACAGTTTAAAAGATTCAAAATAGGAGAAAGTCACAAAGGAAAGGAAGTTTCTGCATTTCTAAGAAAGCAGCATTGACAACAATCGTAAGTAGCATATGTGTTCCAATCAGGACCACCATTCTGCCTGTCTTGAAGGGACACTGCCCACATGCACTAAGAGTAGATGATGGTTCTGCAGTGGCATAGCACGCTGATCCAAGATCCTTCATCTTACTTGAGCAATTAATTTATACTACCTAGGCAACCCACACATCGGGGTCATGCATACCAAAAGTCATGAACAATCACTTTTCCTTTTCGTCTCCTATGGAAATCATCAACGTATAAATGGGGCTTGTGCGTGAGAGCAAAAGAGGGGTCAGAACCAGCATATCAGCACAGAGATGCTTCAGAGCCCATCAAAGTAGCAAACAGAGAGGAAATCTATTTGGCAGGCAAAGGATCGTTACTAGAAAATCTCAAATGAGAATGGGTCCCAAAAAAAGAAAGCAGGGAGAACCTGTTAAGTGTACTTTTCACAACAGGTAAGTCAGGAAAGACCACAGTTGAAAACACTATTCCAGATCTAGGAAAATAGTTGAGTCAGAAAAGGACTAACAACAGAACTGGGGTGCAAGGGGGAATTTCTGAATTCTAAAAGCCAAGGTAGGAAGGATTCTCTCATCTTTGTGGAAATGAGGAATCAAGCAGGTAACCAAAGTTGAGGTTTTGTTGCTGGTCTTGCTATGAATGCTGGAAATGCTATTATGTATCAGAGTGAAATCAACAGCAAGGCAAATTTGGTGCTAAATTGGAAGTCTTGGGTTCATTGAACTATATGCCTAATTAAGAAAGGTGCTGGTCAAAAACAGGAGTGAAAGTTATATAAAAAAACAATCTCAGATGGTGATTAAATGACTCTGCCATGGTGGCTGGACAGATAAGAAACAAAGGGTCCAAAAAACGATTAGAGTCAGACTAAAAGTAAAGAGCTGATGACTTTAAATGACTTAAAATAAATTGTTAGAGAACAATGACCAGGATTCTCTAATTCAATTCAGAGAGGTGAGTGGTTTCTTATGACTTAATACATTTCTTCATGCCCACATTGAGTCATACCTCCTGAATTAAATATGAACCATGGGTCAAAAGTTTTCTTTTTTAAATATTTCTAACCCAGAGTTAACCACTCCTCCTTATTAGGTAAACAAGAATATATTCCAGATGCTATTTGATGAGAAGATGGGCATCCTGGCAGCACCTTGCTGGTTAATTTAAATGGTATTGTTTCTGGGCAAATGCACACCACAGTCTAAACAGTACCTCCTCCATCTGGGTACTGATCTTACAGTTGTTTTTCCTAAATTTAAAGTCAGCAAAATGTCAAAATGAATGAGACAATGATTATTTTCTTGACAATATAATTACTTTAGAAAAGTTACCAGTTACCTCTGAATTCATCCACGTGAGATTCTAGCACATGGCAAACCAACTAGAATGAGCTGGAGAGCCTAAACAGGGCTGGGTACAAGAGTTAACCATGCAAGTGAGGCAAATATGGGAGAAGCAGCTCTAAATCCTATATTTTAATTGGCTATTCATGTATAATGAGAAAAATAATAGTGGCAGCTAATACAGTTTTCACATATCATTGACCACACACTATATATGCACTAATACTTCATGTCTTGTTTAAACAGTGATGGCTCCATATTACTTACTTGAAATGTCTTCTGGATAATAATCCAATTATAGGTAGATTGAGGAGGGTGGGATTTGTCCAGAAGCCTCATTAGCACAACAAATACATCATTCTTTGGTTATATTTATTCCAAAACATTAAAAAATTGGAAATGAGACAAAATTTGGGCAGTATATATTTTTTTCACTATATTATGAGGAGCCTGTTTAACAGATTCACCTTAGGACATTCAGCTTTGTATGGACATAGTGAAGATACACATTATGTGTTAACTTGTATATGCTTGACTAGTAGGAATGCAAATATCATCTGTCCAGTTAAAAAGATAACATCCATGGTTACAGTTTGTTGCCTTGCAGCCTTATTGTGCCTATTAGCAAATTCATTTCATCATCCTTTTGAATGATTAAGTACATAAATCTCTATTTTCAAAATCTCTTCTGCAGAAACCTTATCATCTTGCTGGTTCACTTGCTGATTATTAACTTGAACAAAGTATTTGACATTGTTCACTCTACATTTTCCTGAGTGTCATGTTCTTAATCTTTGGGAAATGATGACAGATGTGCTGGAGCTATAGCCATTGCGACTGATGTTAGAACCAAGCAACATCTGCTGAGATTGCAGTCCTGAGGATACTCCTGAAAAAACCATCGATTCTCCTAGATCCCTGAGTTGACAGCTGGTGCTGCTGCTGGATGAACCATCAGAAACAGAAAAATAATAGCTTCTCTCTTCCCAACTTCTAAATCCTTCACAGAATCACCAGTGCCTCCTATTATACCAAGTAACCAAAAGGAGGTTGGCAAGAAAGTCTGGAAATAGAGTTTATAAACTAATTGTTAACTATGACATTTTAAAAAGAGCATGAAAAGGAAGAAGTTGAGAGATAAAGGACAAATAATAGACAGAGGAGCAAATAACTGCAAATGGAAGGGGTCACTAAAAATATCCCTGATACTGTCTATAAGCTAGATATGACTATAAATCATATTTTATAGAAAAATTGTGTGCAAAACAGTTAAGTGACTTGCCCAAGATAACCCTTTTGAGGCAGAACTGGGATTTGGATGTGGGCTTCATTCTAAAGATTGACAATGTATTCATTATGCTATATTATCTCCCTTATAAGAGAGAAGACAAACAGGAATAGTTGGCAGTGTAATATGGTACTAAGTGTTAAGAAGAATAAACAAGAACTAAGAGGACATAAGATGGGGATCCAGGTACCACAAACAACCAGGTACCAGGTAAATCTGTGGCCACTAAAATGGTCACATTGTGGCCTCCCCTGGTGGCACAGCGGTTGAGTGCTGGGCTGAGAAGCTGCCCACAGCCTCTGCAGCGCCGGTTCAATCCCCGGCCGCCGGCGAGGGTCCCACATGGAGTGCAGACCTCTCCTGCCATGCTTGCTGCTCCCTTCAGCAGTGTATTTCATCAGTCTGCCTGTTCTGTTCCCTGCTCTGGCTCTGGTGAATTCTCTCACCCTCCCGCGCTTCTGACTGTACCCTGTGCTTGTATAAATAAATAAATAAAATCTTTAAAAATAAATAAATAAAAAATAAATAAAATGGTCACATTGGTCTGAAATTCTGGTTCCAATTCTGTTGCATCGGGCACCACCACACTGATAAAGACGTGGGAGTCGTGGAGCAGGCTGCACAAGGCAGGATACTGCTGAGAGCAAGATCCTGGCCATATTTATTGATAGAATAATCATAGAACATCAGCTCTGCGCATTAGGAGGACAAGGAGAAAGGATGGGTGAAATTCAGGAATGTTATCTAGGGCTTGGGGGACACGAGTCTGCTGACCATGTTATCAGCTTGATGACCAAGTGTTGTAATCGAAACTGGACCCCAGACCCTCAGCCATGGTCCTAATCTTCTCAACAAGGCATTCCACTGATCAGCTTCTGGGGTCCCTTGTCATACATCGGTCCTCGGCCTCCTGGGCATTCCCAGTCATACCTCATGATGTATGAGTTGGGAGTAAATTTATGCATCTGTCCTCAACCCCTAGGCATTCCCGGTCATACCGCTTGATACATACCCTTCCCAGAGTGATCAAGCTTTCTGCTCTTGATTGATATGAAAGGCACCTTGCAAAGTTTGGCTCATGTGACTGTGACTGGACAGTTCTGACCTTTGTATAGGAATACAGAACTGCAGGTAACCATAATGGTGGCTGAACAGGCCGCTTACTTCTAGCAGCTGCTTAAGTCTAGCAGACCCACACAATTCCAAACTGTAGAGGACTTCAGAGGGCATGAAGTATAGGCAAGTTACTACACAGAGATTCCATTGCAAAATTAGATAACTGTTTATTGGCTGGTACACAGGATTAAATTTAAGAAAACATAGGTTCCTAGGTAAAAGATCTCATTAACAAATATAAGTTTGTATTGAGTATTCCTGGTTTGTTTTTTTTTCAAAACTACATCACAGAATGTTTGCTAGAGTATCATGAATAATTAAAAATCCAATAAATTTCTCAAAATAAGTAAATAAATTTTACATTGTACACTAGTCTTCTTAGCTCTTTAATTATATTTCTATATGATGAGTTATAAAATACCCTAATATGCATTAATGCTCCATTGTCACTTATTATAAATGGCCATTTGTTGCCATTCAGCATTTTGTATGTTATTATGCTTTGACTTGAAGTCTGGTTCTAAATTTGCTTTTACCACATGGGTCATTTTGGACAAATACTAACTTCTAAGGCTTAGTTACCCCATGCGAAGTAGATGTAGCTGGATATTCTATAGATTAATTATGGAAATGTAGATTAAAATATGTGCAAAATTATAAACTATATATATGTTACAATTATAAAGAATATTTAGATTATAAAATATAGTTGAATGAAGAATATAAGCTTCATAAGGGAAGGGATTTGTTTTATTTTGTTTTTTACAGAACCTGATATAACAAACACACAATAAATATTTATATATGAATTATCAACTTAACACAAGTCCATTGTTATAGATAGAACTTGCTTAGATCTTCACATCTCTAAGTGTCCCTCGCCCCCAGGTTTAAAGTCCTAACCTCTGGGATGTCAAAAATTGACCTCATTTGGAAATATAGCCTTTGTAGAACTGCAACAAAGTTAAGGTAAAATCATACTGGATTAAACTGGGTTTTAAGCCAATCACCAGTTTCCTTATAAGAAGATGGTGATTAAGACCAGAGACCAAGAGGAGAAAATCATATGAAGACAAAGGCAAAGATTTAAGTGAAACACCTAATCTGCTAACCAAGGAATGCCAAGGACTGAAAGGACCACAGAAGCTAGATGAGTCAATGAAAGACCCAAGGATCCTCCCCTGGAACTTTCAGAGGGAGTATGGTCTTGAGTACTTTGATTTCAGATTGCCAGCCTACCATACCAGGAGAGAACATGTTTCTACTGTGTTAAGTTACCCAATTTTTGGTACATTTTTTACATCACCATAGAAAGTCAATGCAACCAGGATCCAAAACAAAGTGGTAGTTGTCTGTGATGATAGGGGGTTGCTATTTGATCTCACTCTTTATATTTAGCAGTTTTCTTCGAATTTGATTTACCTTGACATAAATGAATGCATGGAACAATTAACTATTATAACAGGCTTTTTATTATCATAAAGGAAAACAGCAATATCTATTAAGCATTATTATCAATTATTCTGTCTTAGTACAATTTTAAGGCCACATAACTGTCTAAATCTTTTCCTATTCTCTGTCAAACAATAACTTTCATCCAAACTGTTTCTCAACATATGCTATTTAGAAGTTAATAGACTCATAATATTATACAATTCTCCAAAGATATATATCATTGCACAAGTTCTATTTTCAGATGCCTGCCCTTTCTGAAAATAAATATTCCTATTTATCATCTGTAACTGCCTGGAATACAGTTATCATTTACATAACTTGTGTAGTTAAGTAGTGTTTGCCTGTAGAATTTCAACTTGATGTGTCAATGGGCTGTGGTGCAACTCCATCTCAGGACACTTAGAGATGTGAAGATCTGTGTAAATTCTAAAAGAGATTACTTTTGGAGCAAGGTTTTGTGGTGCACTATAACTGGTGCATCCATGTTGTAGAGATCATTGAAATATAAATGATGGCATTTGATTGTTAAGTCTATTTTAGACCTGTGTCAACAATTTTGTTATCAGTTAGACATAACCTTCTCCTTTTTCTCAACTGTAAAAAATGTATATGTGATTCACAAGTCATTCTTATGAAATACTTCTAAATTTTCAATAGAAGCTCATACTTTAGGCAGAAAAATCCCTGACAGTTTACTCTTTGCAAAAGTACTTCTGAACTATTATGTAAATACAAAAAGTTCCCCATAGGTCTTCATAGGACAGAATTTATAGAAACTTCTATTTGGTTATCCAATTAATATTCCAGGTTTTTCCAAATATGCCAAGATGTTATGAATTATGCATTGTTTTAGATTTCAAGATCTTATTTCCTTTGAAATATGTGCTATAAATTTTGCTCTGATTCCTTTAGTGTTTGATGAAGTCTTTTTAGTTGAATCATTTTTATGTTCTAGCTTTTTCTGGGGAGTAAACAAAGTATGATGATTTTCTAAAGTTATAATAAAGCTTTTTAAAATCTCAAAATTCTTTGAATCACACAACGTTGTTTTTGTTGTTTTCTTTATATGTGTACCAGTATTGTGTAATGGCCTTTTCACTTAATTTTTGTTCTTATTTGTGTGCAGGATTGTCACAAATCTGCTCAAATATAGTAGGTTTCATTTTATTGGATTCTTCTGGTCAGAAAAACAATCCCCATGCCAATATTCAGGCTGATCCAAGTAAACTCCTTTATTAGAAATATAACAAATTATTGCATTTTGTCCCAACAAATATTGAATAACTGTCAAGTTCTCCTTTCATATTTCCTGTTATTTTAGAGTCATCAGTTTACTATGACTGGAACTCTAGGTAATGCATTTATATCATGCATTCCAATATAAAAGGGTACAAGGACAATATCAGATAGAATGGAAGGAATATTTTTCAATTCACTGATATGAGTGTTGGTTTCTCATTAAAAGACACTGCCTTAATAATATTTGTTGCACTGCTATATTTCAAAGAAACATCTCTAGTATTCATATTTTGGCAATGGAATTATGAAAACGTATGTCTTTCTGGGAAACTATTTGAACAATATTCCAATATATCCACATTTTGTGCCATATAATCAATGCTAAAACAGATAAACTTGTTTCACTTTTGGAGTCATGCCAATAGATCAAGGAAATTAGAGATGTTTTCATTAAACCATTATTGTGCCTAAAAAAGATAATATATCCCTGGTAATTTTTTTAAGTGTTAGATTTAAAAAACTGGAGTTTTAAAAATACAGACTTGGATCTAGAAAAAATATCTCAACTCATTTGAGCATAAGAATAAATCTGAAAGATATATTATGCAGATGAATTTTTACAAGATTTTTTTAGTCTTGCTCTAAGAACTTGTCTATTAAAATGATTTTCTATCCTTAAGTTACCTCTGCTTCACCACTACTGTTGTTTTCCTATACTACATCACTATTTATCTGAAACTTAAAACTGCTAAAATTAAAAAGGCATATAAAACCAAAGCCAACATTTATCTCATTTAGTTCCAAATTCAACCAATGTTATAAACATACATTTCCAATAACATGTGGAGTATATCTTCAAAATTGTTCGCCATCTTTTCATGCTATTAGACACTATGTCAAGATCCCTTTCTCTTGTCTGTCGCCTTTTTTGCCTTGTTGTTCCTTTTTGCTGTCACTCAGACCTATTCTGACCTTTCCTCACCATCTAGATGAAGATTCCCAACCTTAGAGAAGTTTAAATAATTTG
Organism: Talpa occidentalis; assembly: GCF_014898055.3. NCBI lineage: Eukaryota > Metazoa > Chordata > Mammalia > Eulipotyphla > Talpidae > Talpa > Talpa occidentalis. Next base: position 27,832,319 of record NW_023604295.1, read on the forward strand.
CCCAAAGCCACAAAACTAGCAAGTGTTGACACAAAACAGTTTAATGCCCAAGTCCTTACTCTTTGAACTATTTCAAAAACTGCTCCAGCAAGAATGAAGTATATTAGAAAATGCTTTTCAAACTTTAACATACACAGAAATAAACTGGGGATCTCATTAAACTGCAGATCTCATTAAACAACTGGGACAAGAGGTCTGGGGTGTGTCCCGGCTTCTATATTTCTCAGGAGCTCCCAACAGACACTGAGGCGACCTTACTTTCATTAGGAAGGCCTTGTAAGATCTAGAAGAGGTTGAGTGTTGTCAGAAAATTTACTATTGAATTTCATCCACTACTTTTCCTACTAATACTGTATAGTCTTTAGTGTATATTATCTTATTCATTCTTAAATATTGAAAAACTTTCATAATGAGTCAAATATTTTAGATTTATTGTTACAATAAGAGATTAAAATAAATTACTATTCAGTATTATTAACTGATCTGTATGCTCCTTGTGGTGTGTTCTTTTTCTTTTTTCTTTTGGAATGGACCAATAAAGCCATAATTCATAAAATAAATGAACTGAATATAATTTGATGCTACAGGCCATTTTCTCAAGAAAGACAATGAGTGTCAAGTGGACAATTTTGAGCACATGCAGATATAAGGAATAAGATGAACACCCTTAAAGGAAAATACAAGTCATCATAGAGCAGAGAGAGAAGCTGATATGAAATTAGGTAAAGGGAGGGGCTGGTAAAGTGTGAGTATAAAGATTTCAAGAACCGGACAAATATAAGTTATAATCATGGTTCGCCACTTATTAACCGTAGAACTGGGCAAGTCATTTATCCTTACTAAGCTTATTTTCTGATCAGAAAACGTCTACCTTGCAGTGTTGCTAACATTAACAGAATAATGAATGCAAAATTATCTGATAAATAGTAGGCAAGTCACAAATTGATATGCTTTTTGCTATTTGTTATTTCTACCTGAAGGTGTGTAGCTAGTTGATTTCAGGCACATGACATTGAAGTAGGTTCCCAGGCTTTTCTTTCTTGCCTGCCTCTGGGAGCTTCTACCCTATTGTCTTGTGCATCAAACAATATCAAAGAGTGGCACCTATAGAGGAATTAATCTAATTCTCGGTAAGGCACTCTCAATGGTATTTGGGTGACCCAACATCCCACTTACATCTGCACATATATTATGATACTGTGGGTCATAAATATTTTATCAATTAATGCAACTGGGACAGGACCCATCCCTATAGTCATTAAATCAAGCTGTTTGGTTTGGTCAGAATGCACTACTCGACACACTTGTGCAAAATAAATTTTGCATGTGTTTATGATGCAGAGAGAAGCCAGAAACTTGAAGTAATTAGCAATTGAAATTCTGAAAATAATGAATTCCACTACTTTAAAAAGCAGATCCTTTGGCAAAATTCTGTTAGCATTTGACATTTAGGTCTATAGTCTTCATGGGAACAAAGTTTCTTAATACCAACCTCCTCTTTCCTAAATCTCTGAGAGAAGGTATGCTTTTTGAGCAATTTTGGGCCTAATTTTAACTGTCAAGCAATGGGGCACAAAGAAGTGACTAGAGTTGGGACTAGGAATCACCAAGATGCTTACTGACACAGCAAAGTGATTGAAATTTTCCTATCCAGAGACTATTATGGGGGGACACATCCAGCCCTAGAATGAAGGTGGTGCCAGGGTCTATGAGAGTATTTTGTCTATGGAAACTGCAGGTGCTCTGGGATCCAATAACCTAGGAAATTCAATATCATTAAACAAATGTCCTGTCTCTAATTTATTGATTTCTCTACTTCCTTTATAGTCATCATTTCCTATCCTTTTCCACATGTAGGGTTTTCTAGCTTGGATTCCATTGTCCAATATCACAATTAGCCCCTTGGCCCTGTTAAATCATTTTCCCTGATAAAACCCCCTCTGAATAAACCCATGACTCATCTTTGCTGAGTATTCACCAGAGGTGGTTCACTCACCTCAGCTGAGCACTTGGTGTTGCCAGATATCTGTTTTTTCCAATAAGTTTTATCATCTATCCACAGTCACTACCAGTTCATGCCTCTTTATTCTTCTCTGACCTCCCCACCCTCTTCCCATCATTACCATTTTCTGCTAATGACATTGCCTAAGATATTCTAGAGAAAACAGAAGCTATTAAAAGGAGTTTCCTTACACTTTGTCACTGAACCTAAAATTTTCTTTCCTATTCCACTTCTCCCTGCTTTTTCCTTAATGCCTCTTCTTATGGGTTGAATCATGTACTCCCCAAACTCATATGTTGACGTTGTAACCCCCAGTACTTACATTTGTATTGGGAAATGGATTTAATAGACTTTATTGGGAAACAAAGCCTTTAAAGATGTAATTAAGGTAAAATGAGTTAATATGAATGAGCCCTAATCCAATGTGACTGGTGTCCTTTCAAGAAGATTAAGACACAGATAACATACAGAATGCAGATGCAAAAAAAATTGCAAGGGAATACAGATGCAAACAAACAAACAAACAAAAAACCATCTCCAAGTTAAGAAAAGAGATCACAGAAGAAACCAAACCTACCCACACCTTGGTTGTGGACTTCTAGCCTCCAGAACTCAGAAGAAATCAAGTCTGTTCTTTAAACCATACAATGTGTGATATGTTGAAAACTAATATATCTTCATTCAATATATCCTAGAAAACCAACATATCCTCACCCCAAACTCTTTTAAATGTCTCTTTCTCAAACAGAAATTAATTTCTCAATTAATCTTCAATATTACATTTTGAATGTCCTATATTTTCCTTTATAACATTTATCACCATTGGCAAAGATTTATTTGCTATTTATTGTCTATCTTCTTCATTAGGTTTTAAGGTCTGGGGTGGGAACAGGGGCAGTGGCAGCATCAGGGATGGGGAAGTGGTTATCTCCCTATAATAAACCCCTGCATTTAGTTGGTATGGACAATTGACATTTTATTATTGCTGTGTCAACAACTGTTACGCAAAACAAGATTCAGGACAAATTTCTTGTCTTCCTTTCAACTAGTTTTTACTGATAAGTTCTTTGCATTAAAATTATGAACCTGGTCCTCACTGGAACAATATGTGATTCACTGCTATATTCCTACTACCTAACACTATACCTTATACATAACACTATACCTTATACATACATCTGATCATTAATTTCTTTAAAGATTTATTTATTTATACAAGAACTGGGGTACAGGCCAGAGATACAAGGGGGTGAGAGAATTCATCAGAGACAGAGCAGGTACCAGAACAGGCAGACAGACCGAAAACATTCAGCGAGCAAGTCAGGAGAGGTCAGCTGCACCTTGGGGTATTTCCCTGGCCGGCCAGGAATTCAAACTGCGCTGCAGAGGCTGCGGACAGCTTCACAGCATTGCCCTCAACCCACTGCACCACCAGGGAGGCCCTTATCATTAAATTTTTCAGGAAGAAAGGAGAAGGAAATACAGGGAGGAAGGACTAGAGGGAGGGAAGGAGAAAGGGGGGTTTCACTTGAACTCCATGGACATCAGTGCCAGCAGGTCTGTTAAATTCCTTGTGATCATGACTTAACTGAAGGATCTGAAGTTTCACTAGGTACCTATTTTACCTGGTCCTTCCTGCTGTTTTCACCTCAGAATGGATTGTGATTTATTAAGCACCATTAAGGTTCATTTTATGTGCCAACTGGACTGGGCCCTGAGATGTCCAGACAATTGATTGAACATTATTCTGGATTTGTCTAAGAAGCTGCTTCTGGATGAAATTAACATATATATGAGTTGGTAATCTGAACAAAGCAGATTGTCCTTCTCAATGTGGTTTATTAATGTGGGTGGATAGCATTCAATCCATTGAGAGCTAGAATAGAATAAAAGATGCAATGAGAGAATTTGCTTTCTTAAACTGTCTTTGAGTTGGGACATCAGTATTCTCCTGTCATGAGAGCTGGGTAAAGAGCTGGGTGATTTCAGTTTCCTGGCTGCAAATGCTGAGACTTTCAGGCTCCATCTGGTATAAGTCAATTCCTTAGAGAGAAAATCTTTATATCTATATCTATATATTATTATAACATTAAATAAATATTTTATAAATAAAATATTGGTTGTGTTTCTCTGAAAAAATCTAGACTAATACAGGCCCATAGCAGGTATTCATAGACTCTTAGAGAGGAAAGAAAATTTAGAAATGATTTTACTACTCAAATTAATCTTTGCAATGTGATAGCCATCTGAGTGGGTTCTTAAAATTGAGGCAAACTGTTATAAAAACAGTGTTTCCCAGTATAATAATGGTTGCTGACAATTGTACGTGGAATGTTCCTTATATGCATTTCCATATACACAATCCACTGTACACATATCCATAATCAAGTTGCTAATTTTATCAGTTTCTTTGTTTTAAATGTTTTAAATAAGGAAAACTTAAAATACAAACAAATATAGAGGAAAAGTATTATAAACCTCTATGTGTCCATCATCCAGCTTCAAAAATTATCAACTCATAGCTGATCTTATTTCATCTTCACCCTCCCCATTATTTTGAAGCAAATCCCAGACTTCATATCACTTCATGAATAAATGCCAACAGCTAATTTACAAACACTTTTTTTTTAGAGCACAATGCTCTGCTGATTTGAAGATTGCTTGTATTTCCACCTTTGAATTGAATAATGGGTTTCTTAATTTTCCATTCTCTTTTCCTTATGTATATTCTTCTGAGTGTGAAAAGAAATAAATCACTCTGCCAACTACTTGGGCACATTTTTCTATTTAAGTAGACTATTCTGAGAAAAAAGTCAAATTTTGGTTCTGTTACTAACTATGTGACTTTGGGCAAGATGTTAACTGTGTCTCAGTTTCTTCATCTATGACATGAGAAAACACTTGCAGATTTTGCCTGTTATATACACTCTATGACTTTGGCAATAATGCTATTATTACTATTATTATTTTTACTATTATTACTACTATAATTATTAAATTATAATAATTTAATACAAGAACTAGAGCTAGAATTGCAGGTGAAGGTGGTGGCTCATCTTAATTTTTGTAGTAATTCCAATAGCCAAGCACATAACAGGTGCTCAGAAAATACCACCAAGAAGTAAAGAAGATACCTTTTCCTCTTTCTATTTTAGTTAATGCCCAGTGTCCTTATGTGTCCTTATAATAGCTTTCTCCTGTGTCAAGAGGATAATGGGGCAGATTGATCCCATCTCTAATGGCACACAGAAAGAGTCTCAGCTTACGTCTGGCGATAAATAATGAAACAAGCTACTAAAGGATCTTGCCTACAGACAATTATTCCAGGTCCAAGTTTTCTTCGTCTTCCAGGGGACCCTCAATAGGGACTTGCGAAGATGTAGAAATGAGAGCACAGTGGAGAAATAAAGAAAAACAATTCCATCTGTCAAGCTGATGATGGATGCTGTCCAAACCTGTGAACAAAACCTGAGGTGTTAATTCTATGGGCTGCTGATGCTTTTAATTATGCGACTTTGACAGATGGAAAGATCATTATGCAGTTTTTATTTAAGAAGCTCATGCAACTGTAGCTTTTGTGCCAAGGGTAATCAGTCACACTAAAGAATTTGCCAGAAAGTAAATTCTACCTTATTTATAGCTTACTAGGTCCTCATTATGCTTTATAAATGGACAGTCATGCAATAAGGTAAACACAAAATATACACGAATGTAAATTACTACACAGCAGTACATATCAGAACAGTTAGTCACATGCTTTCCTGTCAATAAACAGCAAATGTAATACAGATAATACCTCATTGATGTACCAATAATACCTCATTTCCAAAGATCTAAAGTGATGTTTTTACTTAGTTTGGTTTCTGCAAAACCTTCAGAAAGTTAGAGAACATTCATTGTTTGCCTTATATAGGTCCCTCTTATTGTAGTTCATGCCCATATGGGTTAGTCTGATTGCAATGATTTCACCAGCTCCTCCTGGCAGTTACTTTAGTGTCACGTGCTTTGGTGTCTCACTTAGCACTGAAATACATCATCTTAAGATATTTTCAGTTTCTTTCCTATGGTGTCCCTGTCTTAGTGAGGTTCTATTCTGCTCATCTCCATAATCTCATTTTCACAGTCTTTTTCTATAGAGGAGATTTAGAGATTCAGAATTTGGAGAGAACACTGGCCTATAATCTCTCATCAGTTATTGAATGGTCCCTGGTGTCCTATATTCTTCTTTCTGTGGCTGCCATTCAGTACAAGCTTTATCATCACAAAGCTATGGCAGTTTGGTGACTGCAGACTCCTAACTCTTCTCTCTCCCACTTTACCTACATACTCCAACCAGCAGAATGTTTTCAAAGTGAAGTAACATTGGCTTATGACATTATCTAGGCTTCAAGTGTACATCATTATGAACCAACGTCTGTATACATACATTAAATTTATCACAAGAAATCCAATTCCATCCCTATGATACAATTAACCCCTTTTACACAATTTGCCCTTTCCCCAACTTCCTTTCCTCTCTGTAACAACTAATTTGATCTTGTAATCTAAAAGTTTATTTTTAATTTATTCATTTGTTTTCTTTTTTAGGTACCACACATGGGTGAAATCATACCATGTTTGTCTTTCTCCATCTGACTAATTTCATTGAGCATAATACCTTCTAGGTTCATCCATAGGATTTCATCTTTTTTTTAAATAGATGAATCGTATTCTTTCCATTGTGTGGATATACCACATTTTCTTTGTTCAACTTAGAGGCTGCCAAGACCATACATGTCTTCAAAATAGTGTTTTCATATTCTTTGGGTAAATACCCAGAAAGATGAGTCTTCATATAACACAGTTCTTATACATTTTCCCTGCTCAAGAAACTTTCATCAATCTCTTTCCTCTAGAATAAAGCCTGAAGTCTGACATTCACTCTTCATGACCTATATCCAAGTCAGTCTTTTTACTCCTGTCTCCCTGCTTATCAACATATACTTTCTACTGTCACTGTAATGGGTAGTTTTCTTTTTCTTGGCTTCTCTTTTCTAGTAGTCTATTCCTTTGCCTTTTCCAATTTCTCTGCCTCTAACACCATTCTCAATCATCTTAAATTCCTTGAACCATAGGGGCCTCCCTCATGGTGCAAGTGGTAGAGCACAGTGCTTGAAGCTATCGCAGCCTCTCTAGCATGAGTTCAATCCCCCACTGGCCAGCGAGCTACTCACATGGTGTAGCAGACCTCTCCTAACTCAGCCATTGCTCCCCTCAGCAGTGTTTTCAGTTAATCTGCCTATTCTGCTCCCCACTCTGTCTCTGGTGAATCCCCTCACCTCCACACCCCTGGCCTATACCCCAGTTCTTGTATGCACAAATAAAATAAATAAATCTTTTTTAAAAAATTCCTTGAACCCTAGACTTCTTTACCAGTTGAGACAGAAAAACTCCTAAAATACATTCACATAGTGCAGTTTTGAATACTGGCCACTTACATGGATGTTACATTCATCTGGCATTTGGAATAATTTGAAGTATTATTTGAAGTGTTATTATTTTTATATTTCATTTTTTCCTATTTATATAGAATTTGTTTTTTGAGGGCAGAAATCACATATATATCTTGCTAAATTATAAACTATTAGAGTTTGGTTCTCTAAGAGATAAAATAGTGTAACATACAGAACATGAAGATTAGCATCAAACAGATTAAAACTCTGATCCTGGCACTTGCTAGCTCTCATCACTGAATGTGTCACCTAACTCTGTGAACTCCAGTTCCTTCATCTATAAAACAGGGATGACAAGTCTTCTATCTTAGAGGACTGTTATAAAAAGTAAATGACATAATAAATTAAATGTGTCCAATAAATTATAACTATTAGAATATCAAATTTATCTTGTACCTTCAGTGCTGAGCATTGTGACTGCCAGATAGTCGGCATTTAATAAACATTAATTGAATTTAATTGCATTTTTATTTATAGCCCTCATCACAGGCCACCACTACTCCTGATGTTTGATAATGAATCTTCCTAACTTAGTTGATTAACTTAAAATCTAGGATAAGGGCAATTTTGAACTTGTCGATATCAAAAAAGTATTATTATTATAAATTCTTACTAATGTATTAGTAAAGATATCTTCAGTAACAGATGTGTGTATTTCAGTTGAATCGAGACATTTATGTGGTTTATGTGATGGAAAGCTTCTTGACAACCAGTTAAGATGTACCTGCCAACACAGTGACATGGATATGGTAGAAAGAAGTGTCATCTAAATTTCAATAAAATAGCCAAGATAGTTCACATGGGAGAACAGAAGACTAAATTTCAGTAAAAACAAAGCGCTGACATATAGAAAAGAATGTATTAGAGAGAAAAGATTGGGAGGACGGAAAGATTTCCACAACTTTGGGAGAGAGGTTGTTATAGTGGAGACAAAAAGAAAACATGGGTAAAAATTCCATTTTTTGCTCAAAACTATCAACTAAAACTTCACTTTAGTCTCTTTTTGTAATTGTAATGTGTTGGAATAGAAATGTTTGACAAACTTCAGTGATTTGTGAAGAATCTTAATCGTTTTTGCCATATCTGAGTAACATGTGAGTTATTATTTACTGACTATTTTCTTTAAACTGACTCACTCTTATTTTACTCAAACAATTTTTTTTTATAAAATAAAAATATATATCACTGCCATAAGTAGAAAACCAGAATGAGTTGTCATAAATAGACAATACTGTGAAAATAAACAAAAACAGTTATAAAAAATATTAGCTAGACAAATTTCCTAGTGAATGATTTGAGCTTGAATTTGGTATTTCTTCAATAAAAAGGAGATTTTCAAGGATTAGAGAGCAATTAAGGAAAAATAACATGCAAATAATGTTCCCTCCTTTATGCAGTCCAAATATATTAAGAGAAATGGAGAAGAAAATGACCTTGGAGAGCTAACAGGTCTTCTATTCAGAAGTCCCACAGTCTGTAGCAGATGAAGAAGTATTATTTTTAATTTATTTTTTAAATTGAGGCAATACTGGTTTACATTATTGTGTTTTAGAGGTATAGGCTCTGCCCCTTCAGGCATTGTTACTACACCACACACAGGACCACATCACTCACAGTCTACCCCCAAGGTCCATTGTCCTCCCTTTCAATTTGGGTCTCACCCCATGCCCTCCCTCTCTGGTTACCTCAGTTTTTACAGTCAGAGATTCCTAGGGATTGTTGTTAGCTTGACTTTATCTGACCCTTTCTTTGGTTTCTCTATATAAGTGACACATGTACGTATAAGTGACACCATCTGGTATGATAGAAAGACAAATGTCTTTCTTATGATAGGAAGACAAATGTCTTTCTCCTTCTGACTTATTGCATTTAGTGTTATTTAACTGGCTATCTCTCCAGGACTCGATGCAAAGGGACATCCCCATTTCTCTTGTTTTCCCTTAAAGGGGTCCATTTGCACACTTTAAATGCTTTTGCCAGAGGGTTGAAATCCTGGTTTAGCAGATATTTAGGACTGACAGCAATCCTCTCCAGAGACCAGGGAGGCACCCCTTAGTCACTCTCCCACTAGCCTGGAAGACACCCCCTAGGCCCTCTCCCACTAGCCTGCTCCAAGTCGCCAGTGTATCTCTGGAAAGAGCTTGTGCAACATCTGGCACAATTTTAATGGCTGCTGCCTGTGGATAGTTCCCAGAAGGCCTGACTTTGATAGTCAGTGGGCCCGCAGAACTGTAGTGAACAGGGAAGAAATTCTTAATGGGCTCAGGAATAAGGCTCAGGCCACTTCATGGCTACACACCTGGGCCTCGAGCAAAGGAAGCAGACAAAAATGCTCACTTGGCAGTTCATACCTGGAAGGGGCAACCTACATACTTTTCAGCTGCTGCCTGAGTATGTGAATTCCAAGCAGCCTGCATTTAAGTGCCAATTGCAATCATCCCCTTGGGACACTGATGCGTCTTGGCACACTCTCAGCTGCAAGGAGCCACCAAGAGCAAAAAGAGCCTTGAACAATGACAAAACTTTGAGAAGTAAACCCTATTATGGGCCAGGCTGATTGATGAAGTCCATTTCCTGCATGAGGCCACTCTGTCAAGTTTGGGAGAAGAGGCTGTTTTATCTAATGTTCAGAAATTAACACAGAGTCAAGAAAAATGAAACAGAGGACTATGTTCCAAATGAAAGAACAAGATAAAACTCTACCAGCAAATCTTAATGAAACAGATAAGTAATTTACTTTATAGAGAGTTCAAAATAATGTATTTATAGACATTCAGTGAGGTCAGAAGAACAATGCACAAGCAAAATGAGATTTCAACAAAGAGTGGAAAATATAAAAAAAAGTACCAAACAGAAATCTTAGAGCTGAAGAATACAATAACTAAATTGAAAAATTTAATAGAGAGGGTTCAACAGCAGACTAAACCAAACAGAAGGATCAGTGAACTCAAAGGGAGCACAGTGAATTTTATTGTATCAGAGGAGCAAGAAGTAACAAGAATGAAAAAGAGTGAAGACAGCTTAAGGGACTATCGGATAACATCAAGTGGTCCAACAATCTTATTTTAGGGGGTCCCAGAAGAAGAGAGAGAAAAGTGCACAAATCTTATTTAAAGAAATAATGGCTGGAAATAATGGTTGGAAATATCCCTGAGGAAAGAAACAAACACCCTGTGCAGGAAAATCAGAGAATTCTAAATAAGATGAATTCCACACTGAATAAGATAACTCCCTAATAAGAGATCCACACCAAGACATATTGGTTGTCAAAAATTAAAAACAAGGAGAGAATTGTAAAGTCATCACAGAAAAATAAAATTGTTGTATACAAAGGAATGCCCATAATAATGTTGGCAGCCCAAAATTAGCAGAAAAAAGGAAATAACAATGATCATGGTGGAAATAAATGTAATATGTACTGAAAAAAAAATAGAAACAACAATGAAACTACTAGATGGTCAGTTGCTGTTCCTTAAAAACTTAGTAAAACAGAACTAGCATATGATCCAGCAATCACACTTCTGGTTATATATCCAAAAGAGAGGAAAACATGATATGGAGGTGATAACTGCACCCCCATGTTCATTGCAGTGTTACAATAGTCAAGATATGAAAACAGCTTAAGTGGCCATCTGTAAATGAATGGATACATAAATATTATTCAGCCATGAGAAAGAAGGAAATCCTGCAGTTTGAAACAACATGGATCAAGCTTGAGGACATTAGACTAAGTGAAATAAGTCAAACAAAGAACACATATCATGTCATGTCACATACGTGTGGAATCCAAAAAAGTCAAACTCAGAAATGGAGAATAGAATGGTAGTGGAATAAATGATGAGTTATTAGTCAAGTAGTACAAAATTCCAGTTATAAGGTGAATAAGTTTTGAGGATCTAATGTACAGCATAGTAATTATAGTTAACAATACTGTGTTATATACTTCAAAAGTGCTAAGAGTAGATCTTAGATGTTCTCAGTACAGACACAAAAAGGTAATTATCTGACATGATGGAAGTGTTACCTGATGCCATGATGGTAGTCATATCGAATATGTAAGAGTATCTAATCAACATGCTTTACACCTTAAATTTATGCGATGTTACATGTCAATTGTATCTCACAAAGCTGGAAGAAAATTTCACTTATTTCTCCTTAATTATTTGGAAAAGGAGATTAATAAATCACAGTACACAAGATTGTTGTAAGAATTAGAGGTAATGCATGTAAAGTAACTACTAACTAATGGGATTTCAGAAGTGACAGCACATCATTATGACTGATGTGTATAGTCATCTGATGAAGCAGGAAGGCTAGTTATTATAGTCCTGTTCTAAAGACATTGCCACTCAAGCCTAGGGAACGTCAGAATAGAAAATTCAATGGCTAGTAGACAGTGACTTAGATTTGATTTAAACTCTTGATTTCCAGCTCAATTTTCTTTCATCTGTCTATTGTATATATTTTCCTCTTCCCTGCATGTAGAAGCAGGCATCTGGCCTAAAGATGAATGTCTTGACAGAAGGAGTCTGATGTTTCTGCCTGCTTACTCCTATTTTCTATACATACTTAAACCAAAAAGTGGATAAATGTGGTCTAGAAGATACCTTGCACTCTTTGCTTGGCTTGCCTTTGGCACTTCTTCCAGAGGGGTTTGAAGTATAGTGCTCACATACTGCTAATGTATTTGTCTTCCTGCCAATACACCAGGCACTTGCTCTGCCTACTCTCTTTGTCCCTTTTGTTAACTTCTGAAATACACTTCCCATTGCATTCCTGGCCTTGCAAAACAAAATACAAAATTTCCAGAAAAAGAAAAACTCTAGGTCCAGATCAACAATCACTTCTTCACAGTAGCTTCTCCTTACCCCTCCTTCCAAAGAGAAGAGATTGCTATCATACCTGTGTCCTCTTTGCATGTATACTTAAATTGCCCCTCATGGTTTGGAATGGGTTTCTTTTATAAGTCTGTATCACTTTCTTGCCTTAAGAAAGGGAGGAGGCATATGCTTTTTTGTAACCCTGTCCCGCATGCCATTTGGCAGTACATGGTATGAGCTCCACAAGCGCAGGTTAACACAAATTCAGTGGAATCTGTTACTCAGAGAGAAAGTACATAGGAAAAGAATTCAATTTGCCTATATATAGAATAATTAGACATTAGAAAAAATTTTAGTATAATATTGGTTACTGTGTAATTATGTAGCTCCCATACTTTGTTTTGATAATAATATGTACATAAATACATCTATTAAAACACAAAATTTATAATTCCTACAGCAAGTTAGAGGATGAAAATGCTACTACTGGAGATGTTCTTTGCATTCTAAGATTTGTTAAGAAAATAAGAACTACATTAAGAGTGTTAAGTTCCCAGAGTACCCAGTTATTGGGCAGGGATTCTGTTAGATGTATTTATGCAAATGGACACAGAAAATTGATCAAACTTAAAGAAAGAACAAAAAAAAGAATTATCTCAAACTTTCTGCCCCCAAAATCTATCAAGTTCCTTGCCTTGATCCCTGGGGAATTTTTTTTTTTTTTGTCCCTGCAAGTTATCCTGGGACTAAGTAAGAAATAATTCATTTCAAAATGAGATGGCCTATTTTTGGACTACTGTCCTGAATTTTTTCTTTTGCCTATAATAATCTATTGTCCTGGATACCAAAAATAGTGTTGGGTAGGGATTATTTAAAGCTCTTCAGCAGAAGGCAATAATGTAGCCTGCTGAACTTCTTAGAACAAAAGAAGTTAAGTTTCAGTTAAAGGGAACTTTGAAACTGTCTACAGAAGTAGAGCCATGTATAAGTGCTATCAGTACTTTTGTTTTCCTTATTTTTATTTTCTTACAACTGGATAAGACCACCAAGGCCAAGCAGGTTAGAGACTGACTTGATATAATCAAATTGGTAGGTTTTAGTTGGAAAAAACCCACCTCAACAAAATCAAACCAAACCCATAAAGAACCATTTTACAAAAGTGATGTTTGTTTCAGTTGGATCATGCTAAGGCATCAAAAAAGACCACTGTTTTTTGCTTAATTATCTTTAAAGAGGAACTCTAATACCAGATGTCATAACTTCTTTATCAAGTGTCTCAAGGATATATTAGTTTTGTATTGCTGCTATAAAAAATATTACCACAAACTTAGTGGTTAACCACTGTGCAAATTTATTCTCTTAGAAACCATAAGGTCAGAGTCTGAGAGCAGATTCACTACACTCAACTCAAAGTTTTGACTGAATACATTCCTTCTGGAATATAGGCATGCATTAGAATATAAGAAAAATACCAAATAATAAATCTAATACATTTAAAGAAACTTGGAAAAGATGAACAAACAAGACCTAAAGTTAGTAGGAGGAAGGAAATAATAAAAGAGTAGAAATAATGAAATAGAGATTTAAAAGACTATATAAAGAGCAGTGAAATGAAGAATTGGCTTTTTAAAAAGATAAGAAAAACTGACATATCTCTAGTTAGGCTAAAAAGAGAAGATTGATTAAACATCAATAAACAGATTCAGAAATGCAGAAGGAGACATCACAGATAGTATAGAAATACAAAGGCTCAAAAGAGATTATTAGGAACAACTATATACCTCAACATTGATAACCTTGATGAAATGGACAGAGTTCTAGAATAAACTAGACTAAATCAGAAAGAAAGAGATAAGTTAAATAAAACTAATGATTAACACTGAGGTTGAAACAACAATAAAAAAATCTTCCCCCAAACAAAAACCCAGGACCAGAAGACATGACAAAGAAATTTTATCAAATCTTTGAAGAAGTACTAAAGCCCATCTTGCTCAAATTGATTTTAAAAATACATGAAGAGGAATATTACTCAGCATTCAAAAAAGATAAACACATGCAATTTGCAGCAACATGGATGGCACTGGAAGGGATCATGCTCAGCGAAATAAGCCAAAAAGAAAAAGAAAAATACCAGATGGTCTCACTCATAGCAGGAATCTAGAAAACTTAAATAAGGGACCAGGAAAATGAATATAAGAAAGTGAAAATCAAAATCAACAAAAAACTATGAACCAGAGACACTTTTTGGGGGGTGGGGGGCGGGAGGGGAAGGATTGGGGTCAGAATGGGGCGTTTGCAATTGTATGGGGGAATATAAAAATAAAATTTAATATTTAAAAAAAAAAATACATGAAGAGAGCACTCCCTAATACATTTTACAATGCCAATATTACCATAATACTGAAACCAGATAAAGCTAGAACAAGGAAAGAAAATCATAGACCAATATCCCTGATGAACACTGATGGAAAAAATCCCACAAGATATTAGCAAATCAAATTCAAATAAAATATCACAAAAAATTATACATCATAATCAAGTGGGATACATCCCAGAGATAATAGGATGGATTTTTATATGTATGTATATATATATATATATATATATACACATACATATAAAAATCATTCAGTGTAATATATCAGCAGAAGTAAAGATAAAACTCGTGACAAAAATTAATGCAGACAAAGCATTTGATAAGATTCAAAATCCATTTATAATAAAACCCTCAAAAAGTAGGGATAATTAAGGCCATATAAGACAAAGCTACAGTCAAAACAATAGTTAATAGTGAAAACACACTTATGTTTAACTTACTATTAGAAGTTTGGCCACAGCTATCAGACAAAAACAGGAAATAAGTTGAATCCAAGCTGAAAAAGAAGAAATGAAACTATCATTATTTTCAGATTATTATATATATATATATATATATATATATATTCCACCATAAAGGTACTAGAAAAAATAAATGAATACAGACAAGTATCAGGTTTCAAAGCCAACATACAAAAATATGAAACTTTGTTATATACAAATAATGAATAAGAAGCTAAAGAAATCAAGAAAACAATTATATTTACAATTGTTTCCAAAAAGTATGCCTAGGAATTAACCTAACTTATTAGGTAAAAGACCTATAAAATGAGAACTATAAAAACCTACTAGAGGACTTAAATAGTGACATAAGGAGGTGGAAGAATATCCCTTTGATGGGAAGAGTCAGTATAGTAAAAATGGCTTTCTTAGCACAAATAAACAGGATCATAAATGAAAGAGGAGAAATCACAACGGACATAGCAGAAACCAAAAGAATAATCAGTAACTACTAATAACAGTTATATGGAAACAAGTTCAACAATCTAGAGGAGATGGACAAATTCCTTTAACTCTACAATCACCCAAAGCTAGATAAAGAAGAAATAGAACACCTAAACAGACCAATTACAAGCAGCAAAATTGAAATGGTAATCAAAAACCTCCCCCAAAACAAAAGCCCAGGACCTGATGGATTTACAAATGAATTCTACCAAACATTCAGAGATGAATTAGTGCCTATCCTTCACAAACTCTTCCAAAAAATTGAGAAGGAAGGGACAATACCAAACACGTTCTATGAAGCCAACATTACACTAATACCAAAACCGAACAAGGACAACACAAAAAAGGAAAACTACAGGCCAATCTCCCTAATGAGCACTGATGCAAAAATCCTCAATAAAATTATAGCTATCAGAATCCAACAATGTATCCATAAGATAATTCACCACGACCAAGTAGGATTCATGTCAGGGACACAAGGATGGTTCAACATCCGAAAATCAATCAACGTTATCCAACACATCAACAAAAAGAAATATAAAAACCATGTGACAATATCAATAGATGCTGAGAAAGCTTTCAACAAAGTGCAACACCCATTCATGATAAAAGCCCTTGAAATTCTTGGGATACAAGGAACATACCTCAACATCATAAAGGCCATCTATGACAAGCCAACAGCCAGTATCATGCTCAATGGTGAAAAGCTGAAAGCAGTTCCATTAAGATCTGGAACAAGACAAGGATGTCCACTCTCACCACTGCTTTTCAATATAATACTGGAAGTCCTAGCCAGAGCAATAAGACAAGCGAAAGACATACAAGGAATCCAAATAGGAAAAGAAGAAGTCAAACTATCACTATTTGCAGATGATATGATAATATACATAGAGAACCCCAAAAACTCCACAGAAAAACTAATTCAACTTATCAATCAGTTCAGTAAAGTGGCAGCATACAAAATCAACACGCAAAAGTCAGTAGCCTTCCTATACACAAACAATAAATCTGAAGAAGAAGAAATAAAAAAAACCATCCCTTTTATTATCAAAACAAAAAACAATCAAATACTTGGGAATAAATCTAACAAAAGAGGTAAAGGACCTATACAAAGAAAACTATAAAACACTGTTAAAAGAAATAGAAGAAGACACAAAGAAATGGAAAGACAACCCCTGCACATGGATTGGAAGAATAAAGATTATTAAAATGGCCATCCTACCAAAAGCAATATATATCTTCAATGCTATTCCCATCAAAATTTCAATGTAATTCTTCAAAGAAATAGAACAATTATTGATGAAATTCATATGGAATCACCAAAAACCCCGAATAGCCAAAGCTCTCCTGAAAAAAAAGAAAGGAATGGAGGCATCACAAGCCCAGACTTCAAACTATACTACAAAGCCATAATCATCAAAACTGTATGGTATTGGAACAAGAACAGACACATAGACCAATGGAATTGAATAGAAAATCCAGAAATAAACCCACAGATTTATGGTCAACTAATCTTTGACAAAGGAGCAAAGACTATGCATTGGAGCAAAGAAAGTTTGTTCAATAAATGGTGCTGGGAAAACTGGGTCGCTACATGCAAAAGAGTGAAGCTTGACCACTACCTCACACCATACACAAAAATCAACTCAAAATGGATTAAAGAACTAGACATAACACCTGAAACCATAAAATACATAAAAGGAAATATAGGCAAAACACTACGTGATATGCACATCAAAGACATCTTTACAGACACATCACCCAACGCAGTGATAGTGAAGGCAAAGATGGGACTACATCAAATTAAAGAGCTTCTGCACAGCAAAAGAGGCAATAACAAAAACAAAGAGAAACCCCACCGACTGGGAGAACATTTTTGCACACAACACTAATGATAAAGGACTGATCACAAAAATCTGCAAACTGCTGATGAGACTCAACAACAACAAAGAAAATAATCCAGTCAAAAAATGGGCAGAAGAGCTAAAAAGAAACTTCTCTGAAGAGGAAATGCAAATGGCCAACAGGCATATGAAAAAATGTTCAACATCACTTGTCATCAGGGAAATGCAAATCAAAACTACCATGAGATACCATCTTACACCAGTGAGAATGGCACATATTAAAAAAACTAGCAACAACAAATGTTGGCGAGGGTGTGGAGAAAAAGGAACTCTTCTGCACTGTTGGTGGGAGTGCAAACTGGTCCAACCACTATGGAGAGCTGTGTGGAGATTTCTGGACCTACTAAAGATAGAGCTTCCATATGATCCAGCAATTCCACTCCTAGGTATTTACCCAAAGGACACAGAAACATCAGTTCCAAAGAGCACCTGCACCCCTATGTTTATAGCAGCACTGTTTACAATAGCTAAGCTTTGGAATCAACCCAAATGCCCAAAAATAGATGACTGGATCAAGAAGATGTGGTACATATACACCATGGAATATTACTCAGCATTCAAAAAAGATAAACACATGCAATTTGCAGCAACATGGATGGCGCTGGAAGGGATCATGATCAGCGAAATAAGCCAGAAAGAAAAAGAAAAATACCGGATGGTCTCACTCATAGCAGGAATCTAGAAAACTTAAATAAGGGACCAGGAAAATGAATAACTATAAGAAAGTGAAAATCAAAATCAACAAAAAACTATGAACCAGAGACACTCGATGGGGGTGGGGGGCGGAGAAGGGAGGTATTGGGGTCAAAATAAGGGGGTTGCAACTGAATGGGGAATATAAAAATAAAATTTATTTTAAAAAAATGGCTTTCTTGCCTAAAATGCTATGTAAATTTAGTGCAATTCCTTATCAACACACCAACAATTTGAAAAGTACCCATAAGTCCCCACCCCTAAAAATATCTCCAAAATATCACAAAACCAGGTGGTTTCACTAGTGAGGTCTACCAAACTTTCAAAGATGAGCTAACATCTATCTTTCTGAAGCTCTTTTAAAAAATTGAGGAAGAGTGAGCACTTCCAAATATTGTTTATGAGGCCAACATTACCCTGATACCAAAATCAGAAAAGCGTATCACAAAAAAAAACCCTACAATCCAATATCCCTATGAACATGCAAACATTCTCAACAAAATATAGAAAACTGAACTCAACAATGTATTAAACAGATCATGTTAATCATGATCAAGTGCGACTTATTTCAGGGACACAGGATGACCTGTCATATGCGAACCATTCATGTAATTAAACACATCAACAAAATGAAATTTAAAAATCACACCATCATATTAATAGATGCAGTCTATCATTAATAGACTATAAACTGGGTGATATGTCTCTGTAGATTCATTGATTATAAAAACATATCACTTTGGTGGGATATGTTAATAATAGAGGAGACTAAGCATGTGTAGGGCCAGGGGTTATATTGGAAATTTCTGTATCTTCTGCTCAATTTTGCTGTGAAAATAAAACTGCTCTAAAAAAAAAAATCAAGCCTATTAAAAAATAAACCAAAATAAAGGCTAGACATCTGAGTGCGGCACTGAAGCTACTAGAAGGGGAGAGTGGGAGTGGGAACAAAGTGGGGAGAGGCCCACTGGTATATGATGAAGGAATATGGGGTTCTGGTGGTGGGTGGTGTTAGAAAAGTCTTATACTCTTGGCCTTCTTTCTTTTCTAACAGGTGGGATGTGGTGATGTGCATCTGAGAAGGTGTGAACCTATCCCCCTGAATGATACACAGTGCTGGAAACCAATGTTACTTGGGTGAAAAAAAATTTCTAAAAGGAAATAATTTAAAAAGCACTACTGCCCACATTCTTACATTTGCATGCCTTTGTGGGGGCCCCTGTTCAAAATATATACCTAATGTGAAAGAATAAGTTTAGAGCCAAAACTCATTTTTAAAGCTGGTTTATTTCCAAATGTATGAGTCTTTTATTACTGTTATTAAAAATGCCCTTTAATGCAGACCTTCTCGTTCATTAGCTTGTAGAGTTCCAAAGTGAAAAGAAAAACAAGAGTTTCTTGACAAGCTTATAGACTTTAAAGCCGTTAGAGTGGGTGGAAGAAATGAGAGCTGCGAAGCTTTATAGATATTGATAATATCGCTTTATTCGGGAATGATGACATAAACAAGCCTCTTCAAACGCTTCACTGAGTTTGTCATGGAAATTGTCATGTCAATTTTGGGAACTCGATTACTTTTGGAACTTGCGTGTAAATAATACATTGAGCAGAACATGAACCAATATGTTATTGGCATAGTCACAAGCATCTAAAACTTCACCAAGGCAATTTCCAAAAAGGCAACTCTTAAGATAACATTTTTGATGTGCATATTACTGTCTTTTAAACTGACTAAACAAGTTTCCTCTGAAGAAAGCAGACAGAGTTCTAGTGTTTAATGTTTTCTATGTGCCAGGGACTTAACATAAACCGTACCAATTAATCCTGACAACAAATCGGTAAGATCAGCATTGTTAACTCTTTTAGATGTAAGGAAATAAAGAACACTGACAATAATAGTAGCTAATGCTTGTGTAACACTGTGCCAGGTAATACTTTTTAAATATTTTTGCATATATTGATGGATTTAGTTCCTCATAACAATCTTAAAAAGGCAGGAAGCATTATTATCCCCATTTTACAAATGAGAAAACATGTACAGAGAAAGATCAGTGACTTGTTTGAGATAAATGGCAGTTGCAGGTAGTCTGACTTGAGTCTGACCATACGTTAGTGGAAGGTCCTATTGCCAGGATACAGCAGAGTCGTATTTTTTCATCTCTTGAACCCTTAAAAATCTTTCAAGTCCCTCAGGGTTTCACTAAAATGAGAGTCATTATTACATCCTGATTCTTGGGATGCTGTCAGGATAAATAGATTTCTTGAATTTCTATGGCCACATTATTTGTAGATCTGCTTAGCAAGCATTTAATTCTGATTTAGCTGTCTCCCTGTAAGCACTCTGAAGACAGAAACTAATGTGTTACTATCTCCACACACCCAACCTTTGTAAAGTATGAATGTTGTGGAAATTTCAAAATGAATAAACGAGCTTTCTATTCCATTCTCTGAGCAATAGTGATTTTTTTTTTTTCCCTCTGTTCAAGGGGCAAATATAATGTGAATGAAAAGACTTGGAACTGCTGTTATTTGCAGAGAGGACTGAGCAATTTAAGCCATGATTGCCAGCATTCAGAAAAGAAGAATGTCTACCAAATGATAAATTCAAGCTAATAGAAATAATGCAATGCAAATGTATAGAGGACTTCAGTCCATTCTGTGCTGACCCAGAAGTCACTAGAGGAGTCCTGTACTTCTTTGTAATGTGACCAGAGCACTCCTCAGCATTGTTGCTGCCATTTCTCACCTCCAATCCCCAACAGTCACCTCACTGCAAATTTCACTTTCCCTTGAGTTGATTTCATGCATCCTCTAGATGTTATCACCACCCCTTGGAGATCTTCTAGTTTTGCCAACCACTGCCTGGCTCACACCTTACTTCCCAGAGTTCCTGTTGAGCATCAACATAGTCCATGGACATGTACTGAGGTTCTATGGAGTCCCAGGTCAGACATTGGTTTGTTGTCCTCAAGGAGCTCAGATAGACATACAAACCAAATAGGCCACAAAGTGTGAGACATGCTAAGAAAGAGCAGCAGAAACCAGACAGGGTTCCTTGGAGACCTACTCCTCCAATATTCCAGCTTTGTAACCAAAGAGAGTCGTGCGTCTTAGATTTTGCATGCAGAGGAAAGTGACCACAAATCCCAAAGTCTGATAATGAAAAAACCTCATAGGGCAGTTATAATTTTCCTATGCTATGTCTAAGGGGTGTAATGGTGGGGTGCCCGTGTTCACTGACACTAACAGTGAGGTTTGCTCCCCAACCCCCACATTGGAGATAACCACCACTGCAATTTCCACCCACACAGTGGTTGCTCTCCCTATAAAGTGACAGGTTTTTTAATGCCCCTTAGACTGTACTACAGCACAATATCTGGGACAAACATTTATTCATCCAGAAGAACTGCACCATAAAAGCTATGAGATTTGGTTTGTTTTTTAATCAAATGGAGGTAAATTTAGGCTAATATTCTTAACTTTTTCACTTCCCATGTAATGGGATCTTCAGAATATGAGGTCTTCACAAGTCATATGAAGATAACTGACCCACAAGGTAATTGAACTCATAACCTTGGCTTCACCGGAGGTCCATTCTGAGTTCCTGGCCTAAAACAAAATCATCTGCTCAGAGGTCCTATACATGACCCAGGATGACAAACTGTTTTTATAATCTGAATTTTATGAGCTAAGTCTAAGAAATATCGTATAAAGAAATAGCCTATAAAGATAATAACAGAAATATCCTATAAAGATATAAAAATATCCTATAAAGTAATTTCCATAGTTTCCATCATCAGTTATCATAACAGAATGTGGGCCTCCCTGGTGGCACAAGGGGATGGGCACAGCACTGTGAATCATCCACAGCCTCTGCAGCATGAGTTCAATCCCCAGACAGGGAGCTGCCCGCATGGCACAGCAGACCTCTCTGGTCTCGCCCAATGTTCCCCTCAGCAGTGTATTTCAGTCAGTCTGCCTGTTCTGCTCCCTATTCTGTCACTGGTCAGTCCTCTCACCGCCCCCCTGCCCGCACCTCTGACCTGTACCTCAGTTCTTGTATGCATAAATGAATCTTTAAAAAAATTAACAGAATAAAATAATTGCTAAAATAGATAATACAGCATATTTGAAAAAGAGAAGCCATGACTAAAAGAAGGTAGTACTCAAAATCATGAATGCTTAAGGATAGGTACAGTCCATTTACCTCCATGATCTCAGAAACTAGGAGACTATTTTTTCTGAACACTGTTTAAGAAATACTAGCTAATGGAATAAAATAAGATGCAAAAAATCTGCAATAATTAAGAATTTGAGTAACTAGTTAGTTATAATAACAAGCTTAATATCGTACATCAAGTACAGAACAAAATATAAATCCATCTTATAAAAATATATTATAAATATGTAAGACCAGATATCAACATAAGTGCAAGTTTAGGAACATAAAAGATGTAAACCAAGACTTGGAAAGGAAGAAAGATCTATAAAAGCCTTCAAGTGTTTTCTCAGTTCAGTTCTTATATAACCTGAGACTATAATGACAACATAAGAAGTTTTAAACAAAGGGTTGGGAAGAGAGTTTAAAAGTTGGTGCAAATATTTACTCCCATCTGATTGCCACACACTTATTATTCCCAAAGAGATTTTTGCATTTTTAATTTTCCCATAAGATCTGTAGAAAATACACACAAATCAGGCTTTTAGAGTAACAAAGTCCATAAAAATTATTGTCATTGTTTTCTACATTATCCATTTCTGGATTCTTAAAATACCTCTTGCTAATAAACAAAGCCATTCACAAGTACTTCATTTTGGTTCATTGAAATGAATTCCTTTCTTGCCAAAAAAGAAGTAGTCACTTAAAACAACACATTTCCTTAGAAAGTAAAATGACCAAAAGAATGAAACACAAAATAAAAAAAAATAACCAAAGAAGAAAATCTTTTTGTAAGACCCCAGTAGGGCACTTGGCCCTTCTCTTCTACATTTTGTAGTGACTTTGGAGGCCACGGAGTTAGGGTTTAAACAATCCGAATTAGCCTCCCAAGCACAACATGGCTATCTCCTCCAGCCATTCCTCCACCTGGCATTGTAGCAGTTGAGAGGTAATTGACATGCCCTCTGGCAACCTTCTAATGGATGGATCTAACTGCCCCCCTCTCCATACAGTCACACACCCACAGACCCCCAGAGTGTGCTCATTGTTTAATGCTTCTAGTCCTATCAATCCATAGAACTAGCTGGAAAGAAGTGGCTACAATCACTGAGTAAATTCATTACCTCCTTTAGTGCTCAGTTCTAGGAAGAAAAAGGCTGAATTTAGAAATGATAGAGTAGACTGAGCAATGTCATGGAAAGGAAGTTTCCATTCCAGGCTAGAAACTCTCTCCAGAGAGCTCCTGAGGATGAAGGGTAAAGAGTGGAGGAAAGAAAGATGTCTCTGAAATGTTTACTATAGAACTCAAAATTAAGTTATTATTTGGTAATTTTATTGTTGTTACTTTCTTCTGTATAGAATATTTTTCCAAATGAAGATTAAAGCTAACATAATTTGTCACAGGTATGAATTTGAAATAATTAATATCTAATATAGTTTCACATTAATTTTGAGAACTATTAAAACTGCAGGAACTGGTTTTCTTCAGTAAGAAAATTTTGAAATTTTTTAAAATAATCCCTGGGCACATGTATCTTGATTTGTTTGTTGTCATTCAATCAATATCCAAGTTTTGAATACTTAAGAGGACCCTATAGTGTTATGCCAAAAAGAGGATTGTGGTATAGAGGCCTTTTCTATTCAAAATGTGGTCTCCTAGACCAAAATGTGAACATCATTGGGGAACTTGATAGAAATTCAAAATCTTAGCCATGTCAGACACACTTCATCTAAACTTGAATTTAACAAAATTCGTAGGTGATTTATGTGCACATTAATTTTTATGAAGCACCAGTGCAAAGTAATCTCCAAATCTTTTTAAAATCATGCTTCTCTATCCATTAAAAAAGTAATAATCCCCAATATGTGTATGTATATATATTTATAAACTATATATGAACTACTATAAAAGGATATACTATATTTTATAAGGAATGCATAAAAGCAAAAAGTATAACATTAAGTTGAAATATACAATTTTACTAATTTCTTGCCATTACATTGATGAATCATTTTAAGCACACATATACTTTGCAGAGCCCTGGTCTTGAGGCCAGGGAATTGGTTTAAGATATGAAAACTTGGGTGTGTCTTCTGGTCTTACCAATTCTTGGCTGTAGTTCCCAGGAGGACTAGATATAATATGCAGCACTAATGCTGGGATTTATGGGTACTGAAGCCCTCCAAGGACAGTGTCCAATAGAGGACAGGTCATCTGTAAGTGATGGGAGTGCTCTCTTTGGAGCCAGTAGAGGTGGACTTAAGTATGTATAAATGTTTAGTACATAGCACCCAAAAAAAGGTTGTTGTTTTTTTTTTTCAGTCATAAGTGAATCTGGCAGATCCCAGCTGGATTTGCTGACAAAAGGGCTGGTTCTTCCTGTGCCATAGTCCTGAGGAAGCAGAGCAGTTCCAGATTGCCAAGACAGCATGGCAGGAGGGAGTCTGGTGGAAGACAGGAGGTGTAAGGCTGGGTGTAGATTTGAGAAATTGCAAACCCAGAACGTCATCAAAATGCCTGAGGTCTTAAGCAATTTGCCTTGTTCTTTAGTTCCCCAGATGCAGAATACCAGAAGACCATTTCAAAAGTTAACAGTGTGAAAGTGAATATCCTCTTACTCAGCCATGATCTCTGTCAGATGGCCTCTGACAGAGTTAGGCAGCCTTTAGGCTATGGGGTGCAGTTGATGAGTTCATGAGCAGAGATGGAGAATGAGTGTGTGCCACTTAAATTCTCAGCAAAGTGACATGGGACTGGTGGATTTCACCAGATTCTGGTTTCAGTCAGATAAGCATTTCTGAATTGTTGCCATGCCATTTACTTACCGTGTAATCTTAGACAGTGTTTAACTTGTTCGAACATCAGTTTTCATTCTGTAGAGGTCATTACAATTAAAGTTAACTTCCATGGAAGGACTCCTATGTGCCAAAGAAAATGTTATCTGTTTTATGTAACGTCTGAGTTGCAAACTATTACCACTGGGCTTAGAGAAATTTAAAATTGCTCAAGGTTACATCTATAAAGTGACGGAGCTGAGACTGTCTCAGATGGTTAAGCCTCAGAAATGAGATGATGTCCAACAGCACTAGTAGAGCTAATATTTCCATGATCTGAGCCTCTATTTCCCATTGTAATTGTGAGAAGGTGGAGGGGTTACAGCAAGATACTAAGGCCACTTTTTAGCACAGGATTCTTTATTGTAGGCACAATGAGCTTCCTCATTCTAAGCGCTGACAGGCAGTCTGAGGGAAAGCAGTGTGGTGGAGACAGCAAGAAAACATGAAAGTGATCTAGGCCTCACGGGAGAACTAGGATTGGGCTTATCAGAGCCACCATTATGAAATCTACCTGCACAAAGATAACTTCATTTATTAGCAGAGAAGCTCTATGTTTCTTTGCAACACAAAAGACAAATTGCCAATAAACCTCTATTATCACACAGAGAATCTTCCTTTTAATGAATGGATTGAACAATTTTCAGAATTAGAGTTGCTGATATTTCTTGAATATGACAGAGTTTCCATGTGGAAAAAAGCAAACCTCTATTAGTCAAATCTATGCTATGCAAGAAAATATGTGCATTTGGCTTAAGAATAATTCAATTTCTATTTCAAAACAAAAGAAAGGAAGGGAAATGTGCCTTTATTCTACAGAACTGAAAAAACATAATGCTTTTAAGAGTATAGTTTGCCACATTAATTAATCATTCATTTATTCATTCATTCAGAAACCATTTACTGAATATCTTTAATGCACTAGGCCCAGTGGTAGCATAATGCTATTTCTATTCTGGAATTCTGAAGATATTCCAATGAGCAACATTGTGGCAAACAAAAATAACAGGAGAGTGATGCTTTAATTTGTCACAGAACAAGCTTTACTAGGAATTGTATTTCCAAGTCATGGTCTGCAAATTACAAACAAATGTGGCACATTAGTTTATTAGATAAAATGTCTCCACTGTAACAACACAAGACATACTTCCTCTCAGTACTGACAGGAAGTATGTGTGCATATCACAGTAGGATCTTATCCAGCACCACAATGACATAGGAGTCTAACATTTAAGTAGCTGTGCTGAAACAGCAAAATCCTCTGACTTAAACTTCTAGAATAGAAGTCACTTCCCTATGGGGGATGGCTCTCCATTTCCAACCTAATTTTCTTTCACACAGGGAAAAGCAGACTTTCCTCCATAGGTTAAGTATCCTAAGGTAATTTTTTTTCGGGTTCATATTTTATTATGCACACAAACCTACCTACAATTTTTAAATTGCTATTATAGACATGCACAATGACATTGTCATAGGGGTAATAGAAATATATTCTTCATATTCCTACTACTTAAACCACAGCCAATGTTGAATAAATGAATGAAATGGAAAAAAAATCCAACAAGTTCATTGCTACAGGTTATGTTGGAAATTTTACTAATTTTTAAATTTTTTTAAAAATTTCATTTTATATATTTTTGCATCATTTTTCATTTTTGTACAATGTATGCATTTTCATCTTGGTTATAGTCCCTATGAAATTCCCACCACCCACTCACCTGTGAACTATCACCGTGGTCCCTTGTGCTCTTTCCACCCTTGTTTTGCTTCTACTCCCTTCTGCCCCCCTGCAGTATGTCTCTGGTTTACAGTTGCCTGTTGATTTTGATTTTTACTTTATTATAATTAGTTTTTTATCTGATCCCTTATTTGGATCCTCTACATTACTGCTATAAGTGAGATCTTATGGCATTTTTTCTTTTTCTTTCTGGCTTATTTCACTGAGCATGATCCCTTCCAGCTCCATCCATGTTGCTGCAAATTGCATGTGTTTATCTTTTTTGAATGCTGAGTAATATTCCATGGTGTATATGTACCACATCTTCTTGATCCAGTCATCTATTTTTGGGCATTTGGGTTGGTTCCATAGCTTACCTATTATAAATAGTTGCAATAAACATAGGGGTGCAGGTGTCCTTTTGAATTAATGTTTTTGTGTCCTTTGGGTAGATACCTAGGAGTGGAATTGCTGGAACTCCATATGGAGTTGGAGCTTCATATGGAAGCTTCAAAATTTTTTTCAAGTACATTGTTGTTTATATTTTGGTGGTATAAGATCCCCTCTTCCAGGGATGTCACCATAGCACTCCCACTACCACAGTTCTCCACCACAGTCCTTTGTGCTCCTGTCCCCTTCCCCACTGAATGCCTCAGTTCTATAGTCAACTTTTACGGGCTACTTTTTGGGTTTTTCTTTATTTCACCCTTTGTTTGGTTTCTCTATAGTCTACATACAAGCGAATATATACCACCTGGTATTTTAGTAAATCTAGGATGAAGAATTATCAGGACCACTTTTCTAAGGTCACTTTACCTGTAGAAACCATTCATGTTCTACAGACATTTATTTATTATTGCTGTTATCATTGTAGTTACTGTTATTAAATTCTCCCCTTTTTTGGCTCTTGGGCTAGTTCATTTTTCAACAAGAAAAAAGCAACAAGCTCAACACAAAATAGATGTTTGAAGCATACACTAGGACAAAACCAGGGGTAGGAGAAAGGAAGAGATGAGATGGTAACAAAAGATGGGAAGTGGAGTTTTGGGAAGGACACCAAGTTGACTATCAGGTTTTGAGATACTGTGATGAATCTGAGGTTGTAACCTAGTTGCAAGCTGATAGTTAACCTGCCACAGTTTCATGGCTGCTGGAAGAATTAATGAAACTCCTGAGTTAGAGAAAAAGGCCTTTAACTCACTGCAATGGCATTAATCAGAGTACCTATGTTTTCCCAAACTGATTGCCTCAGCTCCACCTGCCACACGGTGGTATAAAGAGAGTCCAGCGATATCAGAACAGACGGTGGGTTGCATTGCAGAACTCCCAGGTCAGAGAATCAAAGTCTTTTATGAGATTTTCCTGCACTTTGCTCAGTAGAGAAACATCTCTAACTTTCAAGGTTTGTGATAGGAACAACCTTAAAGAGATGATGTAGGACAAAGAGTAGTTAGTGTCATTTGTAAGACATGCAGAAACACAAGCAAGCCATGGAATTATCTCCCAACAAAGGACGTGTATATTGTTTCCCAGAACTTCCTGGCTATCAAGACCAAGAGATTAATATTCATCCTATTAAATACATAGTGTTCCTTAAAAATGGAGACTACCGATTAATAAGTTGTTTGTTTTTCTCTAGCTCTAAACTAGAATCTTAGGTCTTTGGAATTTTACCTAGAACATAAATGATACATAGAACATAAAAGTGTTCGGAGTTTTAACCAATATAGGGAAATTTTTCCCCACAGTCATTTGTGATGCAGGTGTGGGGGAAAAGATATGAAATCATTTAAATTAAGCTCTGTGAAATATTTGTATGAAGATTTTGTGCATATTTTAACAATAATAAAGTTTTAAATGTCTGATATTAAACGTGTTTCTATATAGTATGTACAAACAGCCACAGTTTAGTATAATGTAAATCAATATAATCAATTGATTGTTCTATGCTTTATATGTTATATATGTATATAAGGATATGTATATTATATATATGATTCAGGTGTTTGTATTCATCTCCCATTTTTATAAACAGAAGCATCATATTCAATATATTAAAAAATGCTGCCCACTATTCTGTTCTAGGGATTGTGCTGTTTAATTCATATACAGGGATGAATGATAGTCTTCACCTTCAAAAAACAGCCCCAAACATCCCAAATAGGTTATGTCTCTTCTGCCCATTTTCTTCTCTGCCATGCATCCACATAGATGGTTAAATTCTATGTAAGGGGAGAGAAGCTCAGCTTATTCATTTGCAAACAGTTGATAAGCAAATGGAGGCTTCTTTCCTTGGACTGCATTTCATCACTGTCATTTCATGAACTTCTTCACTTTAAAATAAAACTGCTCAATATGGTATTTAATAGACCACTTTGGCTATTTCAATTAACCAAATTAAAAGAAAGTATTAAAGCTTTTTCAGTTATGCTAACCGTGTTTCAAATGCTCAAAAGCACATGAGCAGTGGCTCATGTGTTGGAAACAGTGCAGATACAGAATATTTTCATCATTGTAGAATGTTTTATTAAACATAATTTATTAAAGTAAGACTTTGCCGGTTAAGTCTGAACTTTGACTATATGCTAGATAAGCCCCATAACTGCTGCTCTTAATTTTCCATAGTGGTTGATTACTCACTGTGTCAGACTGAAGCTGAAATGAGAGCTATACAGATAAGCAGGCAACACAGATATAGATACAGATTTAGATACAGATTATTCTACATGTACCAAACTCCTCACATTCATTTTTATGGAGGAAAGGGATCTGTCACTCAGTATTGGTAAAAGCAACCCTCTGAAATTTGTATTGAGTAGGTGACAGTTTCTTTGTGGCTTTTCCTTTACTATTGGAATTTTCCTGGCAGCTGTATTTTCGATGGTGATTTTGTTGGAAAGTATAAAATCTATAATTACCACATTAACTCACAGATGAATTAGACAGGGTGTGTGCTTTGTAAATGTCATTTGATATTTGCATGTGGCATTTAAATTCCTCCCAGTGTTAAGGCACCACAGAGATCTTTGTGTTGTTTCTGAGTTGTTTCTTTTGTGAATTTTGATTCTGCTTGCAGCAGGCATTTTAGGAATTATGGAAAAAATTAGATTTTTGTGTTTTATAATGCCACTGACACTCGTGAGCTTAAGAAAGCAACGAGAATCTAAGAAGTATCTGAGGAGATTTTAAGCTCTGATCTACTCTTTCCTTGATTTAATTACTGGAAAAACTAGAACAGACTCCCAAAATCTGATCCTCAAAGAGTTCAAGGAGGGAGAAGAATAAGACAAGTACAGATAGACAGGGTGAACTGCATTGCAAGTTGATTAAATACCATAATAAATATATGACCCCATGTAATCTTTTTGAATTACACAGCTCACTTTTATGGTTTCCATTGTGGTGTGACTAGGATGGCTAATTTTCCCAAACTTAGAAGTGGAAGCATATAGGGTGCATGTGGTTTTCCGTATATGTGGAATTTTTTTTTTTTTAAGATTTATTTATTTATGCATACAAGGGCTGGGGTAGGGCCTCCCCTTTGGCACAGCAGGTTGAGGCCGTTCTGTGAAGATGTCCGCAGTCTCTGCAGTGCAGGTTCGATCCCAGCCAGCCTATGAGAATCCCACATGGCGCAGCAGACCTCTCCTGCCTCGTCTGCTGCTCTCCTCAGCAGTGTATTTCTGTCATCTGCCTGTTCTGCACCCTGTTCTGCCACTGATGAATCCTCTCACCCTCCCACACCTCTGGCCTGTACCCCAGCTCTTGTATAAAAATAAATAGATAAAGCTTAATAAATAAATAAATAAATAAATAAATAAATAAGGGCTGGGGTATATGCCAGAGGTATGAGGGGTGAGCAGATTCATAACAAGACAGGTATTGTTAACACAAAGGTTCCATTCTTTTTCTATGTATACATGTGGATTCACGCATTTCCCCCTATAAACACAGGATCACACATTATGTTATTTTAGAATACATTTTTTCACTTCATTATTTATGCCTAGTATCTTTTCTATCCCATAACTTATTGAGAAATCACATACTTTTTAAGAAAACCATTTAGAGTGCTTGCATAGAAGGCCGATGTTTGTAAATACCATTGATCATTGAACTATCCCTAATATTGGATAATTTGGCTATCTCTAACAGAGAGGCCTTGCCATCCATATCTCTAATCTATGACATATAAACCACATTCAAGAAGACAGAGAAATCCAAAACTATGATACTTAAATCATGATGATCAAAAATTTTTTCTGGAATAAATGGACCAGCAGTATTATAGTTGACACACAGGCTCTTACTTTCACTCTTGTGCTATCAACTGCTCTGGATTCCTTATTGATTTCTCAGTGGTGAGGCATCTTGTGGAAGATTATGCCCAAGCCCAGGCCAGCTTCATCCCAGGATGACAGTCAGCTGCCATGTGGGTTCAGGTAACTGAGATCCCTAGATCTCTTGAGATTTCCCTTTAAACTTTTTACAATTGTTATAAATTCATAGTTCCATGAGACTGAAAATTATGTGGGCTGAAAAACCAGAATGCTTTAAAGTTCTGTTCCAAAAAGCCTTTTAAAATATTTACACACAATGCTTTCTGGAATGATAAGAATTGAAAGGAGTGTGAAAAATCTTACAAATAATTAATTTTTATTCTCCAAGTGATAATTTAAAAAACAAATAAATTAAGCTAGCATTCACTGAATGGTTACTTGATTCTAGGAGCAGTGCCTGATGCTTTGTATATTTTTTACTCTTCAAAATGAATATATTTTAGTTTTTTTATAAAAACACACAAAAACAAAAACGAAGGATGGCAACATTGAGATACATACATGTCCATGTCACACAGTTAGTGTTGCACCGAGCATTGCATACTCTCATCACCATTTACAACCATGAATTGAACCTGTGTTGTAGGTTTTGGATTCTGCTCCATTCTACTTTTAGCTTACAGTTTCACCTTCTGACCGCTGTACAAAGTAACAGGAGAGGAAAGAAACTAAAACATTACTGTAGGGTAAAGCACAGACAAATGGAAAACAGCAACCACTATGAGAATATAAAAGCCTAAAATTCTCTTTTTAATTAGTAATTAGTACAGGCAGCATGAATATTTTAATTCAAAACTTCAAAACTCACTATTGGTTTTAAGTTCAACATCAATGTTGACATCAGCAATTATGTGATGTAAATTTTGTAAAAAAGAAAAAAAAGTGGGTGAATGATACATGTGTTTGACTAACATTTTGATAAATGTAAACAGATCAATTATTCACTGCCTGGTTCATACAGTGAGGTCTTCAAAAGGGGAATCCATTCACCTTGGTTTTACATGACACAGCATTTATTAAATTTAGAACCATGGCAATCTAAGTGGAAGTTACATAGTAAAGGCCAACTGCTTATTACACCCACAGGAGAAAACAAAGTAGATTGCCATGAGTGGGTAAAATCTAACTCCTGGAATGAAAAGCAGAGGGGCCACTACTCCAATGAACTGAAAATAATTCATTAAATAAGTTCTTAGAAGTACAGGCAGAGAGGATAAAAAGGCCTGAATCTTCTTGCATTGGTTTTTTGGTGTGTTTTTGTTTTGTTTTGAGGAGTGTTAGTGAGCTTTGAGGTGGATTTAAATTGAAGCACGTTACTAAAAAAATACATTTAATTTAAGCAAATTTGCAGGTCAGTATATGACTAATACCATTGTCCTATATAAATGTCCAAAACACATTTTTCTCTATGTATTTGTATTAGTAATTTTTAGTATATGCATACTATATTATTTAGTGACCCCAAATACTTGGAACATCTAGTCTTAGCATACAAAGAAATAAATCACATCTTCCATTGTCTAGTGTCCATTCCAATAAAGAATGGATTGACCATATCCTTAATATTTCAGGCTATTTTTCCATTCTTCAATTCAAAGATCTTGGTAGCCACAGACTTTGAAATTAGAACAAGGCCAGGGAATGTTATCCCTCTAACTCTCCTTGGTCATTAATGCTCTCTCTATCCCTCATAATTTTAAATAATATGCTGATGTTTGAATAGTGAAATTTTCCAAACAGTAAAGTTTTCTAAGAATGATCTAACCATAGGTACACACACTATATTAGCAATTCATTATGTTTATTTTAGACCTCATGAACATCTTACAGCAAATCCTAGCAGGACACAAACTAATATATACTGAAAAGTGTTGGATTCTGCATGTATTTATATATTGAAATTGACAAATTTATTTTATTTTTTCCAAATTATGTTTATTGAGGTGAGGTAAGTTTACATGTTTATATGTGCCTCTGGGGATTATAGTTTCAACTACCTCATAGATTCGAAGTACTCCTACATCATTTTAGCCTGATTTATGGATACTTTTTTTTTTTTTAATTTTAAGAGTACATTCCTATCATTCATGAATTCAAATGCCGTATTTTCTGGGTTTAATCTCTATCTCAAACTGTCAAGACGATAACCATATGTTTGACTGTTAATTTTTTTTATTTTATGTTTGACATACTTTCAATGTTTTCTATTGATTTAGTCTTCCTAACAATTGCATGTGGTGATCAGAATATTTAATATGTGACTTTCTTGCTTTGTCTTCAATGAGACAGTGTAAGCCTTGGGTTAAAATGTATTTAAAAAAATCCTTATGTTTTGTAAATTTTACACATGAAAAAATATAAAAGATTTAGCAAATTGGCTCTTGATTCCATAAAGGAAGCTTAAGTATAAGATTTATGGTGGATGGGGCCTCCCCGGTGGTGCTGCGGTTGAATGCTGGGCTGCGAAGCTGCCCGCAGCCTCCGTGGTGCAGGTTCGATCCCCGGTCACCAGCGAAGGTCCCACATGGCGCGGCGCGACAGACCTCTCTTACCATGCCCGCTGCTCCCCTCAGCGGAGTACTTCGGTCCTTCTGCCTGTTCTGCTCCCAGCTCTGCCTCTGGTGAATTCTCTCACCCTCCCGCGCCTCTGACTGTACCCGGTGCTTGTATAAATAAATAAATAAAATCTTAAAAAAAATTTGTGGTGGATGATAAAATAATTTTAAAAACACAAACAAAAACAACTGAGCAAGAAATAGGAAAAGACAGAAATTTGATGACCAACAAAAGTTTCCACAGTGCCTTAGAAAAACTAAGAATCAGTTGGATGAATTAAACAAAACTCATAAGGCAATTAAATGTTTTCCAAGTGGATTGTTCCATCTATCACACTCCTCTTTACTCCCTATTTCTTAGCTTAGAAAGACACATTAGTGGAAATTCTGCATAGACTCTTAAACATTTCAAGATTACCCAGTGAGCTTTTTTAGAAGTTTATAAAATTAAAAATAATAGCAGATCTTAATAAGAGTTGGAATTGAATTCATACAAATTTTATGGGGCTGCCTATTGTGTGAAAATAAACTGAATAATTTTGTCTTTATGAACTATATAATTAAGGTTTTGTACCAGGAAAATATAGCCTATATTAGATTCCTTTCTATAACCTTTTCCATTTTCCTGAAACCCTATAATGTTCTATCTTCCCATTGTTACCCCACCTTGTATGATTAAACCCTCAGCAGAGCTGTGCCAATAGGACTTCTCTTGGAGGAAATGCATGAGCACTCCTGAACAGCTAACTACTTTGCAGACTGACTTCCCTCAAATTTTGTTCTTAGATGCCCACGGCATCATCTGGGAGACATATCCTATATCTTCAGATGAGAGAGATAAATGAACTCCTTAGAGGACAATTTGTATTCAAAGATTGGAATTAGGAAGGTAAATCAAACCCCTCAATCTTTTTTATGAGATACTGAAAAAAAAAAAAGTCAATGTGCATGCTTACCTGATGACAGTGAACAAACTTGTTCTCGTGAGGATGAATTAATCTTGAAACTGACATGAACTGTGTCAGAATTCAGAACACAAGCTCCTTCTGTTATTGTCTAATAGCACCAACTCCTCAGAGAGACTTCTGGCTTTGTGCCATGGACAGTTGCTTCCTAAAACTATGGTTGCTTGGGTAGCTTGACTTTTTAAGTTAGGGTGGATCTAATAATATTATCTTCCCATATAAGTTGCATGCATGTGAAATTGAAATTTGACATGATTAAGAGGAGTCCTTTCTGCCCATTTGTTCTGTGCATCATTTATCAGTTGCTGATGTCTCAGGGTTAGAGAATCTACTTTTAAGTCATTTTGAATGTTTAAGTTCTGGGTGAACACGAAGGTTGGATGAGTCAGCTAGAATTTCAGAATTGGCCAGACTTACATTGGAGCTGGGCCTTGCAGTTGGAAACTGGCAGTGATTCAGGAGGTAGCTGAAACTAAAAGAAAAATCAAGTATGAGATTAACTGTCTACAATCAGCTTAGTCTCTTTAAAAACACCCCTGATTTCTCCTGTGGTGGTTCCCCTTTCCATTAAAAGAGTTTGTGGGTGTTAATTTTAATCTGATTTAATCAGAACACCAATGTGGGGGGAGTAAGGGGCAAGGAGATGAGTAATAGAGGGATTTTATCTGAGCCACAATTATTCACAGGTGCCTCTGATGAAAAACACCAGAAAAGCAACGAAAAAAGCTAAGAGAAAATTAAGACGAGAAGGTGGAAGCCTCAATTCTAAAGACAATTATTAGAAGATGGAAAAACTTAGAAATCAGTAAGGGTAAGCTGAGAAGGAGAAATTGTTAGAAGAACATGGGGAGTAGGGAAAGGGTACATGGTGGAAGCAGGAGAAGGAGAAAGAAGCAGAAGGGATATCGGTATGAATTTCTGTTGTCCCTTGGTGTCTACGAGGGATTGCTTCCAGAATTCCTGTAGATATGACAATCTGTAGATTGCTCAAGTCACATAGAAAATGGCTTAGTATTTGTATATAACATATGCCCATCCTCTTATACTTAAATTTTTTCCTCTAGTATATTTAAATTATCTCTAGATTATTCAAAATAGCAATATAAATGTCATGTCAAGTTATATTGTATTGTTTAGGAAACAGTGACAAGAAAAAAGTCTCTACATGTGCAATACTCATGCAATCAATCCAGGCCTAAGTACAGAGTATGTATTGTCCAACTGTGGTTGTTTGAATGTGAGGAGGGGAACCCCGGATATGGAGGGCTCAGTGACCTGATTAGCTACCTCCTCAGTCTACAATCAGTTTCACTGTCATAAGATGACCCCCAATATCTCAGTAACTTGACAACAATAGCACTTATTTCTCTCTTATACTACATTTCTATCATGGGCCAACTGTTGCTGGGCAGTGCTTCACTTGAGGATTTAGTATGACTGTGAGAGAGGGTTTTTTTTTTTTTTTTTAGTAAGATTTCATTTTTATTATGATGTTTAACAGTTATTTTCTTTACCTTTTCAGTGTAATCTCTGAGTATTTATAATGCTGTTTTTCTCTTTTCTCCATTCACAATTCTTTGGTCTGTTTATTCCACCCTTCAGGAAAACTTGAATAGCAGGAATAGTAGAAAATTTACATTGCAGGGTCAAAACCATAACATCACATAGAAAGTAAGCATTGTGGAAGCAAATGTTTTGGGCAAGATTTCAGGTGACACATTGCTTGGTTTGAATTTTCTTTATTTAAATTTTATTTTTATATTCCCCATACAATTACAACCCCCTTATTTTGACCCTAATCCCTCCTTTCCCCGCCCCCCACCCCCCATAAAGTGTCTCTGGTTCATAGTTGTTTGTTGATTTTGATATTTTCTTTCTTATAGTTATTCTTTTTCCTGGTCCCTTATTTAAGTTTTCTAGATTCCTGCTATGAGTGAGGCCATCCGGTATTTTTCTTTTTCTTTCTGGCTTATTTCGCTGAGCATGATCCCTTCCAGCTCCATCCATGTTGCTGCAAATTGCATGTGTTTATCTTTTTTGAATGCTGAGTAATATTCCATGGTGTATATGCACCACATCTTCTTGATCCAGTGTGAGAGAGGTTTTAATGGAAGTTTCAGAAGGAAAAGAGAGCATGACAAATCATAAGATAGAAGCTCAGAAGGGAGCCTTCCTGGTGGCGCAAGGGGTTGAGAGCAGCACTATGAAGCTGTCCGCAGCCCCTGCAGTGCAAATTTGATCCCTGGCCAAGGAAGCTACCCACATGGTGGGGCAAATCTCTCCTGACTCACCCACTGCTCCCCTCAGCAGTGTACTTTGGTCTGTCTTCCTGTTCTGTTCCCCACTCTGTCTCTGGTGAATCCTCTCACCTCCCACGCCTCTGGCCTGTACCCCAGTTCTTGTAATCATAAATAAAAATAAATATTTGAAAAAAAAAGAAGCTCAGAAGGAAAATATTTCACTTCTGCACACATTTCATTTGTCAAGACAAGTCACATGACCAAGGCTGCTGTCAGTGGGGTATTTTGAACAATAATAATTTTCTGACAAGATGTAGTAGCTAAAAATGTTTCAACCTCCACAAGAAAAGATAAATGTAATTTCTCCCGTTTTGGGAAATATCCATCAAGGTATTTTGTAAAATGAACTTTAGTTTTAGTTTTTGATGTTTTTCTAGTGATTATATTGGGGTAATTTCTTTGCGTGAGAAAGACCACAGGAAAAAAGTGTCATTCTCATCCCATAATAACAAGGTATATGTTGGCAACATGACTTACTACTGTTGTTGGCCTGGGAAGGGAAGGTTTGTCAGATTTCTCCATGGTACAGATACTTATTTCCTCTTTCCTGTACTGCACACATGGGAGGAAGTCAACTACAGAGCCCACACCTACGGAGTGAGGAGTTATGTTCCACTTCCTTGAGGGCATTTCCCTTTTTCCACAGGTGAGGACTATGAGATTTAGAGAGGTTCAGCCCAGTTGACGTCACGATTGAATGGCATCAAGACTGAAACCAAAGTGTGTCTAACTTATAAAATGATTCCTTTTCCAGTACTGTACAAAAAGAAGCATAAGATTAGGGAAATGGTTAGAAAAATAGGACATATCTGTGAGTGTTTGCATGGAGGCAACTTGAGAAGCGTGGCTCCTTGATACTACAGACATTCAGGTGCTGATTCCTGACCTGCCTACTCACTAGCATTGGGGCTGGAGATTTATGTTCCTTGATGTTTATAATGCTGTCCTGTTACTCTCCTGACACGGCCTAACTATTAATCTGTCTTTCTACAAATATATCCTGACACCATTCTAATCACTAAGTCATTTTTCAAAAGAGAGATCATGTCCTTGGAGCACTGTAAGGGGAGAACAGAGGATGAGAGGAATTTATGAGCATTTAGTGTGGCTGGGATAGCCCCTAGGCAGTGTGTGTGTGTGTGTGTGTGCGCGTGCACATGCATGTGGGTGTGTTTGAAGAGAGTTATTACTCACAAAATCCAAGTTACATATAATGTATAAAGCTAAAAAACCTTGAAGACATTTTATATGTTTCATTTGAATAAAAGTCTTTAATAATCTTCATAAACATAATAGAGCCTCCTTGGTTTTTGAGTCACGTGAGCATATAATATATTTAACTATAATCATAAGATGCCCTTGAACATGATTAGTTTAAATATTGTGATGTGTAGTGACTTTTAAGTAGACTGAGTTCTTGGCTGGCAACCAGAAAACTGAGTTATTCACCCCTATTTCTCATACTATAGAGATATTTATATTTTCAGAGATAATTTTCTTTACCAATTGCGGGGATTTATTTTTTACTTTCTGAGGCTATTGTGTGAACTGCGCTTTTATGGCAGCATTGTTCTGTTTATCACTCTGTGCCAGCATACAGTACATCCTAGGACACTGTATACACTTAATAAATATTTGTTAAATAAATATTGAATGAATGTTTTCAAAAGAGAAGCATTATACAAATTTAAGAGAGTCATAAAATACCTAACTACAACTAAATTGAAAGGCCTTTTCTGAAGTCTAAGATCATTAATTTCTCTCAGCTCAGAATAAAGCCTATTTTTATGAGGTCACATATAATAAAGCCCACATCATATCTTTTGCGTGACTGCACATTTTGCTTCAAATATCTTGATCGAAGGCAAAAGCCCCAAAGGTGGATACTGATAACTGACTTCTAGATTTTGCCTTCAGGAAGTCATTAAAATTTATTGATCATTAGACTGCCATTTATGTGAAAATAAATTAATATTTTTGACAAGGCAATACATTATATTTTCTTTATACTAAATGACAAAATTGATTGAAAATTAATACATAATGCTGGTGAAAGTATGTTGAGTGAGTTAGTCTCCTCTTTTGCTGGTTTGAGAGTATATGATACATCTTTTCTGGAAAATAATTTGGGAATAAATAGGAAGAGGCTTAAAGAGCTTAGTCTTTCCAAGGCTGTCCACTCTCACCACTGCTTTTCAATATAATACTGGAAGTCCTAGCCAGAGCAATAAGACAAGAGAAAGACATCCAAGGAATCCAAATAGGAAAAGAAGAAGTCAAATTATCACTATTTGCAGATGATATGATAATATACATAGAGAACCCCAAAAACTACACAGAAAAACTAATTCAACTCATCAATCAGTTCAGTAAAGTGGCAGGATACAAAATCAACATGCAAAAGTCAGTAGCCTTCCTATACACAAACAATAAATCTGAAGAAGAAGAAATCAAAAAAACCATCCCTTTTATTATTGAAACAAAAAAAATCAAATATTTGGGAATAAATCTAACAAAAGAGGTAAAGGACCTATACAAAGAAAACTATAAAACACTGTTAAAAGAAATAGAAGAAGACACAAAGAAATGGAAAGACATCCCCTGCTCATGGATTGGAAGAATAAACATTATTAAAATGGCCATCTACCAAAAGCAATATATAGATTCAATGCTATTCTAATCAAAATTTCAATGTCATTCTTCAAAGAAATAGAACAATTAATGATGAAATTCATATGGAATCACCAAAAACCCCAAATAGCCAAAGCTCTACTGAAAAAAAAAGAAGGGAATGGAGGCATCACACGCCCAGACTTCAAACTATACTACAAAGCCATAATCATCAAAAC
This sequence comes from Talpa occidentalis, assembly GCF_014898055.3. NCBI lineage: Eukaryota > Metazoa > Chordata > Mammalia > Eulipotyphla > Talpidae > Talpa > Talpa occidentalis. The sequence goes on from NW_023604295.1 coordinate 27,872,271, forward strand.
TGCATGGTATTGGAACAAGAACAGACATACAGACCAATGGAATCGAATAGAAAATCCAGAAATAAACCCACAGATTTATGGTCAACTAATCTTTGACAAAGGAGCAAAGACTATGCATTGGAGCAAAGAAAGTTTGTTCAATAAATGGTGCTGGGAAAACTGGGTTGCTACATGCAAAAGAATGAAGCTTGACCACTACCTCACACCATACACAAAAATCAACTCAAAATGGATTAAAGAACTAGACATAACACCTGAAACCATAAAATATATAGAAGGAAATATAGGCGAAACACTACGGGATTTGCACATCAAAGACATCTTTACAGACACATCACCCAAAGCAGAGATAGTGAAGGCAAAGATAAACAGCTGGGACTACATCAAATTAAAGAGCTTCTGCACAGCAAAAGAGACAATAACAAAAACAAAGAGAAACTCCACCAACTGGGAGAACATTTTTGCACCCAACACTAATGATAAAGGACTGATCACAAAAATCTGCAAAGAGCTGATGAGACTCAACAACAACAAAGAAAATAATCCAGTCAAAAAATGGGCAGAAGAGCTAAAAAGAAACTTCTCTGAAGAGGAAATGCAAATGGCCAACAGGCATATGAAAAAATGTTCAACATCACTTGTCATCAGGGAAATGCAAATCAAAACTACCATGAGATACCATCTTACACCAGTGAGAATGGCACATATTCAAAAAACTAGCAACAACAAATGTTGGCGAGGGTGTGGAGAAAAAGGAACTCTTCTGCACTGTTGGTGGGAGTGCAAACTGGTCCAACCACTATGGAGAGCTGTGTGGAGATTTCTGGACCTACTAAACATAGAGCTTCCATATGATCCAGCAATTCCACTCCTAGGTATTTACCCAAAGGACACAGAAACATCAATTCCAAAGAACACCTGCACCCCTATGTTTATAGCAGCACTATTTACAATAGCTAAGCTTTGGAAACAGCCCAAATGCCCAAAAATAGATGACTGGATCAAGAAGATGTGGTACATATATACCATGGAATATTACTCAGCATTCAAAAAAGATAAACACATGCAATTTGCAGCAACATGGATGGCGCTGGAAGGGATCATGCTCAGCGAAATAAGCCAGAAAGAAAAAGAAAAATACCGGATGGTCTCACTCATAGCAGGAATCTAGAAAACTTAAATAAGGGACCAGGAAAATGAATAACTATAAGAAAGTGAAAATCAAAATCAACAAAAAACTACGAACCAGAGACACTTTTAGGGGGGCGGGGGCGGGAGGGGAGGGATTGGGTCAGAATGGGGGGGCTGCAATTGTATGGGGAATATAAAAATAAAATTTATTATTTTAAAAAAAAAAAGAGCTCAGTCTTTCTATCCACTATTTTCTGAGTTTTCAGGTCAAATCCACAAGGCAAAGTTTGCTTTTCAAATTTTCCTACTGCCAGGTTAGGATTCAGCTTTCTTGCATTTTCTCAATTAATCACACTTGTCCATCCACTTTTTTCAGTTCATATATTTTTTTTTAAAGATTTATTTATTTATTTATACAAGCACTGGGTACAGTCAGAAGCGCGGGAGGGTGAGAGAATTCACCAGAGCCGGAGCGGGGAACAGAACAGGCAGACTGACTGAAATACACTGCTGAGGGGAGCAGCAGGCACAGGCAGGAGAGGTCTGCGCACCATGTGGGACCCTTGCCGGCGGCTGGGGATCGAACCGGGGCTGCAGAGGCTGCGGGCAGCTGGGCAGCTTCGCAGCCCAGTGCTCAACCGCTGCGCCATCAGGGGAGGTCCCCAGTTCATATATTCTTACATATAAGCCTTTTCAAAAGTTCCCCCTTTCTGTCATTTAATAGGACTTGAGGAGATGACTGAGGCAAAAAGTAGGTGAGGGGGCTGGGCATGGAATGGTAAGCCTGTTTTTCCTAAATCATACTTTCTGTTTAAATGCTTTAGCCATCAGTTTATTAATATGTAAGATTAAGATAATAGTACTTATATTGTAGGATTAATAGATTTTTAAGTACCCACATACCCAAAAAGCTGAGCACATGTTCTTCTCAAGTGCACATGGAAGTACTCCAGAATAGACCACATGTTGGGTTACAAAACAAGTACCAATAAATTCACGAAGACTGAAATCATATCAAGTATCTTCTCTGATCACAATGGTGTCAAGCTAGAAATCAAAAACAAAAAGAAAGCAGGAAAAACCTCTAATATGTGGAGAGGGAAGAGCATACTACAGAATGGTTTAATGAGAAAATCAAAGAAGAAATTAAAAATACCTGAAGACAAATGAAAATAAAGTCTTGAGCTCCCAGAATCTATTGAACATAACAAAAGCAGTCCTAACAGGGAAGTATATAAGCCCACATCAAGCACCTACAAGCCCACATCAAGAAACATGAAATCTCAAGTAAATAATCTAGACTTACATCTTAAGGAGATAGAAAAAGAACAACAAAGTCAAATGCCAGTAGAAGGAAGGAAATAACAACAATTAGAGCAAAAGTAAAATAGAAATAAAAAGAGACACCAATAAATCAATGAAATCAAAAGCTGGTTCTTTCAAAAACTAAACAAAATGTAAACCTCTAGCAAGGCTCACAAAGAAATTTCTAATAAATAGAATAAAAAATAAAAGACAAATAACAATAGACATCTCAGAAATACAGAGGAACATAAGAAGCTGCAATGAATATCTATATGCCAACATATTGAGTAACCTAAAAGAAACAAATTCTTGCAAGTATACAATTTCCCAAGACTGAATCGGAAAGAAATAAAAAACCTGAATAGACTAATTACAAGAAAGGAAATTGAAACAGTAATCAAAAGTCTATGTACTCAAAAAAGTCCAAAACCAGGCAGTTTCACTAGTTAAGTTCTATCATATATTCAAAGATGAATTACCATCTATCATTCTTAACTCTCCTCAAAAATTGAGGAAGAGGGAAAGCTTCCAAAACATTTTATGAGGCCAACACTACTCTGATAGCAAAAACAGACAATAACATCTCAAAAAAGAAAACTGAAGACCAGTGTCATTGATATACATAGACACAAAAATGTCAATAAAATCATAGCAAACTAAATTCAACAATACCTTAAAGGGATCCTGCATCACCATCAATAGGGATTTATGCCAAGGTGCCAAAATGACTGAACATCATCAAATCCATGAATGCAATTTACTACATCAGCTAAGGGAAATATAAAAGCCATATGATCCTATAAATAAATGTAGAGAAAACATTTGATAAAAATCAACATCCATAAAAAAAACCCTCACAAACAGCAATAGGAGGAACATAATGCAACATAAAAAGATCATATATGTAGCAAACTCAAAGCTAACATTTTCAATGGTAAAAACGGAAAGTGCTTTTTCTAAGATATGGTACATGACAAGGATATATACATTCACCACTGCTATTCAATAGAGTTTTGGATGTCCTAACTAAAGCAGTCAGGCAGAGAAAGAAATAAAAATAAACTAAATTGGGAAAGAAGAAAAAATATCATTATTTGCAAATGATATTATAATATACAAGAAAAACCTAAGGACTTCACTAAAAACCACATGAAATCAATAGATGCTGACAGATTTATGGTCAACTAATCTTTGACAAAGGAGCAAAGACTATGCATTGGAGCAAAGAAAGTTTGTTCAATAAATGGTGCTGGGAAAACTGGGTCGCTACATGCAAAAGAATGAAGCTTGACCACCACCTCACACCATACACAAAAATCAACTCAAAATGGATTAAAGAACTAGACATAAGACCTGAAACCATAAAATATATAGAAGGAAATATAGGCGAAACACTACGTGATTTGCACATCAAAGACATCTTTACAGACACATCACCCAAAGCAGTGATAGTGAAGGCAAAGATAAACAGCTGGGACTATATCAAATTAAAGAGCTTTTGCACAGCAAAAGAGACAATAACAAAAACAAAGAGAAACCCCACCAACTGGGAGAACATTTTTGCACCCAACACTAATGATAAAGGACTGATCACAAAAATCTGCAAAGAGCTGATGAGACTCAACAACAACAAAGAAAATAATCCAGTCAAAAAATGGGCAGAAGAGCTTAAAAGAAACTTCTCTGAAGAGGAAATGCAAATGGCCAACAGGCATATGAAAAAATGTTCAACATCACTTGTCATCAGGGAAATGCAAATCAAAACTACCATGAGATACCATCTTACACCAGTGAGAATGGCACATATTCAAAAAACTAGCAACAACAAATGTTGGCGAGGGTGTGGAGAAAAAGGAACTCTTCTGCACTGTTGGTGGGAGTGCAAACTGGTCCAACCACTGTGGAAAGCTGTGTGGAGATTTCTGGACCTACTAAACATAGAGCTTCCATATGACCCAGCAATTCCACTCCTAGGCATTTACCCAAAGGACACAGAAACATCAATTCCAAAGAACACCTGCACCCCTATGTTTATAGCAGCACTGTTTACAATAGCTAAGCTTTGGAAACAACCCAAATGCCCAAAAATAGATGACTGGATCAAGAAGATGTGGTACATATATACCATGGAATATTACTCAGCATTCAAAAAAGATAAACACATGCAATTTGCTGCAACATGGATGGCGCTGGAAGGGATCATGCTCAGCGAAATAAGCCAAAAAGAAAAAGAAAAATACCGGATGGTCTCACTCATAGCAGGAATCTAGAAAACTTAAATAATGGACCAGGAAAATGAAAAACTATAAGAAAGTGAAAATCAAAATCAACAAAAAACTATGAACCAGAGACACTTTTAGGGGGCGGGGGCGGGAGGGGAGGGATTGGGGTCAGAATGGGGGGCGGCAATTGTATGGGGAATATAACAATAAAATTTATAAAAAAAAAAAAAAAAAAAAAACCACATGAAATAATAAATCAGTATAGTATGATTTTGTATACAATCAGTATACAACGATTTTGGAAATGTATTTACAAAAATCAGTTGAATTTATATATGCAAATAAAGAACTAGAAGACAATGAAATCAAGAAAACAATCCCATTGTGAGACTACTCTCTCACACCATACAGAAAATTAACTCAGAATGAATTAAAGACTTGAATGTAAGACCTGAAACTATAAAACACAGAAAAAACATAGGCAAAACACTCCATAATTCTGACATAACAGAGGTCTTTGGGAGCTTGACTACTACCATAAGGGAAACAAAAACAAAAATAAACAAATGAGACTGTATCAAACTAAAAAGTTTATGCAGAGTGAAGGAAACTATCATTAACACAAGAAGATACCCTACTGAGTAAGTGAAAATATTTGGACATCATATATCTGACAAGATCTACAAAAAAAAAACCTCATGTAAATCACAAAAATAATGCAAATAACCTAAGCAAAAAATGGGCAGATGAGTTAACCAAAATTTCCTCCAAAGAAGACATAAAGATGGCTAACAGGCACATAAAAAAATGCTCATCATCACTTATCATGAGGGAAATGCTAATCAAAACCACAGTGTGATACCATCTCACACTGTGAGAATGACCCATATCAAAAAGACCAGAAATAAAAATTTTGTCACAGATGTGGGAGGAAAGGACCCTCTTACACTGTTGGTGGGAATATAGACTGGTCCTGTCCCTATGAAAAATAATATGGAGGGTTTCTAACATCTCAAAAGTACATCTATCATATGATCCAGCAATTCCACTCCTAAATATCTACCCTAAGAATGCAAAAACACTAATTTGAAGGAATATAGGCAATCCTATATTCATAACAGCACTGTTAATAGCCAACTTATGGAAACAACATAAATGCTCAAGTATAGATGAGTGCATTAAGAAGAATGGTATATATACACAATGGAATACTACATAACTATAAAAAATGAGAACTCTTGCAATTTGCTGCTACATGGATGGAACTGAAGGGGATTATACTAAACAAAAAAATCATAAGGGTAAAGACAAATACTGTATGAGTTCACTCACATAGAATATAAAGAGACAAACTAAAGTGTTAGCTAAATCAAAACCTAAACAAACCCTAGAAATCTGAAAATTTTAGGTTACCAGATTAGAGGCAAAGTGTAGAAAGCAAAGTGTGGAAGGGGCTCAGTGGATTATGGAGGAGGACTGTGGATGTTTTGGTGCTTGGATCAATGTGGTATAACACCTAAGGGGGAGATCCCATACTTCTAAAACACATATAATGATGTAAAGCAATAGTCCTTCATCTAAAAAATAGTAATAATGAACCTGGGGGGGGGGAGAGAGGGAGGGAGAGAGAGAGAGAGAGAGAGAGAGAGAGAGAGAGAGGATATGAGAGAGCAAGGGAGGACAGTGTGGAATGTACCACTTCCAAAAAAAAAAAAAGAGGACATTTGCAATATAAGAAAAACTATATCTAAAATCCTTACACAAAAATTAGGTATTTTAAAATATTATAGAAGTAATACATTAATGTATTTAATGTATCATTCTTAACATATTTTTCTGGCAGTCTTCTAGTCATTATTGTCCTGAACATTACCTTCCTTTTTTATGACAGCCCGTCTTGTTTATCTGGTTCCAGAGTATAATTGCAAACTCATACTCTCACAGATAAAAAGGCAGATGAAAATGTCATCTAATTCAAAATCATCATTTTCAGATAGAAAAAGTGCAGGCTATGAAAGAAAAATTCGTCTTTTGGGAATGAACTTAGTAATAAACAATAGTTGTCAGATATAAAACCAGATATAAATCCATTAAGATTTTAGCTTGATACTTTTTCTGCTGCAAGCTTCTCTGACTTTGCTGTGTTTTGATCATAAGTTTCCAGGTCATACCTACTTTTCCAAAGTTAGATGGCTCTTTTAAATGTTTATTAAGTCATAGATGATCTATGTTGCACCACTAAAAGGTGTCGGTTGGGTCTCAATTTAAAGATAAATTAACAAGCAGGTAGCCATGGCATTTAAATGATAAAAGGAAAGGTAGACCTACACCACCCAAGTTATATCTGCTTACATAAACATATTTTTAGGGTTTTTTTTTTTGAGGTAACATTGATGTACATGCTGTTTATGATTTAGAGATACAGGGTCTCCCCCTTTAGGTGCTGTTACCACCCCACACCCACCACAAAAATAACCATCATTTCTATATGTCTGATATGGTGGGAGAAAAAAATATAGTAACAACAATAAGGGAAATTGCTTTGCTTTTATAAAGTTGACAATGTGACTCATAACTCATGTTTTCTTTTGTGTTGGGCCTTCTAGCAAGTTTAGAACCAAATTATGAGAAACCAAGTCTCTAGCAAGGGTCTGTGGGCAATATTTCTGTTGTGTGCTTTGTTTTTTGTTTTTTTTTTGTAATAACATTGCCTCACATTTTAATGCTCCTTTTCTTCCCTACCTTTTCCATTACATCCATTTTCTTAACCATATCATTTTTACTGACATTGTGTCATAAATCATTTTGAGTATAATTTCTTGGAATAAGGCATTACATGAACAAGTAAGTAAGCAATTCCCATATGCTTTTTTTTGTGTGTGTATGTGTTTTTTTTAAAAATATAAGTAACATTGGTTTATAACACTGAGGTGTAAGATCACCCCCTTTAGGTGTATGTTACCACACCACACTCAACATCAAGGCACCATAGTCCTCCACCATAGTCTGTTTATCCCCTCCCCAGTCTGCTCTCTCTCCTCTGGTAGCCTCAATTCTACATCAGATTTCCAGATGTTGCTATTGGTTTGGATTTATCTGACCCTTTGTTTTGTTTCTCTGTATTCTACACACAAGTGATACCATCTGGTATTTGCCTTTCTCCTCCTGACTTTTTCATTTAGTATAATCCTCTCCAGCTCCATCCATGTTGCTGCAAATGGCAAAAGTTTATTTTGTTTATAGCTGAGTGTATCCTATTGTGTGTGTTTGTGTGTGTGTGTATATAGTGTTGCAGTGAGCAGAGAAGTGCAAATGTCCCTTCAAATTAGTGTGTTTGCAGTCTTTAGGCAGATACCTAGGAGTGGAATTGCTGGATAATGCAATAAATCTTAAATATTTTGAGAAATCTCCATACTGTTTTTTTTGAAAGATTTATTTATTTATACAAGAACCGGGGTGCATGGGAGGGTGAGAGGATTCACCAGAGACAGAGCGGGGAACTGAACAGGCAGAAGGACCAAAGTACGCTGCTGAGGGGAGCAGCAGGTGCGACAGGAGAGGTCTGCCTTGCCATATGGGCATCTCCGGGCCAGTGGGGATCGAACTGGCACTGCAGAGGCTCTGGACAGCTTCACAGTGCTGCGCTCAACCGCCTGCACCTCCAGGGAGGCCCCATACTGTTTTCTATAGGGGCTAGACCAGTTTCATTCCCACCAGAAGTGTACAAAGATTCCTTTTTCTCTATATCCTGGACAACACTTGTAATTTGTGGTCTTTTTGATATGGGACACTCTCACAGGTATAAGAATTGTTTTTTGACTTTCATTTCCTTGATGATAAATGATGATGAGCATTTTATATGTGCCTGTTGGCCATTTGTATGTCTTCTCTGGAGAAGTGTCTAGTTAGTTCTTCATCCAATTTTTTGATTGGGTTATTTGTTGAGTTGTATGGTTTTTTGTAGATGTTGGAAATTAGCCCCTTGTCAGATGTATGATGTGTGATTATTTTCTCCCATTCAGTAACAGTTCCCTTTGTTTTAGTGATGGTTTCTTTCACTATGCAGAAATTTTTTAGTTTGATGTAATCCAAGTTGTTTATCATGTCCAGTTTTTCTTGCCTTTAGAAATGAATCCCCAAAGACATCCCTGAAACTCTGTTGTGGAGGGTTTTGCCTATACTTTTTTTATGTATTTTATTGTTTCAGGTCTTACATTAAGGTCTTTAATCCAGTTTAATTTTTCTATATTGTGTGAGATAGTGGTTTAGTTTTATTCTTTTTCATGTGGCTGCCCAGTTTTCCCAACACCACTTATTAAAGAGGCATTCCTTTCCCCAGTGAATATTGTTGGCCCCTTTATTGTAGATTAACTGTCCATATATGTGTGGGTTTATTTCTGGGCTCTAAATTCTATTCCATTGGTCTGTGTATCTGTTTTTATTCCAATATCATACTGTTTGGATTATTATAGCTTTTTAAAATATACCTAATGTTATAGGTATATACTTTTTTTCAAAAACCTGTCACACTTTAACAAGTCCTTTCCAGGCCTCCCTGGTGGCACAAGAGGTTAAGACACAACCTATGGGGGCCTCCCCAGTGGCCCAGCAGTTGAGCCCTGGGTTGCGAAGCTGCCCGCAGCCTCTGCAGCACCGGTTCCAGGGTCCCACATGGTGCGCAGACCTCTCCTGCCTCCCGCTGCTTCCCTCGGCAGTGTACTTCATCAGTCTGCCTGTTCTATTCTCCGCTCTGGCTCTGGTGAATTCTCTCACCCTCCCGCGCTTCTGACTGTACTCAGTGCTTGTATAAATCAATCAATCAATCAATCAATCAAAAAAAAAAAAAAAAAACAAAGACACAACCTATGAAGCTGTTTGCAGCCACTGCAGCATGAGTGCGATCCCTGGCCAGGGAGCCACCCACATGGCACAGCAGACATCTCCTGACTGGCCCGCTGCTCCCCTCAGCACTGTATCTTAGTTGATCTGCCTGTTCTGTTTCCCACTTTGTCTCTGGTGAATGCTTTCACCCTCCCCCACACCTCTGGCCTGTATCCCAGTTCTTCTGTGCACAAATAAATAAATTTTAAAAAAAAAAGTCCTTGGCATGCAGACCTCTCCTGCCGCCCGCTCCTTCCCTCAGCAGTGTACTTCGGTCCTTCTGCCTGCTCTGCTCCCCGCTCTGGCTCTGGTGAATTCTGTCACCCTCCTGCACTTCTGACTGTACCCAGTGCTTGTAGAAATAAACAAATAAATCTTAAAAAAAAAAAAAAAAGTCCTTTCCCAAACTTTACTCTGTGTTTATTGGAGAAAGGCTTTATTTTATCCACTTAGTATATAAAATTCAAGAATTTTCTGAGACTTAGAAAGTTTTATAACTATATGAATAAACATTGCCCTTGCATCTCCATTTAGTTCAATTTTATTCATAAAGCTTATCTTTCTGTAGCTTTGACAGATATTTATAATTCAAAATAGATTATATGAAAAGTTACATGAATAAAATTGAGAAAGAAATAGGCATATCAGACATACAAACACACAAACACACCCTCAATGATGGTCTTAACTTACCTAGAACAGAAATTATTCCATTTGTATTTATCCAATATGTCATTGAAAAATTTAACAGAAAAACATTTTGTTTATAGTAAATGATCAGATTAAATTACCCACTGAGACTTTGTTTCCCTCATTTGCTTTCATAATAGGATCTCATTAGTAGTTGCCATGTCTATTTGCTTAGATTAGCAGATATAGGAGATACGGTATGTTATATAATTTTATTTATAATTATAATTTTCTATATTCTGATTTTAAAATATAAGAAAATTATAGCTTTAATTCCAGGTTATTTTATAGCTCTTAATGTTAAGAAAACTCATGCATGTTTTATACATGTAATTCTACAATTGGAACATCTGTATGGTACAACACAATCAGGAATAATTCATAGATTATTTGGAGATATCATACATATGTATTCTATATATATTTTATTCTATATTGTTTTATTGCCTCAAAAATATTTCCACATAGATTATTTTACTGAATCCTCAAAACAGTCCTATAAGCTTCATAGTGCTGAACCTACTTCAAATGTGTGGAAACTGAATTTCAGAAAGATCATGTGACTAAAGGCTACACAGTAGTGACAATGTCAGGACTGAAAGGCAGGTCTCTTCCCTTTCAATCCAGCTTGTTTCTGTTGCAAACCACTGTACTTCTAAGCTTCTAAAAATCAATACCATCTTTTCCTCAACTGACACAGACTTTCTTAGGAAGCTGACCTCAAATTGTTCTATCCCTTATTAATATCAAACATCAATAGATGAGGCAATGGTGAGAGGTTCACATATCCACCCATAACTATCAATGTTCCCATCCTGTATTTACATTAGGTGAAGACCAGTCTTTTCAAATATGAAGACCTGGACTTCCTTGGTATCTTCTCAGGCATACAATTCACAGTTTACAATATAATAGACAATATAATTTTGTACATGAATTCAAAAAACATGTTTTTTTTAAATAGGTAGCTTTCTAGCTAAATTTAAAATATGAATTGCATACATCAAGAAAGAAAAAACTGTATTAATAGGTATTATCCTTTGTTTATTTTTCACTTGTGAATCATATTCATTTATTCAAAATGGAATTTTTGATACTATTCATATAATCTGATTAGTGAGTTTGGCAGTCCACAGATCTGTATTATTTTATTAATTTTTTATTGAGGTAACATTGCTTTACAACTCTGTATGTAATTAAGAGGTATAGGATCACATCTCTTCAGATGTATGTTACCACACCACATTTATCACCAAAGCACTTGCAGTCCTCTACCATAATCCATTGCACCCCATACACCCTTTGATTTTCACCCTCCCACTGTTCCCTTATGGCCCCTTTAATTCTACAGCCAGAATTCTAGGGTTTGTTTTGGTCAACTAGGTATTTTCCTTTGTATTAGAACACTATATCTGAAATTTTAATGAATTTGTTCATCAAATATCACCAAATAAACTATCTCAAATTTTAGTTATGGTTTATATCTATATATAATGAATTTTTGAAAGACTGAAGCATTGTATGAGAGGAAAAATAAGATGCAATAAAGTATAGAGGCAGATAATAGCTAGCAAAAATGTCTTTTTGTTCTTTTGAACTTCCCAAGACCAGAATCTCAAATTTATATCTATTCAGAACACTTGGATTTCTTCCCTATCCACAACACAAACCAGAGATGTGTATTCTGCTCAGCTTCCACAAATTATTAATGGCCTCTCCATTCTCCTTTTGCTCTGGCCAAAAGCCCAGGAGTCATTCTTTTTTTTTTTTTTTTTTATAGAGGCATGTTTTTATTTATTTGTTTGTTTGTCTGTTTGTTTTGTTTATACATGCACTGGGTACAGTCAGAAGCGCGGGAGGGTGAGAGAATTCACCAGAGCCAGAGCGGGGAGCAGAGCAGGCAGAAGGACCGAAGTACACTGCTGAGGGGAGCAGCGGGCGGCAGGAGAGGTCTGCGCGCCATGTGGGACCCTCCTCTGGTGGCCGGGGAGCAGCCGGGGATCGAACCGGCGTCGCAGAGGCCACGGGCAGCTTCGCAACCCAGCGCTCAACCGCTGCGCCACCAGGGAGGCCCCCAGGAGTCATTCTTGACTCCACTCTTTAGACAAGCAAGCGTTAGAGCAAATATATATCCTGAAATTGACCACATCTTATAGCCTCTACTGCTATCCTCCAAATTCTACCTAGATCTTACTTAAACGACCACCTAATGTTTCCTTTTCCATTCTTGCTTTCCTTGCCCCTCCTTTAGACTCTCCCCCAACCCCGGACAATTCTCCAAGCAACAACAAGAATAGAGTTATTAGTCATAACCTACATCATATTGTTCTCTTCTTCCTCAATTGAGCTCTGGCCCTGGCCCACTCTCCAGCTTTCTCCTACCCCTTTCTTGTTCCATTTATCAAGTCACGATAGCCTTCTTGTTCGCCTTGGAAAAGACCATGTTTGTCCCCACCTCATGATCTTGGCATTTGTTAACCCCTCATCTGTCACACACTTCCCAGGGCTTTGAAGAGTCTACTTCTTCAATGCATTCCTGTCTCTGCTCAATATCTTGTAATTACAGATGTTCCCCTGACTATATTGCTCCTTCACCTCTCTGTTCTTGTCTATTTCAACCCTCTGCTTTATTTTTCTTCATAGCATTATATCTCATTTCTGCTGAATGTACATTCATTTATAATCTGCTTCCACCCCTAGGATGTTAGCTTTATTGAAGACAGGGACATCATACAGTGCGCCATCCCTAATGCTTACAGGAGCTCCTGCTCAACAAATATTTTATGTCAAGTTATAAAATAGTATTTTGTAAACCAAAATGTCTAAGCATGAACTAAAAGCCCAGTGGTAGGCTGAGATCATTCTGCAAAATGCCACTTTGACAAGGAAAAGGATGAGCTGTCAGGAGAATTGTGTTAAATGAAGAAAGTGGAAGTTGAGCTGAGCCTGATCTGAAATAAGAAGTTAGCAAGGCTAAGGAAAAGAGAAATAATGTGAGAAGGAAACTAAGACTGCAATTAAAGATAGATAGGCCATGGAAGGCCAGCTTCCACATTACAGATGACTGAGTGCCGGGAGGGATGAAATTCTATAAAAGGATGTAGAGGGAGGTTTGGCATCAGGCACAGAAATGTCAAAGTTACTTTGTAACGGAACTCTGTGGACCCTTCAATAATGACAATAGGCACTCCGTTGAAAGGTTAGCTAGAGAGGGCACCTGAGGTGGAAAGTGAACAGCAAAGTCCATGGCATGATATGACTTAAATCTAGCAGAAGACTGAATTTTTCATTGAGTATAATGTAAACAGAGAAAGTACCTGAAATAAGGCCCAGCGATTAGGTTTACGAAAATCTAAAATGAGGTTAACTCTAAAATACCCACAAGATGAGACTATCCAAAAAAAGATGGAATTGGTAAAAGGAGGAGAAGATAAAGGACCCACATTCATACATATATACATGTTTTAAACTGACCATCCCCAAACAAATGATACTATGAAGGGAAAGAAGAAAAATTAAAACTGTGAAAATGGAATCAGAAATACACACCCACACCCCACTCCTACACAAACAACACACACTCATACATATGGCATTACATAAATGAACATTTCTGTGTGGACTCCATTTAAGATGTCTGGACAACCATGTAGCAGTATAGTAAATCCAGTGCTAGAAATTCTGGGTTCTAGGACAATTCACTCATATTTGTTGAATGATCTTATGTGAGCAATTTTACTCTCTAAATTTTAGTTTCCCCCTGAGTAAAAGAAAAGCATTTAACTAAACAATTCTTAAGAGTCCATTTCAATTCTAACAATGACTATTATAACCATTTGGCAGTGATTTCAGCTAAATAAAGTAAATCACAACTGTTACACAATCTGTAAGGGTTAACTAACTCACTTATTCTGCCTGTAGTCATTCACATAACTCATTTATCTTTCATTCAACAAACTTTTATTGAGTGACTACTATATGCCAAGATTCCTACCTTTAAAACACTCAATAACAATCTTCCACCAGTGGGTTCAACACTGCAGTTGTTTATTTTAATTAATCATGTAAAATTATTTTACATCCTTGTTCGTCTTTTCATAATATAGGATTTCTCCCCTCAGGTGTGGTCATTGCAGCTCTCCAGTCACCAAAGCACCCATAGTCCTCCACCGTAGTCCATTGTGCTCTCCTCCCTTCTGTTTCCTCCCTTCCCACTCTCTTTTCACTACCCTCACCCATCCTCGATACCTCAGATCTACAGTCAGCATTCAAAGATCTGTCTTAAAGTTTGTCTTTGTCTGGTCCTGTTTGATTTCTCTATATTCCACATCTCAGTGAAACTATCCAATATTTAGCTTCTCCTTCAGGTTCATGTCACTTAAGATAATCCCTTCCTGTTCCATCCATGTTGCTACAAATGGCATGATTTTTTTTTTTGAGCATTGAGTAGTATTCCATGGAGTGTGTGTGTGTGTTTGTGTTTGTGTGTGTGTGTGTGTGTGTGTTTTCCTGTGTCATTCATCTGTTCTGGGGCTTTTAGTTTATTTCTATAGCTTGACTACTATTAAAGATTAATTTGTTTTCAGGAATTAGGTAAGATTCCTTTGCTTAACAGAGATAGGTTCATATTTTTTTTTTGCATATGTGTGTGTTTGTAACTACATCTGCAAAGTATGCATCTATAAACATATATATATATATAAACATATATCCCATATACAGTGTATTATACACATGCATACATATCCAAGTGTCTCCAAGCCACTATGAAGTCGACTAACTGTCCTGATAGTGATAAAAACAGTATGTGTAGCTCAGTCCCACTCACCGCCTCACAGGACATTCCTCCCACTCCCCATTAGGTTCCACTCTTGGGATGGATGAAGGATGCGATTGCTTGTGCAAGCAAGAAGCCTCTGTGTCAGCACTGAGCAGCACTGAGGTGAGCCTGCTGGGCGAGTGTCCCCTCCCACGGAGCCAGGAATCTGTTCATTTCTGACACAGATACTCATTTATTGGAAAATTAATTCATTTCTCATTCCCTCCTTCTCTGAGATTGGTCCCCACCATTTGGAGCTTTTTGTTTTTTAACAGTTTTATCTGGCAATTTGTCTTCTCATTCTTCTAATTTAATACCTATCCCTAACATCTTCCCATTCAATTTTACCAGCACTTTATGTTTCACTTGAAAGCTTTTATTAGCAGAAGTATGGCAGATTTCTTAAACATCCAGACAAGACCATTATGGTTATGTCCCCATTTGTAAGGAATTACAAAAGATATCATCAGCCATGTTCCTTAACACAACACCCCCTACAAAATAAAAAAAAAAAAAAAAAACCTCACACTTATTTAAGAGTCAGGTGGTCATTTCCCCTGCATTGTTCTGCCAAGTAACTCAGAGATATGTGGTCCTAAAGAGAAACCTAAAATTAAAGCAAAAAGTCATAATTCATTTCAATCAAAAATAAAATGACTATACAAACACTGGATAAGAGATGAATTCATTTTTTAGTATCAATAATACTTTTCTCATTTTAAAAACAAAATATTTATTTATATAAGAACTGGGGTACAGACCAGAGGGTGAGAGAATTCACCAGAGATAGAGCGGGGAGCAGAATGAAGGGAGCAGCAGGCAAGGCAGGAGAGGTGGGTTTCTCCCTGGCAGGCCAGGAATCAAACCCGCTGCAGAGGCTGCAGACAGCTTCACAGCACTGCGCTCAACCTGTTGTGCCACTGGGGAGGCCAATACTTCTCTCATTTTGTGGGAGATGCCTAAAACATCATTTCCCAGTGGCAGACAGGGAAGTGGGCTGGCTGCTCAGCTCCACCTTCACGGAAGGCTGGATGCAGGGAATATGGTCAGCACACAGCACCTCCCAGTGATTCATTAGGGTCTGACTTAGCTGCAGAAGCCAGGTGGCACTCTTCCCAGCGTTGGCCCATTCAATGAGTGTAGAAGGCCATGGTAACGTGGGGAGTTATTTTGTTCAAGGTGGGGCTTGATAGGGTCAAATCCCTTGGGATTGAGGGTTTGGTTCATGCCATCAGGCAAGCTGTGGAAAGAGCAGATTTGGTAGCAGAGGGAAAAGGAACTTGGGTAAGCTGATTGGAGGAGGGAGGCAACAAGTACCAGTTGGTGTCCAACTTTATGTATGGATGCTCTGGCTAATCCTATTGCCCTTCTTTTTCTAAGTTTTTCATAGGAAAAGAGACCCACCAGATTCTGAGAGAATGGGCTGCCAAAACTTGTGGAGAAGGGGGTTTAGGGGCTGCAAGGACAGGCTGTGGTTGACACAAAAATGTGCCGCCCAGATCCTTCTTTAAGGGATCTATTCTGGCTGGGCTGCAGGAAGCAGCTGACAGCAGACAATGTCTACTCAATGGTTCCCTTCAGAGTTTGCCTCAATTGCAGATAGCCAGGGCCATGCTCTTCGGGGTGGCTGGTATCCAAAGACTGAGGAAGATGGGGCTCAGGGGCCTGTCCATCGTAGCCCAGTGCACAGTTCCTTGGGTGTGCACCATCTGCTCTAGTGCTCCCAATGGGTGGCCAGAGATCTAGCCAGGTGCATTCTGGTCTGAAATCTCCCCTTGCCCAATCTTACTTTTTCCTCCCCTCCCCTTTCTGTCACAATTATTTTGTTTGTCTTCTCCCTCCTGTAATCTGCTCCCTGGGAGCACAATCTGGGACATTCCTGCCCTCTCTAACTTACATGTCTCCGTGTCTCTTGTTTTGCCTCATTGCCTCTTATGCTGGTGAGACAAGGACCAGGCTGGGTGGCCAGCAACGCGGAGATCTGATATCAGAATCTGGAGCAGTGGGAAAGGAAAGGAGTAAAACTATTCCAACGCATTTTCACCTTTGATCTCAGTCCATAGGCACAGGTACCATCGCTAATGGCATGAGAGCTTGAGGGTCTGGTACAGTGCACCTTGCTGCTTAGGCAAATAGACAAACCTCAGAAACTGATTCATTTTGAATTGTTCTGAGGATACTGGCTGGTTAAGAGAATTGTATGATGACACCTTTACTAAATAAAATAAGGTCTTTTGACCTGTTTTACTTCTTTTTTCCCTCCATCATACCACTAGTGCCCATATTCTATGCTTTACAGAGATTTTCATGTCAGAATTGCATAAATTATATATAAAAAAACAAAAATTAAATAAGTTACTCTGATGCATGCTATCTTGAGGTTTGAGAGTGGAAGGTGAGAACACTAATGGATTTTTAAAATGTTTGGACTTCCACTTAATGTCCTCACGTGAAGATAACATTTCTCCCTCTTCCCCAACCCTTTAGCTAGCCCTTACTCCCACACCTGTTTCTGACATTTACTCTGCTTTTAATCGAGCTTAGCTCTGCTCCCCCTTGGCCGGACACAAAGAATTTGGAAGAGTGGCTAAGAGTGCTGGCTTTGTCGTAGGACCAGGACAAGGAAGAGGGGCCATGATGTTAGGGACTTCTAAAGTGTAGCTGAAATCCATACGAAAGAAGCACAGCTTCTCTCTCTAGCCTTTTCACTCCTTAACAAAACATTCCAGGTGAGGGCGGAGGAGGTTGCATGCACCCCACACCTCTTCCTTTATCTGTATATTGAGGTCCTGCCAAGCCACAGGCTTCTGAAGATTTAACTGAGATGGGAAATAAGGGGGGAGGGGTTGTAGGCAATGCCTGGCACACCAAAAGCTACTCAAAACCTGGATATGCTTTGTTCATATATTTGTTCATTTATGCCTGTCCTTCTATTGGAAATGTACATGCAGTTCATGTACCTGTTGTAACTGGCAGGGTAAAAAGAGACAATCTTTAGGAGACAGGATTTCCCTATAGACTGTTTTGCCTTCACTGCTCAGCTCTAAAACTGTGCCCTATCCCTAGTGTTTCCAAGCTTTCCATGATAATACTTGGAGCTCCCAGCTTAATGAGATGGCAAAAATTATTTGGGGGCCTCCCTGGTGGCACAAGGGGTTAAAGCGCAACCTATGAAGCGATCCCCAGCCACTGCAGCATGAGTTCAATCCCGGCAGGCCATGTAGCTACCCACGTGGCACAGCAGACCTCTCCTGACTGCTCTCCTGCTGCTCCCCTCAGCAGCGTATTTCAGTCAGTCTGCCTGTTCTGTTCCCCACTTCGTCTCTGGTGAATCCTCTCACCCCGCACACCTCTGGCCTGTACCCCGGTTCTTGTATGCATAAATAAATAAATCTTTTTAAAAATTATTTGGTAGCCCACCTTATCTACTACAAATTATTTCTTTCTGGTTAGTTAGAGATTTGCATAAAATATCTTGTAGTTATTTTAAGTTTATTATAAATTAGATTGCACTAGAGATGTTCGCAGTGGTGATGAGGGATGTTGGGGTCCATATATTGATATTTTCTTCCTTAGGGGCTAGTAGGGGTCATGATGAAAGGATTCCTCTTGGTGCCAGGGTCTCGGGCACAGGTGTGTATGGCAGGAGCAGAGACAGCACTGTGGCACCAGGATTGGGGTTTGAAGGGGCAGTAAGACCAGGGAAGGAAGATTGTGGTACCTATGGTGGCAAGGGTTGCTGAGACTTCAGTGGTAATGGCTTCTGGGGTCCTTCTGGTCTCCTTTCCCCTTGGGAAGGGTTTGTGATAAGGATCTGTCTCTTGGCTCTGAGTTGTGCTGGACTGGGGATGGAGTGATGCAGATAAAATATTTCCTTCACTTTTCTATGCACTCATCTTCAGTTTTTGTGCTCCACTGAGTTGCTACAGCTTCTTAATTGTACTTGGGAGCTCTCCAGAGCTATTTTCGTCAGTGGGTAGATGTTAAATTATTGGTAGGGGGCGGGTGGTGGAGGGACAGGCATGAGGGCTAGGGCTTCCTAGTCTGCCATTTCGCTGATGTAACTCCCTGTATTATTTTTCTTAAACTCAGTTTCTAAAATTGAATCAACCCCTGCAGTTAGTAATTGGCAGAGCCAGATTAAAACTCAGTCTCTCTCTTTTCAAAGCTACTCTTAGCTCTAGTCTTTTTCTTCTCACTTGATTGCAGCTTAATTCTATTCCTCCTTTGCCATCTCTTCCATCATTTCTGCTCTCTCTTTTTATTACAACCCTCCCCACATTGCCAGAAAACATTACTGGGCCACTTTTTTAAACTTCTTACCAAAAATGAGATGGTGGTTTCATGCTAACAATTCCACTTCCCTGACAATTTTCTCCTCTAGAGTCAATACTTTATGCCATTTATCAAAAAATTAAAAGCAAAGATAGTTATTTCCTTTCTCCTTACTACCACCTCCAGAAACAGATCATGGACAAGGAGGGCCGACTGTACAAATGACCTTCATTCTACTCCATTTGGTCAAATGCAAACATGAACACATCCTGCAACTTGGCATCTCTCAGAATCACTCTACATCCCAGATTTTGGAAACTAAATTGTCCCCTCTTCCAATCTAGGATATTTTTATTTGTTCAGTTATTCTAAAGCTAGTAATCACCTTCTCAGAGAAGGGCAACAAACTGGTTTATTTTGTTCCACAGTGGATTCTTGCTGCTTTTATGTTAGTAAATCTCAAATACATTGTCTCAATACATCATCTACATTTGTCTACCTATGACATTTTCCATGGAGTCGTCCTACGTATATTTTCCCCTCTGAAAGATTAGCCTGTTTCTTGAACCAAAGCTTAGCTCCTACTTTAGAGGAAAGATCGATCATTTCCTTCCTTCTGAACAGTTTGACTTCACAAGCTTTTATTTGCCTCACCCATATCAAATAAGGAGATTTCTTTTTAAGGTAACTCTCCAAGTGTGGCCCCCAATCTTTCCTGTGTTTTCCCACCTTTCCAACACCTTGTTCCATCCCTTATTTTCATATTTTCTATTATTCCCTCCTCCTGAATTATTCCTCTATATCTAGATTGTGCATTCCATCACTCACTTGAAATAAACATCCAATTTTCAGTGGCATTCTCTAGGATAGAAGGTATAACCTGGATCTCCAGGATGCCAATCTTTTCAATCCTGATTGAGGTTCAAGGAGGTTACAAATGTTATGAGAAACTTCTACACAGGTCCAGAGTATAGCATGCCATAGAGACAAACCTAATTATAAAGGTAACCAATATGGATGATAAGTAATAGAAGTTTATCCAAAGCTGGGGTGGTTATTTCTGCTAATTTTTAGTTTTTAGAAACATAAAGCTGAGTCATGAGGAAGGAGGATTGTAAAGCTAATGCAGATTTTCTTAGTGGAAGAGGATTACTGGTGACCATCTCGGACCTCAGCCAAGGTATATAAACCCCTTTGGGGAAGAAAGCAGGTGTAGCAACAGGAACAGCGCTGTTCACAGGTGTCTGCCTTAGAAGAACACTTATGCTTCCATATATCATTTTGAAACAATGAATACATGAAAGGACATGTATTCGTCTAAGATTCGTCTAAAGATGAGTAACATCCTGTGAGCTATACATAATCTTTGCCCCATACTGTTTTTCATATAATTTGCACCAATACATTAAAAAGTGAAGAATTCACATAAAGGTCATGCTTTGGTACTCAGGAAATAATTGGAGATTTGACAAACGAAGGCTGAAATTTCATCATGGCAAGCACTGTTCGGATCTGGCTGAGTAAGCTGCCCCTTCGAAGGGGTTCGTGCTTCTCAGTTTGCTGTCATCACTATCATTCATTCAAGAAACAAAGACCTCTGAATTTCTAATTTCTGACTTAGTCTAATATTATAATATAAAATTGGGATCCAAGGAGTTATTGTGGTGACTCCAAGATTACATAAGTAGTTAGAGCCCAATTCCTAGTGCTGTGTCCCTTATCATGGTGTTTCACGAAGTTTCTTTAGCTTAACGTTTTTGATGTGCAGAAGCAATGACCCTAACCCTAATGGAGGCACACAATTCAAGTAACACTTTTTGCCATTATTAGCTTTCAAGCCATCCTTTTGGAATAATGCAATTCACTCAGGAAGTCTTGTCACTGGGCAGATCAATAGCTCTGACCTACTTGATTATGTAACTTGCAATTGTGTTTCCATTATAAAATTCATTACCTAGTACAGCAAGGGGAAAAAAAACTTATCTGTCTTATAATCTTTCCTCAAACTAATAAGATGAAGGTCAGGGATCCTTACTGACTTTATAGCAACTTTTTTTTTGCCTTTTGAACAGGTGAGAAAAAAGTAAGACACTGTAACTCTGATTCTGCAATTTATTTTCATATTAAAAGTCCTCGATGGACATTTAGATATTTTTATAGATGCTAGCCTAAGAATTCTTTATTTCTTTAGCATCTACATTATTTTATATGTTTCTACTGAGAAAAAGAAGGGAGGCCTCCATTTCAAATCATGGTGTAGGATCCATCCTGCCCTCTCTCCTCCACCTTTCCTCCCTTCCCTGCCTTTCCCTTCCCTGTCCTGTCCTGCCTTACCCTGCCCTGTCCTGCCCTGCCCTTCCTTGAATTCTCTTCCTTTTCCTCTTTTCTTTACTTTTTCTTCTTTTCTCTGCACTTGCTTCTTTAATCATTTATTGGTTGCTCACTGCATAGTAGTCATTATGTAAAATTATTCGAGGTGAAAAGATAAAGAGTGAGATCATATGAATGGATGCACAAATAATTATACATAAGCCATATATAGCAGTCGCTCTCACTGTTCCACCCCTAGCCTCTGAGATCCCCTTACCATATAAGCATCACCTTAACTTTCAAAGGCAGTGTGAGAATTTTGATGGGCTGCCTTCAGACTCCCAGAACACACAATATGGATGTGCATCACTGGTCACAAGTACTTTTTCTGCATAGGGGTACTTTCTAAACAATGACTAGTTAATATAAACATACCCACATCCCACCTCTTAGCTTGGATCATTCTGTATATTAAGTTTTGCGTATTTGTCCAGTTTCCCTGTAGGACAGTAATTACCTGTCATTCTCTTTAGTAGATGACTTAATAGCATACCTCTGAAAGGCTGCCTTCCCTTTCCTGATTGTTACCTCTTTTATCTACACGTGTTCCTTCCTCCTCTCAACAAGACAGCTTAGCTCAAATATTTGTCTCATAATCTGCTTTGGAAAGAATCCAGAAGAAGAAAGTATGACCCATGTCATCCAGAACCTCTTGTCAAATGGGGAACAGACACATAATTATAAGACTGAAGTCATATGGGAACTTAAGAGAAAACAATTCCTCCTGGTAGAGTTAGATAAGATGTCAATTTACATGGTAACTTTTGAACTAAATCTTAAAATGTAAGTAAAAATTTGCTAAATATATGATGAGAGTCAATAATACATTCAACTAAAAAGCTTCACATCTACTTTCTCCTTTGATTCCCACAAAAGTTCTATGAGGTAGGTTCTTACTAATATCCTAATTTTTACAAATGAGAAAACTGGATTTGGGGCTATTAGTCTATTTTCATAATGTCATTCTGTTTGGAAATGGCAGAGCTAAGATTTAAACTCATATGGTTCCACAGTAGTAGCTTTTGACACTATACTGCATAAGCCAAAGAAAATAAGGCTCTTCAGATGTGTTTATCAATCTAAGGTGGTTGACTTAATCTTATAGGTTCAACCTGCAAAGGTTGTGATGCAGGAATAAAGATAACAAGTTTAGAGTTAACATTTTGGAGTTAAGTAAGGATGGGGTTAACATGTTCAGATGTGTGTGTGTGTGTGTGTGTGTGTGTGTGGTGTGAGGGGGCAGTTAGTGGGAGAAATCCTGGAGTCACTAAAAATAATAGATTGGAGGCCTGTGGTATCTGGCAGGAGAAAGACTTTTCAGAAAGCTTCTGAGGTCTGCTCTAGAACTGTACCCATTCTCACTGTGATCCATTTTCAAAGCACAACAAAACTATTAAATGTGTTTGAATTCAAATATACATATATGTAGTGTGTATGTATATGTGTGTGTGTGAGAGAGAGAGAGCGGTAGAGGGTCACTCAAGTTTAATGTCCTCACACTTGCTATGAATACTGAAGATTTACACTCTTGTGCTTCTCAAGAAAGAACAAAGTTCCAGGCGTGTTATCTCACTTTTCACATGGACTTTCATCCTTGAAACTTCATGGGCTGTGAATCTCTAGTGTAGCCTGATTTACTTCTAACATGTACTCAGTCTGTGGTCTTGGCGTGGCCTGGAGAGTGTTTGAGTCTCAGTTTGCTCACCTGGAAATAGGCATAGCTTCCCCCACCTGCCATAGGATCAATGCAACCTAACTGTATATGTTGCCGATCACAATACTGATTTTTCAACCCAATCAAGGGAATCTCCTGCTCTGTAATTATTTTATGACATATTTTTTCACTAAAGTTAAATCACTCTTCAGTCAAATCATTTCTGGTCTTAAAAGTTGCAACCAATATTTTCTATTTTATCTTGTGGTAGAAGCCTAGAACTTATACATACCAATTCTACCTTAATTTAACTTTATTTTTAACATGTATTTTGGAAAACAAGTCCTTCAATCTTGGCTCTTTTGGAGCATAAATTTTCCAAATTGGTTTCTTGTCCAAATCCAGCTTTATTATTCTACCGTCTTTAAAACATTTGATCAGTAATAATTATTTCTTTTCACAGCCATAATAAGTAAAATAGCAATTTCATCTGATTCATTTAGTTCTCCTCCAGTTTATATCATTCTGTATATATCTCTTTCAAATTCTGAATTCTGTCACTTCCAAGAGACTAAAAAGATGGGCTCCTGGCTTTAGAGGTTTGCTTACACTGTCCCACCTGATTCATCGAAATCCTTTTCTCTTTCAAGGTACAGCCCAAAATAATAGGGGAAACCAGGAGTGGGGAGCTGGGGATCTCTCTGTAATATCTTCATAACTTTTCTATAAATATAAAATTACAGAAAAGTGATGATATTTTTAAGTGATGATTCCATTTTGAAGAACAGCTTGTGCAAAATTTTACATGGATGCTAGCCGTGTGTGTGTGTGTGTGTGTGTGTGTGTGTGTGTGCGTGCGTGTGTGTGTGTGTGTAAGAGACAGAGAGAGACAGAGAGAAGAGAAAACAAGGAAGGTAAAGGAGGAGTGAGGCTGAATTTGTTAGACTAAAAAAGGAATACTTTAAGGTGAAACTGGAAAGCAGTCCAGTTAGTTTAACAGTATCCAGTGGTCAATATTTTCTCTAAGGAAATCAAGACCCAACAATGGTAACTAGCCCCCAATGATCCATGTCTTCTGGCAGGCACTGTTATGTAAACCCCTCCCACTTTGAGTCAGGATTGTCCCTGTGTGACCGATAGAATATGGTGGAAAGTGTGGTATGTAACTTGCAAGGTTAGTTCATAAACAGTATTGCAGTTTTCAACTTTGTTTCTTGGCTCACTCATTTTAGGGAAGCTCGCCTCTAAACCATGAGTATTCTTAAGCAGCTCTTTGGAGAAGTCTTCACAGAAAGAAACTGATACCTCCAGCCAATAGCTAAGACTAAACTTCTGGCTATGCAA
This sequence comes from Talpa occidentalis, assembly GCF_014898055.3. NCBI lineage: Eukaryota > Metazoa > Chordata > Mammalia > Eulipotyphla > Talpidae > Talpa > Talpa occidentalis. Next base: position 27,896,962 of record NW_023604295.1, read on the forward strand.
ATGAGCATCCTAGATCCTCCACTTCCTGCAGATGACTGCAGCTCCAGAGGACATCTGACTGTACCTGCTTAAGAGGCTATAAGCAAGGATGACCTAGCAGAGCTCTTCATAACGTCTTGATTCACAGAAATCATAAGACATATTAAATCATCATTGTTACCTTAAACTATTAAGTTTTTAGGTAATTTATATAGAGCATAAACTATCTAAAAATTAACTAAAAAACCAGATAGTTTTGAGTCCCTACTACATGTACTATGTGCTGGGAGGTCTACTAGATCTTTTGTAATCATCATTCTATATCTAGATATTTACATTAATTTTAGATATTTAAAAACAATCAAAGCTGAGATAATTTTAGAAATACAGTTGGACAAAATTTTGAGGCCACCTGACTCCTATTCTGTGTTCCTTGCACCAGGTAAGTTTTCATTGAGGAAACAGAATGAGGAGAGGCTGTGAGGGCAGAATTGACTAGGACACCAAAGCAAGGATTTCATAAATACTATCTTTTTGATGGAGTAACAGGAGGGAGGGGAGGACTAGACTAGGAGAGAAGAAAAAAAGAGAAGGAAAAGCACTATTTGGATGAGAATTGGTAATGAGACTTGAAGCAAAAATAGATTTGCCATGAGAAGTTGTTGGGAACTCTGTGCCAACAAGTAATTTGTTACTGACGGCTCTTAACTGTCCAGCTCCATTTTGTAAAGATTAGGAACCCTCAAAAAGCAAAGCTCTGTTGTTCTATTGACATGATTAATTGGGAGAGAAAGCAAAGATAACAATGAGTTGTTGATGTCTAGAGTAAGACAGTGGTTATAAAAACATTTTGAACTGATATTTTCAAGTGTTACTAAGAAGCTTATTTACTACATTTAAGAGTTTAATCCTTCTTTAAACTTTCAGTAAGAAGACCTTCTCCACCTTTCCTTACCAAGAATTCTCATTGATGTTACTTGTAAATCTCTTGGGGTTCATAAATATTCACATACACAAATCGAGTACTGATAAAGTGATATAACTGCATGCATGAGTCAACACCTTGGAATTTATTTCCATAATCTTCAATTTGTAAACCAGAGAACAGTTTGTTTTTTCATCTGCACAGTAAGGTTTTAGAAATGTGATTGCTTAACTCTTTAAGGACAGAATCTTGGTTTGCAACAAGCAATGAAAGTGTTTAAAAAAAGAAAAACACAAGATCAAGGAATAGAAGCTTGTCATATTGAGAACTGTACCATACCTATGATTATGTCTCTGGATAGAACTGCTTTTTGGTATATTATCTTCCTTTAGTTCATGAGTATCTAAGGTCATCAATCCACATGGTCATGAAAAGATATCAATGTACATTTTTATTATTTGGAGGAAAAGCCACAGGTACTCTGTAAACAGCCTTTACCAACTGCTTGAAAATGATCTGTGACCTGAGCTCAGAAGCATTTCTTTGAGAGGTATTTATTTTGTTTTTTTATATTCATTTTTAAATTTTTTACATCATTGTTCATTTTTAAACAATATTTCTTCCCCCCACCCCCTCAGGTGTAGTCCCCATAGAGTTTCCTTCACCAATGCACCCGTGCACCATCACCTCAGTCCCCTGTGCTCCTCCCTCCCTCCCTTCGATCCCTCTCCCTCTTCCTCCTCTAAAGGATGTCTCTGATTTATTATTTCTGTTTTTGCTTTGTTAGGTTTTGTACTGTTATTACTTTTTTTACACTGATGTCTTATTTGGTTCCCCTATATTCCTGTTTTAAGTGAAACCATCCGGTATTTTCCTTTTTCCCTCTGGCTTATTTCACTGAGCATAATTCCTTCTAGTTCCATCCATGTTGCAGCAAATGGCATGAGTTTATCTTTTTTAATTGCTGAATAATATTTCATTGCGTACATGTACTACATCTTCTCGATCCAGTCATCTATTTTTGGGCATTTGTGTTGTTTCCAGGTTTTACCGATTGTAAATAGTGCTGCAATAAACATAGGTGTACAGGTGTTCTTTTGAATCAATGTTTTTGTGTGCTTTGGGTAGATCCCTGGGGGTGGAATTGCCAGGTTGTATGGTAGCTCCATTTTTAGTAGACTGAGGAAACTCCAGACAGCTTTCCATAGTGGCTGGACCAGTTTGCACTCCCCTCAGCAATGTAGGAGAGTTCCTTTTTCACCGCATCCTCGCCAACATTTGTTGTTGCTTGTTTTTTTGATATATGCCATTCTTATTGGTGTAAGGTAGTATCTCAGTGTAGTTTTAATTTGCATTTCCCTGATTATAAGGGATGTTGAGCATTTTTTCATATGGCCATTTGCATTTCCTCTTTGGAGAATGTCTTTTAAGTTCTTCTGCCCATTTCTTGACTGGATTGTTTATTTTGCTTTTGTTGAGTCATGTGAGTTCTTTGTATATCTTTGTGATCAGTCCTTTAGCAGTTGACTGGCACTGGCGTGCAAAGATTTTTTCCTAGTCAGTGGGGTGTCTCTCTGTTTTGGTTAATGTCTCATTTGCAAAAGGGATTTATTTTGGAAGAACATTTGGGGATAATAATTACAACCCTTGGAATTACATCATGTAATGATTTTTACCTTGTTTTTATTTCCTTTAAAATATAGGCCCACTGTTCTGGACTATGTAACCATTTGACTTTCATTGTTAACTAACTGACCTAAAAAGTCATCAGAGCATAAATTTATGACTTAGAAAAAAAGTTCAGTGGAGAAGCGCTTAGCTTTCTGGGCAGTTACATAATATTATACCAGCAGGCAAAATTTTGCCAATTGGGAATTATTATTGCAAAGCTACATATAGAGCAAGAAAATATAATATTATGGGACTGAAGATACTATTTAAAATTGTCAGCATATTTTATGAAAAACTGGGACAGAACTAATAAGACTTAATTTATAAGCATCAGGTCTATCCAGCTGTATTTATAAAGGTAATGTTAGCTATATAATAGAGAAATCCCCATTATCTAACAGGATTAGCATGAGAGAAGTTTATTTCTCACTTAGTAGAAACCTCAACTGATAAATGACTTTCTGCTAAATATTTCAGGGACCCAGATTCTGCTATCTTGTGGCTCTATCAACTTCAGTATGGTGGTTTTAAGGTTACTGTGTTCATCTGATGCATCAAACCAGAAGGGGAAAGAGTAAATGAAAATTATACATGCAAAGCTTTTTGGGGTAGTCCTAAAACGATATTTACCACCTTTGATCACACATATAATCACATACAACCACAACAGATATTGGGAAATAAAGTCCTCCTGAGTGATCAGCAAGAAGAGGACAGATTTGGCCTCTTTCCAAATTTTTTCCATAGCAGTGAACTGCTTTGTACTTTTTAATGTCAAAGCTAAAGTCTAAATGAATATAAAGTTTATATTGTCAATATTTTGGGTGAAGAAATACAATACTATCAGTAATAAATTTCCCTAAGTGTTCTGATTTGCCATTGTTTGGTTCAGGGGCATGAGAATGAGATTGTATCTAAGATTTAGTTTGGTAGTGACAGAATCATCTGGATTTATTTATTTTTGCTAGCTTAAATGATGGTCATATGCCCTAATTTGACATGTACAAAACAAGAGGTGGTTTATCGTGCCAAATGAGCTCACTTTATGGTCCTTGATCGTGGCAGCTCCTGAACACGATAAGCTCATTCTCTTGTCCCTTCTGTTAAAAAAAAAAAAAAAAATACTCCAATAGTTTTTTTTTTTTCTTTTTTGTCTCTAAGTAACATTCTTGAAATCTGTGCTATAATTAAAAGTAGCAGCATTCTCTGGTAATGGGGATCATGGGAATGTTCTCAGACCAATTTGTTTCTCAGCTCAAGTTTATCGTAGGGGCTGTTTTTGGTACAGGGACTCTCAAGGGAAATCAAGAGAAACTCAGAAACTTGTTCAGAATTTCCAGGTTAAGGGGGATGGCGAGACTGTGACAAGTGACTGTGCCACCTGAAATTTGATAAGCAGAAGTTCCCCAAACCAGAAGTTTTTTCCCTATGTACCTGTTAACTGCCCCTCCACATACACACATGAATTTTATTACTCAGCCCATAAAAAAATCAGAACTTCGAATATTCCATTTCATGAAGATATTAACATTTTTTCATTTAGAAATTTTTTAGACTATTGGGAAATAATTTTTAAAACGTTTATTAAATACTATGTTTAATAGTGATTTGTCTATTAAGCGACTAGAGTAACAGAAATTAGTCTTCATAGACTACCCTGGCCTTAAAATACTTCTTCCTTCTTAGAATTGCTAAGGACATTTTGTCATAGCATGCAACTAGCAATTTTCATTTATTGCTCTACATTGAAGTATTTAATTATTTTTCTCCACCCTCATCTTAATAATTAAGGAATTTTTCAAAACCAAATGTCTAATCTTATTATCTTAACAAATTAGCTATTTCTGATTTTTCTAATTTATTTCTTATCCTTATCTATATGTGTTTAAGGTCATGTTGCTATTCTTGTAGATATTTTTAACCTCTTTTTACCTATTTTAGTATACCACATAGTCCAGTTTTGAACTGGATTATTTATATTTAATAAGCATTTCTTGGCAAATGTGTTTGAGCTCCTATAATGTCCTAGGCACTGTTCTGGGTTCTGTAAAACTGCAATAAATGAGACAAATACTGCCCCAAGCCACTTACATTCTAGGAGTGAGTTTGGAGTGACATAGACAATAAAATGTAAAGATATAAATTTTATATTGAGGTAAATGAGAGAGGTTAAGACTTGAATGAGGAGAAGAATAGTGCTATGTGAAGACCCAGGGAAGAGCAACCCAAGGAGGAAATAGCAATTGCAAAAGATGCAGGTTTGCTGTTTTCCAGGTACAGCACGAAGGTCACTGGGCCAAAATAAAATAGTGAAGTGCAAGCAGAAGGAGATAAGGTGGAAAAAGTCAATAGGGAATTTTAGAGTACTTATAGGTGGTTTTAAATAATTTAATTTTAAAAATGAAAGCAAGGAAGACTCCTAGGCATCCAGCTACTACCCAGGAGGGTAGTACCATTTATTATGATAGAGATGATTTGATGATATTTATTTACTCAAATATTGATTAAATAATTATTTTGTGCCATATACTATGATGGACATTGTGGACAGGATTAATTCCCTAAGGAATTCTAATCTAAGCAAGAAATGATGAGAGTTGGCATTAAGGGGGAGGGAGAAGGATGAAGAGGAAATGACAAATTTAAGAGATATGTGGGAGGTGGAATTGGCAGAATTTGGTGCCTGATGTTGAGAGTGAGAAAAGATTCAGAGATGATTCTAAAATTTCTGATTTAAGTGGGTAGATGGCAATGCCATGAGCGAAGACGGGGAATGCATGATAAGAAATTAGTTTATGGAAGAAGTCCTTATTACATTAATAACAGTAGCTAGTGTCTATCGATTACTTCTTACATGTCAGGCACTGTGCTTCGTGCTTTTCACAAACAACTTTGTTTAATACTCAAAACTACTTATATTTATATGCTTTGTATGTGCTTATGTTGATATGCTTTGTATGTGCTATTGTTGTATATGCTTTGTATATGCTTTGTATGTGCTATTGTTGCTATTATTCTGTCTTTACAGAATAATCTAGGAATTATGGAGGTTAAATAGCTTACTCAATGTTAAATATTAATAAGTAGGAAAGCAAGCTTCAAAAAGATTAGGCATATTCATTGTGCTATTAGCTACCCAACTGCATACATTTGCCAAAAATTTTAAAAATTGTGTACTTATAATTGGTAAGTGTGTGAATTATTTAAACCAATGAAGAAGCAAATAAGTATCAAAAAATCATGGTAACAATATTTGTAGATGTTGGAATTGAGTTGCTGTAGTTACTCAGGGGTACTTAATATACGTATAATGATAGACCTAGCTCTTGGGACATGACCTGGAGATACAGATTTGAGAGCTGTCAACATAAAGTGTTTGATTACATACACTATGCTGTCTCCCTCTAGTTTGTCTTCCCTGTTTGGCTTTTTTTCACCCATAGTGTGTTTTCTAACGTATCTTTATAAATCTACTTGCCCTGTGTCCTTTTTAGGAGGAAAGAGAAACAAACCCTTTCTTAGGATATTAATAAGGAAGTAACCGCAGGGGAATGCAGGAATATTTTTTAAGAAAGGAAAGCCACCATATTTATATGCTAATAGTTAATAGAAAGGAAAACATTTAAGATCTACTGTTTTATGTGAAATCTAGAAAAGCTTTCTTCCTAGAAGGAGGAGAGAGAGGGAAGGTGAAGTAAAAATTTAAGTGGTCGCTGAAAAGTTGATGACCACAGTTTTTTTGGTGATATCAGTCCAAGTGCTTGCATGATCCATGACTGATAACATGAAGGTAGTAACTGAGATGATTGGAATAATATGACACCAGGTTGAAACTTCCAGAACTGACTTATTTGAAGAATCTAAACTTCTAGTGCAGGAACAGCAGCATCTGGTTGAAAATGGCAACATTCTTATCATTGCCTCCAACACAGAAACCCTGTGCTGATTAGTCACAGACCACTTGACTGAAACTGAAAAACTCCAACCACCTCTACTTTGTCCCTGTAAATCCCTCTTGCCCTACCAATTTCTGACTTATAACTTCCCTGACCTTCAGACTTCTTGAATATTTTTTGCCTTGTTTTTCAGTAAAAGAAAAAAGAAAGAGTTATAGAGGCACTAAGTTGAAGTGTTATTAAAGCTTGAAATGTGTTTGCATCCAAAGAAATAGTTCCAGAGAGGGCATCACTTGCCAAGGTTATAAAAGAAGTTGGTAGAAAAGTCAGAGACTCTGCTTTTTCTACTGCTCTGAGATGTCTACCATAGCGAGAGTACCATAAAGGAAGGATCAAAGAGGCAAAAGGGGGCAGCATTATGCAATAAATAAAGTATATCAACTTCGTCCTTTCCAAAACACTGGTATGGAATTCACATTATTTTTTCTTAATTCTGGCTATTTTCATTTCCACAATTTATTACTTTAATTTCCATCAGTGATCAGATACATTGATCTAATAATCCATATTTCAATAGGACCATTATCCTTTTATCATTCAAGGGATGACCTTCCTTTAGCTGAAAAGAATGGGGTGATGAGGTGGATTAAATCACTGAGGTAAATTTAAAAGTCTGGTGTCCATGACTGAGGATCCCTTCCTTTTCCCCAAGGAAGAACTTCTACACCCAGCTCATCCCAAAGGCACAGGGGGCAAGAGATCAGGCAGGCTAATTAACTTAGATCTCTCCCTTTGGCCATGGAAATCATTAATCATAAAACTTCCACATGGCCACTGATCTTTTAATGATGATTTTAATTTGCATACTAAGCAAACAGTCTCCAGAATGGTACTTTGAGCAGAATAAGCCATTCTTAGGCAGGTTATTTCAAAGTCAATTGCACTTGAATATTCTTTTCCATAAAGTCATTTTCATTTTGACAACTTCATTTTGTAAATACCATCACTGGGATGTCATTTGCTTGGTACTAGGCAAATTAATTCCAATCAAACATTTATTAGTTTTAATAAAAGGGGAAAACATTTCAATATAAATTTCTTTTAAAATTATAGTGGTTGTGAAATAGTTTGTATTGTAGAACTAGCAGGGACTTAAGAGATTTTCTACTACAGGTGAATTACAAATAAAATGATCCAGAGATGTTAAGTGATTTGTCAGAGGTCACAGAGCAACTGACTGGCAGAGCCAAGCTGGGTCAAAGTCTGGTATTTTTTTCCCCTCTAACTATTAATGAAATTAGATACATTGAGATACCATAGTGCTTCAAAAACAATGTACTGTGGGTTTTGTTTTTTTTTTTTTCAGAATTAATTAAATCCTACGTAGTTGAGTGTATCTGCATTCCAAATTGGACAGCTTGGCTCACAAACATTATTGCTGTCAAAAGCCATATGATCTCAAGCTAATTTTCTTAATTTGAAAAGCAAAATCCATTTACTTGTTTTTCATTAAGAAATAATACTTCTCTTCAAGTAATGTAGCCCCCAAATTGCAGTCCTGAAAAGAAACTGCTTAATTGCACTCAGAACAGTACTTAAAAGAAACAATTATTCTCAAAGACTTCAGAGCATAATGTACAGGGAATCAAGTGGCCTACCTTAATAATAAAGGGTAAGACATTTGGAGTGATTTATATTTTACAAGTGATTTCACATCTACCCTCATTATTATGAAGTATCCAGTGATTGTTGCCACTTTTTATAACTTAAGAAACAGATTTATTATGTAAAGTGTACAAAGTCATGCAGCTGGCTGGTGGCACTAACTAGATTTGCTCCCGCATGGTGAAGCACATGAGACAGTATGGTCGACCTATGTTCTTGTTGGACATTGACTCTGTGAGTATAAAGGGCAATACTAAACTCCTCCATTGAGGTTGCATTTCTGGGAGAACTCATCCTCACTGCAGTGTAGACCTTGCCAATACTCTCACTTACCCTCCTGCCCTACACACAGCAGAGCCACCTTCACCAGGGGTTACTGCACTAGTTTCTGGAAAATACCCTTCCTTTGCCCTGTGGTCAGTGCCACCCATGGCCCAAAGCATGTTCATTTAGGCTATGCAGAGGGTGGAATAAAATACTTTAAGAATTGCCACCCAGCATTAGCAGTTAAGGAGAGAATAGGGTAGAAACAAAATGGTAGCTATGAAAGGTTCCATTTAAATGGCCATAGTCTGAGAAGCTCTGGAATAAGAGAGAAGAGAGGTAAGGCAATATATGCTTCAGAGGCAGCATACATTCAGGACCAGGGACCTTCCCCCATTACACCCCTGTTCAATATAGCAGGCAAATTTAACACATTCTATGCTTCTCCCCATTCCAGGCACTCAGGAAAAAGAAGTTCATTTCAAATCTTCTATGATCTGATTAAGCAGGCTGATTCTAAGGACTGTCAAGATGTGGCACATACTTCAACTGCTTTTATTAGTGTCCCTACATCTTTTTAAAGTCAGCTCAAACCTTCTCTCTGAATAGGATTGGTTCCATGATGTCAAAAGAGAAGGGGGTAATATAATTAGGATCATCTTCACAGTATTCAGCTGCATTTTTATAAATTTTTCTCCTATTCACAATGACCATGGAAACTAGAGCATGGCTGTTTACACAACTATTAAACATAGTCTCTCTTATTTTCAAAGTGTCTCTGTTTAGAATAATATGCTATTTGGTCACCAGAGTCATATTTTGTAAAATGATTTTTGCAATTTACTTGAATATGTTATATAATATAAGGGTTTTTCCTATGATGCCATTCCTTCAATCCAATGATGTATTGTTTGTTGCATGCAAAATACTATTTCAGAAGGTGTAATGCAAAAGAGGAAACATGGATTCTGTTGTCCATTACAATGATACAAAGATATACAATGAAAAAAAAAACCAACTGCTATAAGTAGAATGGTATGTGTAATAAACAAGTTAAAATATTGTTCTGTAGGAGAGTGAGGGAAAGCAGATCCTTGGAATTGAGGCATTTTAAAGACGGGTAAGACAAGCAGGCATTCCCAGCAGAGATAGTAAATATTCAAACAACATTAAATGAAAACAACAGCAGTTACAATTTGATAGTGCCTAATATCTTCCAGAAAGGTATTTTAAAGCTATTATTTCTCGTCATAACTAATGCAATCAAATCTAACTGAATCACAATTTCTATTAATTTTATGATATGTTATTGTTCTAATTCAAGTGAAGCATATAGCTGTCTTGCTATGGAAGACCTTAAAAATCCATGTATGTCATTGAGTTTTCAATCTACAGGCAGAAGCCATCTCAGACTCTGATTTGCACTGGTAAGACGCCAGGGATGGAAGGATGATCATTGGGAAAAGAGGTAGGAGACTATGATAATGGTGTGGCTATAATGAGGGGTTGAAGTATATGAAGGGCAATGGAATCAGGGAGAAATTTGAGACCAATGGCAGCAGTTATATTAACGTTTTTCAATTTAATTAATATATTTTGTTTGTCTTCATGAATTTAACTAAATTTCTAGCACTTAGGACAAATAAGTGTATGTGGAGGAATGGAATGTTGTATTTTAAATTCTGCAGTTTTCTCTTGCCTCCCCACAACCACCTCCCACTTCATTCTTGCTTAGCCCATTTGTTTCAAATTACCTTTAACTCACTAGAAAATGTTTAGAAACCTTCAGGTGAAGAATTGTTATTCTCTGTAAATTACTTATCTCCAAGTTTTTAAAAAAAAATTAAGCACTGTGCACTATCATGTAAATGAAATTGGGAAACAAACCATCAAAAATGGATTTGCTCACCAAGAAATTATAAGTAAAATATATGCAGAGAAAAGAAAATTTAGCTTATGAGCAAATCTTTGCATGGCAAGGTGATATTAATGATCATTGTCAGTAGAAAATTCATTTTGAAAGAACTTCATTGTCTTTCTAGTTATAGTGTTGATTAGTGCTCACCCATTCATACCCTGTTACCTGGTTCTTTAAGATGTAATGGTGATCAAATCTGATGACCAAACACTTTACTTCAATATCCTTAGCAATAGCTTCACATCAACAAGAAATACGGGATCAGCTGAAGTAAGCTCAGGCTCAAAAATGTGAGCTATATTAATGATTTTAAGTCATTAGGATGTCATTAACTCTATTAACACTTGCATAAATATTTTTTATTCTAGGTATATTTTTAAGTTAATGGTAGCCTTTTAAAATGTATATTCCAGGGTCTCCCCTGGTGGCGCAGCGGTTGAGCGCTGGGCTGCGAAGCTGCCACAGCCTCTGCAGCGCCGGTTCGATCCCCGGCCACCTGTGAGGGTCCCACATGGTGTGCAGATCTCTCCTGCCATGCCCGCTGCTCCCCTCAGCAGTGTATTTCATCGGTCTGTCTGTTCTGTTCCCCGCTCTGGCTCTGGTGAATTCTCTCACCCTCCCGTGCTTCTGACTGTACCCAGTGCTTGTATAAATAAATAAATAAATCTTTTAAAATAAAATAAAATAAAATGTATATTCCATCCTAAAATTACTAGATACAAATTTGAAGGTGGCATCCAAATTCATGCCAGCAATTCAGTCTCTCATATTCTTTTCATTCAGGAAAGAAGTTACAAGTTAGTATAAAGTGTTGGAGAAGAATGTCTCCAATTTCCAATATTAGATGCAAACAAGATTCTAAGCATTATTAATTTATGATGAACACCTTTGAATTATGGGTTAATTTCAAATTGAAAATAGATTCCTAAATCATTTCATTTAAAAAAGTAGGTATTGGGCCTCCCCGGTGGCGCAGCGGTTGAGCGCTGGGTTGCGAAGCTGCCCGTGGCCTCTGCGGCGCCGGTTCGATCCCCGGCTGCTCCCCGGCCACTGGAGGCGGGTCCCACATGGCGCGCAGACCTCTCCTGCTGCCCGCTGCTCCCCTCAGCAGTGTACTTCGGTCCTTCTGCCTGCTCTGCTCCCCGCTCTGACTCTGGTGAATTCTCTCACCCTCCCGCGATTCTGACTGTACCCAGTGCATGTATAAACAAAACAAACAAACAAATAAAATAAATAAATAAAACATGCCTCTATAAAAAAAAAAAAAAAAAAAAAAAAAAAAAGTAGGTATTTCCTACCACACTGTATCAAAATGTATTATCGGTCACTTCAAAGATCATTTAACATTTTCAACAAAGTTCACATTAGTTTGACCATCTCTATAACATTATTCACCTAGAAATGCCCAAATGAGGAACTCATCTATGCTTTCTCTTTCGAACATGGCTAATGTTTCTCCCTTAATTCTATCTTCTTTGTTCCTTACCAGAGGTCTGAAAAAAAAAAAAATGCTAAGCTTTTAGTGAAAAGAAAATTGCTTCACCATTTGGAATATTGTTGACTATTATCTTAGGTAAAATGAAAGTATCAGGAGTCTTTTTCTCTCATAATTTTTCCTATTTTCCTTTCTAAATAAAACAATGATTTATAAAACCTATAGCTTCACAATACACTTTCACAAATTTCATCTCTGGTGACCCTTCAAAGAAAGCTCTAACTGATGCAGAGCTGGTATTATTTTTTTGCCTATCAAAATGTGAGAATACTGAGGTTCCAAAAGATAAAAATGTCCTGAGCAGTTAATGCTGCTAGGATTTGCACCTTGGCCTGACTATATATCTATTATGCCTGATACTGTCTCCCAAGGTCAAAGTTTGTGCCAATACCAAGGATAATAAGAGAGTGGTAAATAGGCTATAGGCGCTGCCATATGGCTCTGTCAATGCAACATTATACAAAAAGAGGGAGAATATTACACAGCTAGTGACTGATGACTGTGGACTACAGTGTTGTACAGGCAGCCTTGGTACTAGCACAGATGGTGAGAATTTCACCTTGGCAGGGCAGAGCCCTTACCCACCAGCAGAGAACAGTGAGAGCAGGATGGCAGAAGTAAGAGCAAGATGAAGGTGGCTTATTTATAAGGGTCCCACAGCAAGGGTATATGTTACAGTATTTAGTGAGATGATACAGGCAGAGCCTGCCATCTCTCCAGAGGCCATATACTGTCCAGGAATTTGAGTAATGTTTTGCTCAAGCACACTATGCCTAGCTCAGAACCACTACTCCCCTCCAGCTTCCAGGTCCCATTCCTGAGTTGAGCAAATCATAACTAAATCTTCAATCATTTTCATGGGATAGCTGCATCTTCCTGGGAACTGAATCCCTCAGGTTATCTCTTCTAGGAGACACTTTGTAAATCCTTCACTTCCTTCTGTCAGTCATCTGCATGAGAAGAGTATAGTTCAGTTAACCCAACCCACTAGCCCTATCTAATTTTTAGCTTTGGCTCAACCAGGATACCCTTGACATTGAGAAGCTGCCATATCAAATAATACATAATTAAGGATCTGATGCAGAGAACAATGTGTAATAATTTTTAAATTTTTACAATATTCATAAATTTACTTCAGAACTTGTACACAGATTTAAGAGATGAAGTTTATATAGAGCATTTAGGCAGAGTCAAATATTTGCCATTCACATATTTATAGGGATAAATATAGCAAAGAAATACTCCTTCCCACCCCACAAAAAAAAAAAAACAAAAAACAAAAAACAAAACCTCTGCCCACTTCTCTAAGAATAATTCAAGAACATTATCTCCAACCCTCATTCACCTAATTCATCTAATTCGCAGCACACGCTATGTGTTCAGTAGGTATATCTTATCTAAATGAATTAACTTTTTGTGACTATAGGCATCTCCGCTTTCTCAAAGTTACTGCTTTGTTGAAATAGGGATAGCTAAAGCACTTAAAGAAATTTCAGCGTATTTTCTCACTGCAAATTCGTTGTGTATAACCTAGAATTTCAGATACAAAGGACTTTGAAGTTGCGCCTCATCTTTTGCAATAATGCTACCTCATGACAAAGTGTATGACTGACAGCGTTTTCATACAATTTGGCAACTGAAACATCTAACTGTTCAGTAAATGTTGGTGCTTCCTCTTCCTGAGTGAAGAATCATGCTTGGGAAGCAGCAAAGCGATCATGATCAGCCTCCCCTGGCATTAGGGGTAGGCCTTAGGAAAATTTCTTACTAATGGGAAAGGAACAGAAGTATTGTGAGTCACTTCCAGACTAGGCGGTTAAAAAGAGAGGTTACTGCCTTCTCCAGCTGAGAGGACTGTGGTGAATAGCCTGATAAAATGGCCTGAGTCCTTGAAGTCCTTGTCGGAAAAAACCTGCCTTCCAACTAGGAACATACACATAACACTCATTAAATGAATAGAATGATCTTATATTATGTTAAGCTACTGAATTTTGGGTTTTGTTAAACAGCTAGAGTTACCTAACTATGTATACATCTGGAAGCAATGGAACTAAAAATTAGAAAAAATAACTGGGTAACAATTTCAGGCATCCTTGAATGCATTGTTAAAGGAACCCCAGGTACAGAAGGGACAATACATAAAGCAAGCTGGAGCAGGGACAGGAGAGAGTGGCAAGGTACAAAAATCTCTCAAAGTTGTAAAAGAACAGAAGAAAGATAATTTGATTTTAAAAAAAGGTGTGAGTTGTTAAAAAAAAAGATTTTTTTTTTAATTTCCACAGATTTATTTTTTAAGATTTATTTATTTATACAAGAACCGGGGTACAAGCCAGATGTGCAGGAGGGCGAGAGGATTCACCAGAGACAGAGCGGGGAACAGAACAGGCAGATCAACAAAATACACTGCTGAGGGGAGCAGCGGGTGAACAGGAGAGGTCTGCCACGCCATGTGGGACTCTTGTCGGTTGGCCAGGATCGAACCTGCACTGCAGAGACTGCAGACAGCCCCACAGTGCAGCGCTCAACCACCTGCACCACCAGGGAGGCCCTCCACAGATCTTTGTTATTGGTAAAACATTATGGTGTATAACTGGACTTGAGCATACATTTTGGTTTTCTATCAAAGGTATTTAAGTCCAGTTTTAAGGGACAATTTTTTTCCCTCCAAAAGAATATATAATTTTCAATAAATAGAAAAATTAAGATTCTCTGTACAAAATTTATATCTGCTCTTAAACTCTGCTATCCAATAAAGTGAAGTTCATCCATTACTGTGCCATATGTTAACTGATATAAATAAACACATGTGACTTACGGTATTTATCTGTACAAGTTATTCCTGTGTCTAGTTGAAGAAATTCATTTCAAGACTAATTTCAAGAGTAAAATTTCTTTCAAAGGATATTATTACCATTAATGTTTTCTTCTTAGAAAAACTTAAAGCCTCTCTTGTGAAGCTCTAAAGTATTACAAAATGTCTTCCATGATGCCACTTCAAAGATCCAGTCATTTCCATTGGGCAGCAATCTTTGTTTATGATCCTAACAAAATTATTCTTCCAAGAATCTTGTAATAGAAACATTATTTCTCTCTGAGTGATCTAATATAGTCAGAAGTAGTTTGGTGAAAATATATTTTAAAAATTATGGCCTCAAATTTTAGTAACAAAATAGTACTTTTCATATTTTGGCTCAAGTTTAAAAATGTCTTCGATTTTGCTTTCCCTCCAGTTATAATAATTTCCTGAGGCCAAGTAAGTGTGGACTTGTTTGCTGAATGTCAGTTGAGTTATAGAAAATTGCTGGTATTCACTGCTTAAAATATTATATGTATTTTCACTTCTTACAGTACAATATAGGCTGATACAGAATTATATTATGTAGATTAAATTAACATAGTACACAATGAAATAAATGTTGTTGAATACAAAGAAAAATGCACATATTAACTGGGTGATGATTTTCACTTTTAGTTAACCTATCACTCAATTATTGTCACATTCACTTCCAATTTCAATGTCATGATGTTCAGTAGCTCTCTTGATGATACTCTTGTTATATCAACTATGGCTTTTTAAAGAGTACTTATTATATAATAGATTCCCAAGAAATATATTTAGCTTTCTGAATTTTTAAAATAAAGCACATACACTGGTTTGTACTATATTGTTCTTGTTGATTTAGTGGAAGATTCTGAATTTTTGCAACAAAAGTAAATTAGGATTTATCCTGTGGTGATCTGATTCATTCTGTCAGGAGCTGTGCTCATTCCTTCCAGCCCTGCAGGCAGAAACACCCACTCCAAACAAGCTCAGCACCCAGCAGTCCATAAAAGCTCCCTCTGGACATTAAATATGGCCTTCTTTCTCCTCCCTAACATGTCTCCTATGACTTGACTCTTTTTAAACTAAATTAAGGGCACTCCCCCAAACACTTGACCAGGATGTCAGTCTTTAAGACATGCTAAGGCATCCACAGGATAAATTAGACACAGGTGCCAGTTAACTCAGGCTTCCACCCACAGATGACTAGCAAAATGCAAACTGGTGTTGCTTATGCCAAGAGGAAATACAAACAATTCTGCTGGATGATGCCAGTCTATTCACTTGAATACTCTAAGGTATCTGAAATCAGCATTCATAGCTGAAATTTCTGAAATGAAAGAATGCCCAGCACAAGGTTATTTAGAATAAACACATGATATGTTTTATTATCCAAAGGTTAAATCTCTTAATATAGTTTACAGAAAATTTTCTGGGTTAGAAAATTACAAAAGGATAGAGGACGGGATACAGATACAGAACGATCATATACTGGTGGACAGATGAGAAGTCCCAGATCCAGACAAATGAAACTCACTGAAACAATTCTCAGGGAGATAAAGAAGAAAGAGTGGAAAATTTATAAGACTTTGAACTGTGTATCTAAAGTATTCTAGTCTATTAAACACTTCCAAAACCATAAGCTGAAGACACAGCATTGAGAACTATTTACCAGGTGTATGTCTACACCTTCCCTTTGGGCTTTTTCTGTTACAGATGAAAAATGTTGTCTTTTCTAGACATACAGTCAGATCAAAAAGAGTAGTGTTTAAAAATAAAAAGCTTACAAAACAAAACAAAAAAAAAGAAAATTACAAAAGGAAACTGATGAGAGAACTAGGATGACAGAAAAGTAGAAAAAGTTTTCTTTTCTTTTTTTCATCTTCAAAAGTTTGAAGCTGATTCCATCAGTAAAACCAAGTTTAGTGTGTTTAGATACCAAAAGGTATCCTTTGGTGTGTAATTTTCATTCATAAGAAATCAATTTCTCCCCATCTCTGCTAAATAAATGTGGACTATATAATTAAATCTTGTTGGGGGCCTCCCCTGGTGGCGCAGCAGTTGAGCGCTGGGCTGTGAAGCTGCCCTCAGCCTCTGCAGTGCTGGTTTGATCCCCAGCCACCGGCGAGGTTCCCACATGGCATGACAGACCTCTCCGGCCACGCCCGCTGCTCCCCTCAGCAGTATGTTTCATCACTCTGCCTGTTCTGTTCCCTGCTCTGGCTCTGGTGAATTCTCTCACCCTCCCGCACTTCTGACTGTACCCAGTGCTTGTATAAATAAATAAATCTTAAAAAAAATTAAATTTTGTTGGTCTGATGGGAGCAAACTATTATAATTGTCTCGGTCCTGAACCATTCCTAGCAAGTGAATCTCTATTTTGCAGGGAATCACAAATCTATAGACTTGACTCACTTTTGCTCACTGATTCCAGTCCAGGTTCACCCAGGATATGCAAGTAGGTGCTTAATCTTTACTACTCTATGTGCATTCTGCTTGAAAAAAATGAGCAACAGGAATAAAAGCAGAATTTTTACACTAGAGAATTAGTGTTCAGTGAACGTAAGAGGTAGGCTCAAAGTAGACAATGGTGCCCACTGGACACAGGTATTAACTCCCCACCCCCATAATCAGCAAACTACAGGAATTATCATGTCTAATAGGGAGTAATGAGATATCTTCCTCCAGTTTCCCAGGCAGAGGAAACCTAAATGGTATAAGTGAAAATTATTATTGGGTTTGAATGCAAATTAGAGAAAAGTAACCAGTTTAAACAAATTGTATTTTTCACACATGCCAAGCTAAATGGTAAGCTAAATGCTACATAGGTACAGCCATTCAACAATAGCATTAGATATCCAGGATTTTCCAGCTTCATGAACTGCCATTTTTAGCAATTCAGCTTTCGTTCTCATACCCATAGCATTTGTTTGCAGTATAGCTAGCTGCTGCTGCTGTTTAGGTACCAAATTCACATCCAAGCCACGATAAGTGAAAGTGAACATGACAGAGTGTTTCTTTTCCCTTGGGAAAGTGAAAGCTTTCACAGAACCACCCTAGAGAAAATTTATATTTGGGTATCACTGGCTTCAGAAGTGTGGCATGACTATCTCTGGTGATAGGAAAGCTTGAGTAGCTGGTAATAGGTTTGCCATAATTAACTGAGACCAATCAACTACCCATACTGAGACAGAGTATACTACCATCCTGAACAAGGTCAAGGTTCTGTTAGCAAGAGAAAAACTCAAGTCAATAGCTAATTAAAAGACTCTGCCACTTCCAGATGTCCTGGGTTGAGATAAATGGGAAGCAAAAGAAGAAGTAAATGGTGGCCACTGTGATGTAACTGACAAGGCCTGTCTCTGAAGACATCTACTCGAAGTATAGCAGGAAAAAGTTGTGGGCGTGGAGAAAGACTTTTAGATGGTGCTTGATCCCATAATGTGGATTGAGCAAGATTCCTGAAAGATATTCATTCTTCCCAGTAGCAGGCCATATTTTAAATTCAGGCTGTTATAGAGAAGATATATACAAACAAAAAGCATTTTACATGAATGTAAGAGAGGAGTCTTTACTTTTATCTATGTCAGGAGTAATAATCACATTTCCTTCTTCCCACCACACCATCCACCCTTCCTGAGAATTTTCATTTTCACTTTGTTTTGAACTTTAGTCTAAACACTTTTAATACTTTTAGGATATGTGGTAGAAAACTGAACTTTAAGGGTTTCAGTCATTAGGGGATCAATAGAAAGAAAAAGGAAAGATCCACTTATTCTATTTGTAAAGTTGAGACAGGAAATACCAAATTTAGAGAGTAAAGAACACAGCCAAGTATATTTCCTCCTCAAATTAGAACCACTATCTGTAAATATATTTTCATAATTTAAAATTAGTAGCAAAAAGAATGGATATTTGTGAATTTTTAGTTTTCTAGGGTACTTGTATTCCTTCATAATTATTTGATAATACATGTTAATAAAATTGAAAGTTGCTCAGGAATATGAATATTTTGATCACAATTGGTTGCATTTGTTTTACTTTTATCTCCCACTGCTCAGTTTCTTGCAACTTTTAGGTATTAGTGAGTACCCCTTCTATTGCAAGTTAGGTAAGCACTATTTTATAGCCTAACAGCAAGGGAAAAAAAGAACATATCACCTTATACAAATGTAAGGCCTATTACTTGATCCAGGGTTTATCTGTATTCATCCAGCTCTTATCCCTATTCAACATTATGTTTTTACTTCATTTTTTCCTCTGTCAGATGACCTCTTTACATAGTCAAAAAAGACAGATAAAAGCAGTTTTAGTTTATGACAACCTTATGTTTTTTTTTATAATAAATTTTATTTTTATATTCCCCATACAATAGCAACCCCCTTATTTTGACCCCAATCCCTCCCCTCCCACCCCTTACCCCCCCATATAATGTCTCTGGTTCATAGTTTTTTGTTGATTTTGATTTTCACTTTCTTATAGTTATTCATTTTCCTGGTCCCTTATTTAAGTTTTCTAGATTCCTGCTATGAGTGAGACCATCCGGTATTTTTCTTTCTTTCTGGCTTATTTCGCTGAGCATGATCCCTTCCAGCGCCATCCATGTTGCTGCAAATGGCATGTGTTTATCTTTTTTGAATGCTGAGTAATATTCCATGGTATATATGTACCACATCTTCTTGATCCAGTCATCTATTTTTGGGCATTAGGTTGATTCCAAAGCTTAGCTATTGTAAACAGTGCTGCTATAAACATAGGGGTGCAGGTGCTCTTTGGAATTGATGTTTCTGTGTCCTTTGGGTAAATACCTAGGAGTGGAATTGCTGGATCATATGGAAGCTCTATCTTTAGTAGATCCAGAAATCTCCACACAGCACTCCATAGTGGTTGGACCAGTTTGCACTCCCACCAACAGTGCAGAAGAGTTCCTTTTTCTCCACACCCTCGCCAACATTTGTTGTTGCTAGTTTTTTTAATATGTGCCATTCTCACTGGTGTGAGATGGTATCTCATTGTAGTTTTGATTTGCATTTCCCTGATGACAAGTGATGTTGAACATTTTTTCATATGCCTGTTGGCCATTTGCATTTCCTCTTCAGAGAAGTTTCTTTTTAGCTCTTCTGCCCA
The DNA here is from genome assembly GCF_014898055.3 of Talpa occidentalis. Lineage (NCBI taxonomy): Eukaryota > Metazoa > Chordata > Mammalia > Eulipotyphla > Talpidae > Talpa > Talpa occidentalis. Next base: position 27,916,723 of record NW_023604295.1, read on the forward strand.
TTTTTTTGACTGGATTATTTTCTTTGTTGTTGTTGAGTCTCATCAGCTCTTTGCAGATTTTTGTGATCAGTCCTTTATCATTAGTGTTGTGTGCAAAAATGTTCTCCCAGTTGGTGGGGTTTCTCTTTGTTTTTGTTATTGTCTCTTTTGCTGTGCAGAAGCTCTTTAATTTGATGTAGTCCCAGCTGTTTATCTTTGCCTTCGCTATCACTGCTTTGGGTGATGTGTCTGTAAAGATGTCTTTGATGTGAATATCACGTAATGTTTCGCCTATATTTCCTTCTATGTATTTTATGGTTTCAGGTCTTATGACAACCTTATGGTTTTTGATCTGAGAAGAGTTCTAGTTTCTTCAAATGTTCCCAGATCACATAACAGGAAAGGCTGATTGACCCTATTTAGATTATAAATTGATCACTAAATGGGGAAATACACTACTCTTGTTGAATAAATGTACATGTTCAGTTCAGATTTGTAGGGAGGGGGACATGTAGGGCTCAGCCTACCTAAATCATGAAAAGGGAGTTTTCTAAAAAGAAGAATATCCATTAGAATAAAATAATAATAGCAATAAGCTGATGTCTATTCATGGGGCAAATTAGTATTTTATGGAATTAAACACTTAAAAACAGAAAGGTATTGATACCTGATACCTGAAAGTTACTTAGAGGAGAATACAATTACAACCATTTTCAGGAAGTACTGGGAAATTTTTGAAGACATAAAACACTCACTAATTTAGATCAGACCAGTATAATCATATTTACTGGCACTGAATAGCATGCTGAGCAAAGAATTATGTCAACACACTTTTTCCTGATGTAATCCTTAAATTTTTTTTTGAAATGAGGAAATTGTGGCTAATAGAGTTTGAGCAAGTTGCCTTAAATAATGCAGCTAGCTAGTTGCAATGATTTTCTGGTTTTAAATGTGTACTCATTACAATAAGATTCATTATCATGAACAGGTTGGAATTTATTCATGTTGTCTGAGATGTTCCAAAACATTCTAAAATTGTCCTATTGTTTTCAAGATATAAGAGCTAGAAAAATGTTACTTAGCAGAAATCTTTGATCTCTCCCTTTATTAAATTCTATTTTATATTTATAAATTATTATTTATTTAGGAGAATGACTGGTAACTATCATATGAATTTATTTTCTCTAAATAAGACATAAAGTACTTGTTTCCTTGAATAATTTAAACATTCTTGCCTATAATGCAATTCTAAATTCTATCATCTTTGAAGGCATATTTGCTAGGCTTAAGCTCAGCCCTTGTGTAAGTCATCTGAAATTTTAAGTTAGTGGAACATAAATTAATGTGGTTTTTCTCTATTAAAAAGACCAAAAATATGGAAGTGCAAACTGGTGCAACCACTATGGAAACTTGAGTGGAGTTTCCTCAATCTGCTAAAAATGGAGCTTCCATATGATCCAGCAATTCCACTCCTAAGTATCTACCCAAAGGACACAAAAACATTAATTCAAAAGGATACCTGCACTCCTATGTTTATTACAGCACTATTTACAATAGGTAAGCTATGGAAACAACCCAAATGCCTAAAAATAGATGACTGGGTCAAGAAGATGTGGTATATATACTCAATGGAATATTACTGAGCAATCAAAAAAGATAAACTCATGTCATTTGCAGCAACATGAATGGAGCTGGGAAGGATCATGTTCAGTGAAATAAGCACATCAAGAAGATGTGGTATATATACTCAATGGAATATTACTGAGCAATCAAAAAAGATAAACTCATGTCATTTGCAGCAACATGAATGGAGCTGGGAAGGATCATGTTCAGTGAAATAAGCTAGAAAGAAAAATAAAAATACCAGATGGTCTCACTTATAGCAGGAATGTAGAGGATCCAAATAAGGGATCAGGGAAAAAAAACTAATAATAATAAAGTAAAAATCAAAATCAACAGGCAACTATAAACCAGAAACATACTGCAGTGGGGAGAAAGGAGTAGGATCAAAACAAGAGTGGGAAGAGCACAAGGGACCATAGTGATAGTTCACAAGTGAATGGTGGTGGGAATTTCTCGGGGACTATAACCAAGATGAAAATGTATACATTGCACAAAAATGAAAAATGATGTAATATAATATAATAAAATAAAATAAAAAAGGTTGTTGTGATGAGCATTTGAAAAAAAATAAAATAAAAGACCAAAAATAAACTCATTTCTTCCTCTGTTTGGATGTGTGCAGTAAAATGTTAATAGAATACTTGGGGGAAGTATTTGAAAAGATACACTATGATAATAAAAATTAATTGAAAGAGTTTAACATTTATCTGCAAGATATTCTGTTTTCCAGAGCTGCTTCTTTCACATCATCATTTATCAATCAACAAACATTTTGTGTCAGGCATTGGCACAGAATTTGGCAACCAACAATAAAAATATGAGATACCTGGTTTTAAGGAATTTAGAATCTAGTCTGGGAGACAGGTAATAGGTACAGAGCTAAACAGAGTGTGAGGAGTACCCACCTGGGTTGCACACAATGAACTATGGGAATCTACAGAAAAGGCCCCCAAGACAATTTAAATTATCAAGGTTAGGTTAGGAGTGTAATTAGGAAGGCTTCCAAGGAGATTTGGTATCTAAAGTAAGTTACAGAGGCTAAATACATGCAGCAGATTTTGAGAGGGAACGGAGATAGAGTTCCAAGCAGAAGAGGCAGCTTGTATTAATTGCACCTCACCTAAAGGAAGAAAGCGTAGGGACAGGGAAGATATTTAGATAAATGAGGGTGGAATGTGGCTGGAAGACAAATGAGAATCGATGGGAAAGAAACATTTGAGTTCCACCCCACCAATAGCACTAAATCGCATTTTTGAACCTCATTTGTCTTAGAGAATTCCACTTCCAAAGAAACAGTAAATGGCATAACATGCAATTCAAGAGACAGGGATCTAAGAGCAGCCAAAATTCATACCAAGAAAATACTAGTTAATGTCAGGAGGTGCCAAGATATACAACTGGGGACAGAAAATGAATAAAAACTGGGGCAAGAAAATTATGGGAAAGGGAATGAAAAGTACAGAAAGCAGTTAACTGAGCATTCTAATGGTTTCAGATAGTTCCTTGACTTATTTTTCTGTTGGAGGCCCACAGACTATTAAAGGATCTGTGTTGTGGGTCTCAACCTGTGGCGCAAGGGGTTAAGACACAACCTATGAAGCTATCCCCAGCTACTACAGCACGAGTTCAATCCCTGGCCAGGGAGCAACCCACATGGCACAGCAGACCTCTCCTGTCTCACCTGCTGCTCTCCTCAGCAGTGTATTTCAGTCAATCCGCCTGTTCTGTTCCCCACTCTATCTCTGGTGAATCCTCTTACCCCCCACACCTCTGGCCTGTACCCCAGTTCTTGTATGCATAAATAATCTTTGAAAAAATAAAATAAAAATAAAGGATCTGTGATGCATCTGATAAAAATACAGAATATACACAGACTTGGTTACCAATGTGGAGAACTGCTGCCAACTGCAAGTAGGTCCTCAAAAACTGGTCCTCAAAGAGACTGACTCAAACCATTCTTTAAGGAAATAAATCAATCTGAGTTTGTACAGGTCTAAGTGCCCTTGTGAAATAAAAGTGGTGAAATAAAAGTGTGAGTGAGAGACTTAAACTGATATTTCACCTAAAAAGATATTTAAATAACCAATAGATGTATGAAAAGATGTTAATTAGGCATCAGAATATATAAATTAAAACCAAATAATATATCATAAAGGACCATACCTTCCTAAAAGGAACAAAATTCTGGAAAAGGCTGAGGGCAGGGAAAGCAACAGCTATTTTAGACTTCCTGGCCATCTCTCTGACAAAAAAAATAGTGTTAGTAACCCTGGAAGACTATTAATAGCAATTCCTAATGAGGAAGTAAAAAAAACCCAGAATCACACATTTCCCCACTGTACTTAGGGGAACACAGTGCTAATGCCCTCTCAATATAAATAGAACTCTCAGAAATATGATGTGCTTTCTCGTTTATGGAAATTGTGGAAGACAATCATACATTTTTAAGATTATGGTCATATTTACCACTAGCGGATTAAAATTTAAGATCTCACTGATACAGGAGTATCTAAATATAAAGAAATAAAATATGTAGAAAAAAGTGATAATAAGAACTTTGAGGTATGTACTATGCCATTGTTCCACTCTGTGATTTGTTTCAGAAAAATATTCAAGACCAAATATGGAAAATTATAGTCACTCCCTCTTGAATTTGCCTAGGTTAACTTCTAATTCTTCAGCAAGGTTCCTGACACTGAATCCTGGCCCACCTTTCTCTGAAAACACAAAGGGATTTGTCCCCTGGGTTGATATGAATCATACTTTTTCCTGAATGTGGTTTTGGTACTTGGGGCCTGTCTTTTATATGTCATTGCTGGTGAAAGGGAAATCATTGACATGGGATTTATTCTAGAAAACAAACCCCAGCCTCTTCACCTTCTTCCCCAAGAGAAAGCTTAGATAATTAGAAGTGACTAAAGGGGTCTGGATCCCCCATGAGGTAGGCTGACAGGGTGGATTCCATAGACTAACTAGAGAGAATCCCTGATCCTCAAAAAGAATGAGCTCAGACAAAACATTCTTTAAGGAAATAAATCAATCTGAGTTTGTATAGATCTATGTGCCTCTGTGAAATAAAAGTGGTGGTGGTGAAATTAAAATGTAAGAGATTTAGGGCTTCCTCGGTGGTGCAGCGGTTGAGTGCTGGGTTGCAAAGCTGCCTGCAGCCTCTGCAGCGTGCCGGTTCGATCCCTGGCTGCTCCCCAGCCACCGGAGGAGGGTCCCACATGGCATGCAGACCTCTCCTGCGGCCCGCTGCTCCCCTCAGCAGTGTACTTCGGTCCTTCTGCCTGCTCTGCTCCCCGCTCTGGCTCTGGTGAATTCTCTCACCCTCCCGCGCTTCTGACTGTACCCAGTGCATGTATAAATAAATAAATAAATCTTTAAAAAAAAAAAAAAAAAAAATGTAAGAGATTTAAACTGATATTTCATTAAAAAGATACTCAAATAACCAATAGATGTATGAAAAGATGTTCAAATTAATTAGGTATCAGAAAAATATAAATTAAAACCAAATAATTTTCTAGATGGGCTGAAATTAAAAGAACTAATAACATAAGTTGGCGAGAATGTAATGCAAATGCACTGCAGATAAGAATAACAATTGGACAAGCAGTAGGGACTGTGATTTGGTCATATCTATTAGTATGTTATGGATATAAATACATTATACAGACCTAGCAATTCCTAGATATATATCTAATAGAAACATACACATATATATATACCCCCAAACAAGTAAAATTATGTCCATAGCAGCATTACTTACAAAAGCCATAAACTGAAAACAAGGTCGATAAAAAAAAAGTGAATTTAAAAATTGTGTTATATTTACAATAACACGGTTAAGTGAACTAAAATTGTGATGACTGGGCAAAAGCCAGCCATAAAACAATAACAACAACAATAAAAAATGAAAATAGGAAAAGTTATCCATCGTGTTAGAAATTAGAATAATGATTGAGATGGAATAAGTGCATGTGAGAGGATGTGAGTGAAGTTTAGAGGGTGCTGATAATACTTTATTTTGTAACCTGGTGGGCTTATATGGGGTGCTTATTTTGTGAAAACTCATCTAAATAACTATTATCCATACTTTTACTGTATCTAAATCATACTTCAGTAAAAAATATTTATCTTTAAGAAATATGTGGTAGTAACTTGACCCTCAGGTATTACTTAAATAATTCCCTGCTCTTCTGCCATCCAAGGCTCACTTGCCAAATACTATTGTGTTTGCAGTGCAGACAGAACTAGAAGCAGGAGAGAGGACCCTTACATAGTTTGTTATGAGGCTACTTGGGCTCTTTGACCTTCAGGGGGAAAGTGATGGTTAGCTGTCAAATTAACATCTATATTTTTAAACCTTGTATATAAAACAGGAAATATGACTTCATTATATCCCTAAATGAAAGGTCATGCAATGACTTGGTAATGACATGGATGTTGAATCTGTAAAAGGTGAAAATTGCTTGGCACTGTTAAAATACATATAATTCTGCTGTGGCGAGAAAAGTGTCACCGTTTCTCAGAACTAACTAGATAAGAGATGTGTGTGATATCAGGGAAATAATTGGGCCCTGGTGAGATTGAGCTACAGACAAGGCAATCAGTTTGCTTCCTAAAATAATTTTCATGTCTCCAAGGTAACAACACATAATCAGTGTTGGGTTTTCCATACCATCTTTCGCATAGCAAAAAAGTATAAACAGATTGTTCTATCTTACAGATGAGACATTTAAAAAGCTTCAATTGCTGTCTACTTATTTAGTTATGAAATCAAAAACTATTAGATAGAAAGACTGAATCCAGAAGTTGCATATCACCTTCAGGGTCAAGGCAGAAGTGCTCAGCAAGGATGTGAGTTCAGCACGATCTGTTGTGTACAACTTTCCTTTCCTCCCACTTCATCTCTTCTCTATCCTTTCCTAACCCATTTTATCCCCAGTGGTCACTGACCACTTCTTGTTCCTGAATCCTTGCTCTTTCAAACCTCCAAGCTTTGTGCATGTACTTAACTCCTTGAACTGAAAAGTTCATCCCTTAATTTTCTGCTTGGAAAATTTCTATTCATCCTTCAAAGCCTTCCTCAAAGATAAATCACTCTTTCCTCTATTCTAACTGCAAAGCATTTGTTTTCATTGTTGAATTTATGACACTATATTTTTTTTCTTGTCTCCTTTGATATTTAGAATTCCTTGAAGTTAAGGACCATAGTTTATGCATCTCCATTTACCAGCTCCTCTTGTTCCAACATCTGGAGCACAGAAAATGCTAAAGAAATATTTACTGAATGGAACTGAAAAAAAAAATCTTGCATTTTCACAAGCAATTTGCCAAAGAAGAAATTCAAGTGACCAATAAATATATTACAGCCTCCCTGGTTGCGCAGGGGGTTGAGGACAGAGCTGTGAAGTTGTCCACAGCCTCTGCAGCGCGGGTTCGATTCCTGGCCAGCCAGGGAGAATCCCACATGGCGTGGCAGACCTCTCCTGTCTCACCCGCTGCCCCCCTCAGCATTGTTTTCAGTCTGTCTGCCTGTTCTGTTCCCACTCTGTCTCTGGTGAATCCTCTCATCCCCTGCAACTCTGGCCTGTACCCCAGCCCTTGTATGCATAAATATTTTTTTTTAAAGTATATTAGAAAATCTCCAATCTCATTATTATCTCAACATCTGAAATTTGAAATAATATACATTATTTTCTTCCTTAAAGTTAAATGATTAAAAAATAGTATTAATACCCAGGCTGCTGCTAATGCACTCAATGTGGTACTTCTTACCAAGTACTTTTTAAAAGTTTATAAAGTTTGACATGTAAATAGATAACTAGGTGTCTATTCTTGGGAAACAATCCAACAATGTGAGTATATGTGCACAAATATATTTTCAGTGTTATTTATAAACAAAGAAAATGGAACTTAAACAAAGGATTGAATAATAATGGAATAATTTTAATTCACTTAAATAATTGGGATACATCTATCTCTACTATGAAACAGTGCTTCATAATGTGTTTTAATGACAGAGAGAAATGCTTATAGTATAAAGTTACCAAAAAATGTGATATAGCAAAATGCACAAATATACAGTATCATTTCAATTACACAAAGAAAGCTGTCAATTAAAAAGTTAAAGGGAAAATGCGCCAAAAAGATAGCAGTAATGCCTCTAGAGAATGAAATTAAGAAAAAGATATTTTTCTGCTTCCCTATACTTTCCTCTGGTTCTTACATTCCTTAATAATCTGCTTATCAGGAGAGGGGAAAAAAGGATTCCTCTTCCCCATTATGCTTTCTTGTAATAGGGCTTTGGGGTTCCTCAGCCTTGGCTATGGCATGAAATAACTCGAAGGCACATCTATGTAAAGCAAAGAAAAGTTTATTAGGGGCAGAATGACAGTATGCTGTATGCCAGGGAGGAGATATGGGCTGACAGAGTCCTGAGAAGAACAACTGCAAGGGAATGATGGGTAGCTCTAGGCTTTTATGGGGTCCCCAGGCTCATTTCAGGCTCTGTTCCTGTTCTGCCCCCCTTCCATGGGAAGGGAGGTGGCTGCGGAAGGGAAAAGTCCAGCAGGAGTTGCCATGGTGACTGAAGAGTCCCTCAGCAAGTTCTGCCCTTCCCTTGGGAAGGGGTTTTCAGAGAATTGCTTGGCCTATTTAGGGGAATTGCCTCATTTCCCCAAACCAACAAATTTCAATGAACTGCCACCCCCTCCGGGTGCTTTTGGCTCCCCTCAAGCTTTATCAACCTGCCTAGATAGGTTGTGGTGGGGGACTACCTTGTCCCCTCTGGGCGTTTAATTAGATCTTTTAGCATGAAATTAAATCTAAGACCAAGTTGCTCCCAATTTCAAAATAAGACAAATTAAATAAATGATGTTTTATTGTGCTTCCTCGTGTACACTTGTGAGCACTTTTCTTAACCTTGACAGTGGGTTTTACTGCCAAGAGACAGGTCTTCCTTAAGATTTTAGTGCAGCCATTGAAACTCTTCTCTTTCAAGATCTATGAAAAATTACAACATCCTATTTTAGCAGCAAAGATTAAGAGCTATTGACTTTTGTCTCTTCTAGAAACACTTGTTCATTGATTTTTGTGGCCATTACTACAAACACTGTCTTGTCAGGGGCACCTGGAAGTGACTAAGATTTCAAAGTAACAATTCCAGATAAATGTGAGCTTTGAGAATGACCCTTTCATCAGCTTTGGATTCTGTATTGCTTTTGATGAAATTAAATTAAAACTAATGCTAAAATTAAAGCATAGCCAAAGATAAGACTTGGTGGCCAAATTATTTTAAGAATCATTACTTTCTTCCTCATTCTAGGAAAACAATACTTTGCAAATATTTCTGAATGGGGAAAGTGGAAAAACATGTTTTTAGGTCCCACTTGGAACTATTACAGGACCTCAACCCCAAAGAATAGGTCCTTTGTCCAACAGGGTAAGAATTCACTAGAAAGCGCCTGTTGTATTTGAACCAAGTCAGGTTTTGTTAGAGACATTTAAGCATGAGGGAGTCATTTTGGGAAAGGAGATCATAACCCGGCTCCCCAAAGGGAGTTCAGAGGAGATATTTAAATGGCAAGTGGTAATGGATGGGGGGACACATCTTCATAGCATCTTCTGGGTTGGTTACTCCCAGGCATGCTCACCTGGTTATGTTACAACTGCACATGTGAGTTTTCAGCTTTCTCCTTCCAGGAAAGCACTCCCTAGTAAGGATCTAACACTTTTTATCTATCATGGTGCCTCACAGTCAGCATGGTGGGCTAAACTATTTGGATAGGACTAGCCAGTCCATGATTTAGTCCACTTGCTCAAACAGGACTGCGCAACTGATTCTACTGGCTCACAATTTCTTTTACCTAGGATGTCTCAGAACCAGGGAACTAACTGTATATACATTATAACATTTGGGATCACAAAATCCCAGTGAAGTAGATAGCCCTCTGCTCGTTATTGCAGATGAAGAAACTGAGACTCTATGTGTTAAGCAATCACTCAAGGATGTACATCTAATAAAAGGTTGAATAGGGTTTCTGATTTTATTCTCAGATACAGTCTCTGCCCTGTTCTCTATAAACAATCCGAGGTTTTTTTCTTGTGGTTTCCCTATCTATGAGGCCAAGAGGTAAAAGGATTGGTACCTTGTGGAAACCGAAAGGTCACAGAAGACAAGCTAGTCTTCTGTTGCTTTGCCTGTGCTAACCTTTCCAGAAGAAACTCCAGCTTCTTCATGCCTCCAGGTCAAACGAGTCTGGCTCATGTTCCAGCTCTCAAAAGATAGCCTCAATTTAGGTCTCTGGTAATCCACCTCCTTCCTGCACTTTCAGCCCATTGCTTCTGGTTCTCCTATCCCAAGAATTGTATGCCCCACTCCCTTTCCCATCAACTGCTTAAAAAATTTCCTACATTAAAACTGCCTAAATTTAAAAAGAAAAGAAAAGAAGGGAAAAGAGTAGACAAGACCTGGGTTGGTTTCTCTGTTCCTGAGTGAACTGAATCGTAATTCAAATTTGAGTTTGTTTAACTCTAGTGCTTACCTCTCTTTCCTTTTTGTTTTCCAGGAAATACTGTCTATCTGCCTATCTATCTATCTGCCTATCTATCTATCTATCTATCTATCTATCTATCTATCTATCTATCTATCTTACTTATTCTATTTTATGTATTTTTCTTTTTATTTAGGTAACATTAGCTTACAACATTGTATAGATTTCAAGTGTACCTCACAAATGCGTATGTATATTATATATAGCTATAGAGATATAGATATCTCTCACACCATACCCACCACCAGATATTCAATCACCATCCACCCACCATCACTTGCTCTCCTCTATCTATTCTCTCCATGCACCCACCTTCTCCTCTGGAAATTACTACCTGCTGTTAGAGTCCAAGGATTTGTTTTAGTTTTGTTTGTTCATTTGCTTCTTTTCCCTTTATATTCCACAAGTGAGTGAAATCATATGGCATTAGTCTTCCTCCTTCTAACTTACTTTACTTAGCATTATCCTCTCAAGATCCATCTATGTTGTCTCAAATGGCAAGATTTCATCTTTTTTTTTTTTATTCTGAGCAGCATTCCATTGTGTGTGTATATATCCATCTTCTCAATCCATTCATCCTGCAAATAACTCTGACCCTAGTCTTCCTTGCCTTCTAGGCTAGGATGGTGTCTGGGTGCTGGTCTGATTTATGTTATTACTTTCATCCCAGGGCAAGTGAGTCTACTCATGAACCTACTAGGGGCTGGTTCTTAGTCTTTTTCCTTGGCTTTCCTGTGCTCATGTCTCTCTGACGCTAATGTAATAGTTCTAATAGCTCATCTTCACTAGGCTAGATCATAGGGTTGGAGTGCCACATGTTAGGCATAGCCATCCACCCATTGCTAAGGGAAAAGTTCAGTATCTTAGTGATCACTTATTAATAGTGCCTCTTTGCCTCCAGAATGGGGTTTTTCTTCCTTGGTGTGTCTCTCTGCCTCTCTTATCAATCTGGTTGCCACTATTTTATCCTTTGTTGTAGAAGCTCTATTATCTAGATTTTAGGTCTGCTGTGTAGTTTAGTCCATATTTAGGTGTAGATTTGCTGTGATTATGGGAGAAGGTAGGCATATGTTCTTCCTATTTGGCCATCTTGGGCCTGTACCCTGGTTTAAATCCTTTTGTCGATATTTTTCTTTTTCCTTCTGACTTATTTCACTGAGCATAATTCCTTCTAGTGCCATCGTTTTGCCACGTTGCTGCGAATGGCATGAGTTTATCTTTTATGTTGCTGAATAATATTCCATTGTGTATATATGCCACGTCTTCCTGATACAGTCATCTATTTTTGGGCATTTGGGTTGTTTCCAGGTTTTGCCTATTGTAAATAGTGCTGCCATAAAGATAGGGGTACAAGTGTTCTTTTGGATCAATATTTTTGTGGATGGTTTCACTTATAGCAGGAATATGGGGGAACCAAATAAGACATCAACGTAAAAAAAATAATGACAGTACAAAACACAACAGAGCAAAAACAGAGAATTATAAATCAGAGACATATTGCAGGGGAGAAGGAGGGAGAGCAATTAGAGGGCGGGAGGGAGTAGCACAGGGGACTGAGGTGATGGTGCATGTGCTTTGGTGAGGTAAATTCTATGGGGACTACACTTGAGGGGGTAAGGGAAGCAAATATTGTTTAAAAATGAGCAATGATGTAAAAAATAAAAAAATATATAAATAAATCAATCTTTTTGTTGATCCAGGATAGTTGTTTTGTTATTTTTTTAAAAGATGTATGAGTGGTCACACATTGGCATATGACAAGAATTTATGTCTGACCCCATTTCGTATACCACCTGGTTATATAATACTTTTTACATTTCTTTCAAAAAATAATTTTGTTACTGGAAGTTATTAAAGACACAGCTATGTACAAAATATGGTGTGTACAAGTTGGTTACTATAGCATGGGTTGGATTTTAGCATAGAAGCATATGGAGTCCAAAAAATTATGTCACAAAACTTTAATGTTTTATTAAGATTCATTTCCCTTTGGCCACCAGTCCTGTTATTTGTCATACTGTCAGCTACTGAATCTGCTACATGTTGTGAAAAAGAAAGAGACTTAACACTTATAATTGCCTAACCCATAAGCAATCTAAAATAATTTTTCCAAGCTTTAGAAAACTTTCATGTAAGTGAAGATTCCCTTTTATGAAATATATGTAATGTTATTACCAATTAATTGAATAAGCTGGACCCAGGAAAAGGTAGTAGAAACCAATATTCTTTTTTTCCCCCTTTTCTTCAAACCACTGAGTAGTCTGGCTTTACCTTGCTGCTAGTACCATATGTTCCTCAAAACCCATAGCTTTTTCAGTCATACTTATACGATACATGGACAATTCTTTTGTTTTTGTATTTAAAAGCTCAATCAATTCCAGTCTAAAATCACAAAATCTTTCTCTTAAATAATTTATCAAATATTTACTGAAAACCTATTTACCTGTAGTGTTCTATGCTTTTGGGTTACAGCATTAAGTAAATCAGACATAAAACTCTTATAGACTTTACTTTCTAGTGTGGAAATAGACAAAATACAGATAAACAGGCAAACTATACAATATATTAGTGATAAGTACTAAGGTATATACTAAGGGGGCTGAATTTAAGATAGATAAAATGGGGACTTTTCAGAGATTTCAGCATCTCACTTCAAGCTGATTACTTTGCTCTTTGCCTGAGAAAATTGAAGCAATCAGAAGAAAACTTCCACAAACTCCTGCCACTATATCAACTCATCTGTCAAGACCTACATCCATATACTCTGTCTTTTCTCCTAATTTTGAAGAACTATCCATGTTCTTAGATAAATGCCACTCCTCCACCTGTGTACCAGATGCGATCCTTCTTGCCTACTCAAGAGGCATTCTTGATTCATTCTATCTTGTCATCAATTTTCTTTTGCACAGTGGCATGTAAGCAACTCTCATTATAAAAGTCTTCCTTCAGTTCACTTCTGCCTATAGCAACCACCCCATTTTACTTTTTCCTTTTAGAGAAAAATTCCTCCTTTCCTATACTGTCTACTCTCAATAACGCTCCTCTAGTTTTTTCTATAGTTTGTTCATATCTGGCTTCACCATCACTGAAATTGAACAGTCAGAAACAAACTTCATGTCATTAAATATAATGGTTAGTTCTCAATCCTCATCTTCTTCACCTTCATTACCATTTCATAGAGACCATCTGTCTACCTCCTTGAAATACATTCTTCACTTGACTTCCAGGACACCATGCTAGTCTGATTTTCCTTTCACCAATCTGAAAACACCTCATTCTTCTTTATAGTTCTCTCCTCATCAATCCTTCACTGAAACATTGAAAGTCCACAGGTCTTAGTCATTAAATCAGCTATTTTTTCTATTCACACTCTCTCCATGTGATCTCATCTACCTCATAGCTAATAATACCACTAATATTCTAATAACCCCCAAATATATACTCCTTACTTAAATTTTACCTTACTGCATTTTATTTGGGTGGGACATCATTTTTACTTTACATTTTTAGAAGAATTGCTGAAATACAATTGACAAATAAAATTTCCAAAGTTTAAGGTCTATACTATGCAATTACACACACACACACACACACACACACACACACACACGTGCTTTTGTATTGCAGGAAGAGTGGATATCCTTCAGCTTTAAGTTTTAGGTTCATAAATCCAACTTGCTACTCAACAACCCCACCCCTATAGACAACAGACATCTCAAAATTAACATGTCTATATCTGAGCTTCCATTTCCCTCTCCAAATGTTCCAACTAAACTTTTTTTCACCCCAGTATAGGACTGCTTTAGAAGAGATTCTTTACTTTCTTAGTTCTACCTCTTCCTCTCTCTAATCTAGGATGAATTTTGGACATGAAGATAATGAAAGTGGCAGAAAGGTCATACCTGTTCATCATTCATCTCTTGCTCAGTATCTAAAAAAAGAAGACGAGTTAGGAAATAGAAGACAAGACATCGGGGAACCAACCAAGGGGTATTCACATAATTCACAGGAGAAACAATTATGGCTTAAACTAAGGAATAGCATTAGGAATAGAAAAAAGTGGGTAGGACAGTGAGGTTTCCTGGTGTGAGTTTTTAGGAGTTGATGATTGATTTTAAGTAAATGGAAGAATTGAGATAAAGATAAAATGATTTCATATTCTGATTTAGGAATACAGGTGAGCACTGGTGATAATGAGATAGGAAATACATAAAAAACAGACAATTATGGAAAAAGAGGAATAAACGGTTCCATTCAGTCATATTGCAAGCTCAAGTTAAGAAGAAAGTGCTTATGTACTCTAAGTGTAGATGATAATTTTTTTCATGTGAAAGAGTGTATAGCTGTGAGAAAATTAGTCTTCACAATAATATGGCTGGAAGTCTGAAATTTTGCTTTGAACCAAACTAAGCACCATAATGGAAGAGACACTCTTGGAACACAAACATGTACCAGGTTCACAGCACTGATTTTAGACAGCTGGAGGGAAAGTACATGGACTGTTTGGCTCTAATGTTTGATTATAGAAATAAATATATGGGATTGCCTCATCACAGTTCTAATTTTTTAATTCTTACATGAGGTTTCATGATTTTCTATAATATAAACTTGACAGCTTTGCCTTGTAGATACTATCCAGCCCAACTCCATCTCCTACAACTGACTTCTAAAGAAAACAGTATGTATTTAGGGGACTCAGCATATATAAACAAAATAATACTAGTGTCTCTTTCTGCTAACAGCTGTTTGGGGCTTTCAAGGTTTCCCTTTAGTGAAGCTACAGGGAAGCTGAGCTGTAGACAGTTTTGCATCATGAATCATTACCAAAATTGTGAGCTAAATTCTGATTGTAAAATCTTTATTACTGTGATGCTATGACAATCCAAAAAGAACACAGCTGGACTCTCAGAGGACAGGTGGAACTTACAATTTCTGGCTGAAGGCAACTCAATTTTGTAGTTATAAATTGTGCAAATTTAATATGGACATCATTGCAAGAGGATACACGCGGAACCCCACTAGGTTATTATTACAGTGACATTTTCTGGCTATAAAACTCACTTTATGATTAGAATTTAGTGGCATATGGAGACCACCTATAGGGAACCTTCTCTAGACAGAAACTTTCTGGAATTTGATTAGCTTAATTTACTGAAAATTTAGCTTTTAGTCCTATGGTAAACAACAGCACTATTGAAGTCCTACAATTTGGCCCATTCTACATTTCCAGTCTTAACTCTTATCTTCCTCAAATTCACACTTCAAAGTGTTCTGTTTACTGCCCTCTGACTTGGGTGTTCTCTCTCTTTCTCTTTAACCCTTGCATCTCTACTTTATTGAGCCCTTTAAGGTCCAGCTCAACATCCTGATATGTTTAGTTGGATAAAACCTTGCTTAATTTCTAGAGATTGAAGTGATTTTTCACTCTATATTTCTATTCCAGAGTAAATTATAGGAAAATTTTGTAAATGGTAACAGAGTTAGCGAATGTTTGATATATTACTTAGTGTCTCATAATTTTATTGGAAATTTTTTCCTGTTTATGCATTTTTATTCACCTTATGTGTCAGGGTTCCAAAGATGAACCTCAAGTTTGATGATTTACTAGAAAAATTTACAGAACTCAGAAATGGATAGAGATTGAAATTAACAAAACCAAATAATTCATCAGATAGAGCCCAGAAGAAACCAGGTATGAAATTCCAGTTGTCCTTTCCCATTAGAACTGTACAGACAGCAAGCTATTCTCCTGGGAACAATGTGTGATAAACATGCCTAATGCATGATCAACCAGAGAAGCTCTCCAGAGCCTTGGTGTCACAGGCTTTTATTGGGGGTCGCTTATGTAGGCACTCCATGTCTATGGGACAGACACTAAGTACTAGTCTCTAGACTTTTGTCCACTACCCAGAGTTCAAACTGATACAGCCTGACTGGGGTGCCCTGGAGAACAAAAATACGCATTTACCATAAGTCTCATTTTTAGCATGAACTATTAGGCGTGGTGCAAATACTCAGGTATACAAAAATACTCTTTCTAGACAGGATATTTCAAGGGCTCCATGATTGTCTCCCAGGAGTCACTCAAAAGCCAGTCCTTTCTTTGAAATGTACAGTTTGAGTGAAGTCCTTGGATTTACCCCTCTACTACATAATTTGCTGATATGTATTTTATGATCCTTGGGTGTCAGTATGCAGCAGGGTCCATATCTACTTTGTGTTTAGTTATTACACAATAAATATTTTAATTCTTTGCATTATTATATATCCTCTACTCATTACACTTAATAAACTAAATGTATTGTCCAGCTTTGTTATAGCCTGACTATACAGAATAACATGAAGAATGTTGATTCTTGTTCAAATTCTCATTTTTATCATGACACATTTCTATAGACACTTCAGCTAAGATTATATAGCTAGTTATAGAGTGACATCTTTCAAGCAAAAAATGGGATTATGAAATGCATGCATATCATTTTTCACTATAGCACTAGAAATAAATTTGAAATCTGAGCTGTTCTACGAGTCCCAATGTGCTCCCATCTATTTAGAAAAGGGGCTAATGTTTAATACTGTATGTATGTTTTATAATGTATGTCAAATGGGAGTTTATAAAAAGAAAACCCAATTCACCCCCAATTACAAGCAGTCACAGCTATT
This sequence comes from Talpa occidentalis, assembly GCF_014898055.3. Lineage (NCBI taxonomy): Eukaryota > Metazoa > Chordata > Mammalia > Eulipotyphla > Talpidae > Talpa > Talpa occidentalis. Next base: position 27,933,546 of record NW_023604295.1, read on the forward strand.
TTTAAAGTAAAGAAAAAAAAACCAGAATGACTAGATTTAGGTGTACAAGTATACTTTAGTTAAGGATACTCTTATTGAAGAACACCAAACCAGCTTCCAGGCTGGAGAAACAAGACTACTTGTGCTCAGAGCATATGCCGAAGGTGGCAGAACTCACGCTACATCCGGGACAATGCTGTGGGCCCTCCGCCTGCAAGAAAACCATATTCCCCATCTGTCCTGGCAGTTCATTGGGATCATTTGATTTGGGTCAAATCTAATATGTCACCTTCAGTCCCAGCCAGTTAAAAGTAAGTAGAATATATGTGTTTCATAGGGTGGGATTGCCCAACTACTGCTGGACTTTTTTAAATAATAAACAAGCTTTTGTTGTATTAAGTCACTAAAATTTCAAGTCATTTGGCACTGCAGCCAAGTTTAACCTAGCCTTATTATTGTACTTGGGCCATCATATTATTCTGCAATTGGCAATATAAATAGACAAGATGTTTCAACTCTTCAGTTTTCAGTTTATTGAATTATAAAAATGCATGGCTTAGACTAGCTCTCTAAGGATCTTCTCAACATTGGTTAAGAGCAGGAAGCCTGTAGGTTCAATTTCTGATGTGTCTGTGATATTAATCTTTTTGACCTTACTCTTAAAATGAGGATATTAATGTTCAATGCAGATAACTGTTTTCTAAATTGGACAAATAAAGCACATACTAGCCTGCATATAGAAAGATTTTTAAAGTTAATAATTACATCTGCAACAGTAATAATCACATTGTAAAAATTTTACAAATCAACTATAAATTTTGTTTTCTAAACATCAAAGACTCAGCGATGAAAGTGTTTATTGCAGTAAATGCCTACTGATAGGAAAAAAACTTAAAAATTATGACTAACAAAAAAAATAAAAGACAGTAAAGTTCCCCCCCCCCCATTATTTGCCTGCAGTCATGTTTGTGAGAACAAAAAAACTGAAAGAACTATATTCACTATAGTTCATTGACCTCTGGCAGAATTAAGCAAGAAGCAATGTTTTGCTGAGGTGTTCCATGGTGTCAGCTTGATGATAAAGAGAAATAGCAAAAGTTTTCCCTAAAATGTTACCCCAACTATGAAACTTAGAGTCATTCTGAATTTCCTTCCATGTACCTAAAAATGCCTGGTTTCTATCGAAGGAGGAAGTTAATTGTATGTTTGAGGCAAGTATGTAAATATCAACATACAAATTATGTATTATAACATTTTACAAAGCATTCAAATGCTGAACAGATAGTGTGGAAGATGATCTGTGATCCTCTGAGTATCATAGCCCATCTTTTTTGCATCTCCTTCTTCATGAGAGGTGTGAATTCAGAACTATATTTCCCAGAATCCTTAACAATCTGAGTTAGATTCTGGTCTAGCACTAGGCTAGACATGAAAAGTGGAAAGAAAAAAAGTCAGTAGTCTCTGTTGGCAGAGTGAAGAGATACAGGAGGCTAGCAGAGCCTTCTGGACAAACTCCTGAGAATTATCTGCTTTGAGAACCAATTGGAATATTTAAAGTAACATCTGTTTTCCTGATTGGAGCTTAATCAATAACATTTATTATATTAGTTAAGAACCTAAGAACTTTCTTGGAACTACTTAAAATAATAGATTATTAATCAAAAAATAATAAAGTCTATTAAAAGATTAGATGATTTTCAACCTTTTCTCTTAAATCCATTTCAAACTATACTCAAGAATTTTTATTTGATTGTAGCTTAATTCCCTTTTGATGGTATATAATGTCTTTCTTTATCTTTCTCTTTAAGCTTAGTGTTATTTTTTGAACTATTGTATCTTAAAATGAAGCTGGACTTAATGAATACCCACCAATAGCAAATTCAAATTATCTGTTATAAATTGTATTTATATCTTTAGAGAGTCTTAAAGGAGGCTTAGCAGGCTTGGGATACCAAAGAGACTGAATTTTCAAATATTTTCTCAAGGTACTTCAGACCTGCAAATTAAACCAAGAAGCAAGTATTGAACACTTATACTGGCAGTGCTTTTTAAAAATTGAAAATTCAGGGGCCTCCCTGGTGGCACAAGGGGTTAAGATGCAACCATGAAGATGTCCACAGCCACTGCAGTACGAGTTTGATCTAGGCCAGGGAGCTTCCCACAAGGCACAGCAGACCTCTCCTGCCTTGCCCACTGCTCTCCTCAGCTATATGTTTCAGTCAATCTGCCTGTTCTGTTCCCCACCCTGTCTCTGGTGAATCTTCTCATGCCCCCATACCTCTCACCTGTACCCCAGTTCTTGTATGAATAAATAAATCTTTAAAAAATTGAAAATTCAGTTGATAAGAAAAATGCAGGCACAAAAATATTTAAATAAATCTTGAAAGCCATAGTGGATGAAATGTTACAAGGAAATAGAGGATTCATTGCTCACTTTATTTGCCAAAAAACTAAGAGAAGTATAAGGTCTTTCCATGAACAGTTTCTCTGCCTTATTATTTTCCTCTCTAAATATCCCATGGCCCATCTTTAAAACTTCTGCTCAGTGTCTTGTTACAGGTACTAGCAGAGCTGGAACTAGAATGCTTGATATTACAAGTCAGTCAGGTTCATAGCAATAATTGTTCATTAGTGATATAATAAAATTTTCTTGTCTAAATTTCCTTCCTTTCTGTACCTTTTTTTAATGGTATATTGCAGACTCTCTAGTTCTTGTTTAATTATTAATCACAAGCAATGACTGAACAGGCAAGGAATCTCAGTTATAAGTATGAAGGAAAAGTAATCTGTTTAAATAAATTTGGATCTTAGTTAAATATTTTATAAGAAATCATGATCACTCTAAAAAATATTTCCAGCTGGTATGAATGTTATTAAGAGAGGTCTTAAGGGCTACATGTCAACAATAAATGAAGTCAACCTATTCAAGACATAGAAACCATTTGTTAATATCCTCTCTTTTAATTTCTCTTTTGCCACAGTGCTTTTACTTTGGATTTTGAATTGAGTGAGACTTCACTTAATGATAGAACTTCACCCACTGGTGAGCAGCAGATATCACCCTCATTACAAGACAGACTGAAAGAAAGGGTTAAATTAAAAGAGGAAGAAATCAAGAGAGGTCACAAAGTCTATCTAGGTTGCTCCAACTTATCTGAGATCCCATTATCCATAAACTAAAGGCACTTTTAAAAATCTATTATATGCCTACTTATTCGTTTTTAGCCTTAAATGATATGGAATATATTTATTCACTAATTGAGTATGGAGACAAACACAGAAGTTTCTTGAAATTTTTCTCAGTGATATATTCCTCCCACCTGCTAGTTCTGTCTTCAAGTTACAAAAGTAATCCAGATTTCAGGAAGGAGGAAATTGGGCTCAATTCCAACTCTGTGGATCTCACCATCTGGGCAATAAGTAGTTAACTAGATTTGAAATTCATTTTCTCTTATTGGCAGGGGACATCTCCAAGAAAGAGAAAAAAAATATTATATAGTCAAATATTCTTGGAAGCATGCTAAGGACAATGATTCCTAGCAAATAAACTAATATTATTTGCTAGCAGGACAGTTACCTCTTCCATAGGATAACACATTTATTATAAGATCGTTTATGATAAACATATCTGGAATCTATGAATTTCTAAGTATGACTTCCTAGAAATTTTCATATAAACTATGTAAATATCTGAATGTAAAATGGAAATATTTCATAACCAAAACAATTCTTCCTCCGTAAATGACCTAACTGCACATTTCATTGCATCACCCTGATGCAGAAAAAAATTAAAAGGACCCAGACAGGGGAATATTCTATATTTCTTCCGGCTTCACCTATGTCTCATGATTATTTGTAATCCCGGCATTATTGGTAAAACTTATTCCTGGCCAAAATTCTGGTTCTCGGTCCTGATTTGATAATCCAATTCTTTATATTATCTCACCATGCAATTATACTTAGCACATCTCTATCTCTAGCCTTGAGTTAAATGTTGAAAAAAAAAATCCTGGGGTCTCTCTGGTGGCGCAAGGGGTTAAAGCACTGCACTATGAAGCAATCTGCAGCCTCAGGAGCATGAGTTCAATCCCTGGCTGGCCAGGGAGCAACCCATATGGCGAGGCAGACATCTCCTGTCTTATCAGCTGCTCCCCTCAGCAGTGTATTTCAGTCAGTCAATCTGCCTCTTCTGTTTCCCACTCTCTCTGGTGAGTCCTCTTATCCCCTGCATCTCTGGCCTGCACCCCAGGTCTTATATGCATAAATAAATAAATCTTTAGAAAAACTTATATTCTATTAATTTGTAGGACTCAATTCCACCTCTCTAGCTCTGCTCTGCTCTTCTCTGATTTTTATCTTCTGAAATCTTCTCCTGATAAACTTGCTGAGGACCTCCAATTTTATAGGTCCAAGGTTCTCAACTTTTTCTCCTGTCTCTACCAGAGGTTTTAATATCTATAGTCCCAGAGCAATGATTATCAACTTTGTATTTGTAGAAAGACAGAAATGGGCTTATATGTTTGGGTCTAAGAACTGTATCCTCTCCTGAGATTTGTGGGTTCTTCTCACATTTTGAATGCCATGTTATAACCATTTTGGACCCCTGGTATGTTGAATCCTCCAGAGGATTCTGTCAAACTATAGATACTATGTTCTGATGTCTTTTCAACTGCTGTGACTGACTTTCTTCACATCTACATGGTAAGGATAATTCCAGGTACAGCTTTTCTTATTCATGTCCTTCTATGTGGCAGGGATTGTATCTTACAACTAATTTACATCACATATGGTCCACAGAACATATAATAGATACTCAATAATTGTCTGTGAGTAGAGAGAAGATAAAGATGCACACAATTTCTAAATATCACTTATATTCTCTATGCACCAAGTACAGTAAAGGAATATTACTATATGTAGTTTTAGATCTTTAAACGATATCCTACAAATGGACCATCATTTGGGATAAAATGAGATATACGGAGAATCATTGGCTTTATCTAGGCTTTACAGCTGACAGAGTTGAGATATGGAGACAGGCCTTTCTGGGTTCAAGACTCATACTTGTCCATGACACTATAATGCCTCCTTTTGTATTACTCTTTAACTCTCCTTGAATTTTCTCTGAGAGTTAGGGTAAAGGTACAAGAACTATATGAAGTAGATCTTGAAAATTTAACAGCAATAATAATATGAAAAAAAAGATGGTACAGGATTCCTTGAGGAGCAACAGAGGAAAGAAAAGCATGTGACAAATATCACTTAGTGTTAATTTCTTTCCTACTTCATTTAAATTCCTTGTGAAAAGGATCCCACCATTGTTTGAATTGCTTTGTTTCCTCTCCATTGTTTTCTAACACATAATACAAATATTTAATTTCATCATGGGCCACATGGTTTTCATTTGAAGGTTCCAAATTAGAAAAAGCCACATAACTTTAAGACCCATCTTAAAAAAAAAAAATGTTTTACAATCATTTACACTGTAATACTGTCAGTAATGGATTTTCACACTCATATGCAGAACCTAATTCAAAGTCTCCTCAAGTGAGAAGTTTTATTTTTACATTTAACCACTGAAAAGAAAGCAAACTTGGTAGAAATGTTTTCAGAAATGAACATGGAAATATACTGATCATGAGTCAAATAAGAAAGTTTACTTTCTAAAGCAGACGAATGTAGAAATCTATCTGCTCCAGGGGCCTCCCTGGTGGCACAGGGGTTAAAGACAGTGCTATCAAGAGATTGCCAGCCACTATAGCACGAATTCAATCCCCAGCCAGCCAGGGAGTTAACCCACATGGTGCAGCAGACCTCTCCTGTCTCACCCACTGCGCCCCTCAGCAGTGTATTTCAGTAGATCTGCCTATTCTGCTCCCCACTCTCTCTGGTGAATCCTCCCACAGCTCTGACTTACACCCCAGTTCCTGTATGCATAAATAAATAAATCTTTAAAAAAAAAGAAAAGAAACCTATCTGCTCCAATCCTTATGAAGTCTTTGTGCAACACCAATATATTTTAATATCTTGAATAAGCTATATATCTCCGTGCCCAAGAAATATGCAGTATGTACTTAATATTCTTAGCAAATGTTTATCAACTAAACTGAAAATAATATCTCTGCCTCTGAAAGTAGAAAGGAAAAATGGGGAATAGTTTAAGATTTGTTTTTTATAGAAAGATAGTAATTTTAAAATTTTTTAATAAGTTTTGTACAGCTAAAAACTATATTGATGTTGGGAAATAGTGGTCTCACTATAGAAAATTTCTCACTGTACAAATGGACTATGTGTAGTAAAGGAAAAAGCTTACAGAGTTGGTTGGAATGGGAAGTCTTAGTAAAGTGTATATGGAGAAGGGGTAGTTCCTACCTTTGTTGAAACAAAGCAATATCAATTAGCAAGGAACACAATTAGAACACAAATTTCTACTTCCAAATACTTTTCCGCACTAAAAGGATTCAGAACTTTGGAAAATAAGGAAGAGCTCAAAAAAATGGGGACAAGATAAAGGGCCCAGGTACTTTTCTGAAGAATTCTCTCACTGGTCATATCTGGAGCAATGTAAGAATCAAAAGAAAGATTCAAAGTCACTGAATACAATAAATATGCATGAATCCATATTGATGATGATTATAATGATGCAAGATGAGCTGGAAAAGTTGGTCTTTACAGTAGACTATAAGTTAATAAAGGCAGAGAGAACAATGAAGATAGAAAATTATAATATTTATATTCATGATAAATATAAAACCCTGGTTCAGGCAAAATTAATAACTAGCTGCTAAATATATAGCCTTTGAAGATAAGGACTATTGAGAAGAGAAAGAGCCAGTATAGGGTCCAGCACCTCATAGAATATTTTTAATTTTTTTAGCATATTTACACGTATATTTGTAAACATACAAATATTTGTTTGTAGAATTTAAACATATCAAAAGAAAGTCCTCTGAAGGAAAACCTTTGGCTTCCATCCATGAACTGACACAGGAGAAAGAATGAGCCTCTTTTCACAAGCCACACTTTGTAAATCCAATTGCCAATTACCAAGTGGTCAATCTTGTTCTATTACACAATTCAGGCACAGAGCCCAGGATCTCCGAGCTTATCAAGGGCTTACCCAAACACTGGAGGCATGAAATATTACATGGTTTTAAAACATGAAAAGAGGCAAACTTTAAATCTATAATTATTTAATTAAATATGTAAATAAATTGACATGTCACATTCATTCATAGAATTAATAGTCTTCACATTTGAAAACAATTTAAGTTAGAATTTCCTACTTCATTCAGAATTTCTTAGTATTTATAATTCACAATAACATATACATAATTATTGTGAAGCAATTGCTGATATTAATTAAATGAATAACTCAAAACTCTGTCTACTACCACCCCCTCTAGAGTTTCCTTCTAAGTAATCATTTAAGATGGGTGTGATAAGATGGATGGATGAACGCTTCATTTATGCACAAATAAGTCAGTAAAAAATACAACTTTTTAATTTTAAATTATTGTATTTTATATAATTTTTACATCATATTTCATTTTTGCACATGTATGCAATTTCATTTTGGTTATATTCCCTATATAATTCCCACCTCCCCCTTATTCTGACCCTAATCCCTCTTCTCCTTCCCCCAAACTGTAGTGTGTCTCTGGTCTATAGTTGCTTGTTGATTTTGATTTTCACTTTATTGCAATTAGTCTTTTTCCTGGTCCCTTATTTAGGTTTTCTAAATTCCTGCTATGAGTGAGACCATCTGGTATTTTTCTTTTTCTTCCTGGCTTATTTTGCTGAGCTTGATCCCTTCCAGCTCCATTCATGTTGCTGCAAATGGCATGAGGTTATCTTTTTTGATTGCTCAGTAATATTCCATTGTGTACATATACCACATCTTCTTGATCCAGTCATCTATTTTCAGGCATTTGGGTTGTTTCTATAGCTTAGCTATTGTAAATAGTGCTGCTATAAACATAGGGGTGCAGGTGCCCTTTGGAATTAATGTTTCTGTATCCTTTGGGTAAATACCTAGGAGTGGAGTTGCTGGATCATATGGAAGCTCTATCTTTAGTAGGTTAAGAAATCTCCACACAGCTTTCCATAGTGGTTGGACCATTTTGCTCTCCCACCAGCAGTGCAGGAGAGTTCCTTTTTCTCCACATCCTCGCCAACACCAGTTGTTGCTAATTTTTTTAATATGTGCCATTCTCACTAGTGTGAGATGGTATCTCATTGTAGTTTTGATTTGCATTTCCCTGATTGCAAGTGATGTTGAACATTTTTTCATATGCCTGTTGGCCATTTGCATATCCTCTTTGGAGAAGTTTCTTTTTAGCTCGCCTGCCCATTTTTTGACTGGATTATTTTGTTTTTGTTGAGTCTCATCAGCTCTTTGTAGGTTTTTGTGATCAGTCCTTTATCACTAGTGTTATGTGCAAAAATTTTCTCCCAGTCTGTGGGGTTTCTCTTTGTTTTGATTATTGTCTCTTTTGCTGTACAGAAGCTCTTTAATTTGATATAGTCCCAGCATTTATCTTTACCTTCACTATCACTGCTTTGGGTGATGTGTCTGTAAAGATATTTTTGAGGTTCATGTCATGTTTGTTTCACCTATATTGCCCTCTATAGAAAAAAAAAAAACTTCTTTAAGTTGACCAGAAGTTGCTAAACACAAAGGCCCCACTTTAACCCTTACATAATATCTCAAATTCTTACTCTTTTGTTTTGTTGCAAAAAATTCTTCCAAAAGACTTTCCCTCCAAACTGAAAGAGGGGTTTCATGTGTGATTCCATCTATATTTATTTTTCATGGTGTCTATTTCTAATTATAATAACATTATCATGACATAGAGTTCATACGCTAAGGTAACCAGTGGTGGTGATTATATAGCCCAGTTAGACTCTTCTGTTTCATCAAAATACAACTGTGTTCTTGGTTCATGCTTCTTCTGATGGCAAGAACACTACAGCTTTCAGTTTCCTTCCCCTTATTTTGTGTGTTATAAACAGATATTTCCAACCTATATACTTTCACTGGAATTTACCAATGTATTTTATTTACGTATCAACTTTGATACCCATTTCTTCTTCCATGTAATAAATTTCTTTTCTGATCAGTTTTGTCATCTCATAGTAGTCAAAAAATTTCAAAATCATTTTTAATTTTTTTCCAAATCTTATTGGTAAAATATTGACTATGATATGTGAGTATATGCTGATATTTTAAAATATATGACTCAAGTGTGGGCTTCTAAAATTAGAATGCCCGGGATCTATGTAAGTCTTTAAATTGTCCTAACTTAGGAGTAAGCTACAGAGTTCTTAAACTTATTCAATAATTAGCTGAGAGTCTATTATATGCTAGAAACTCTTTTAGGTATTTTCAGGCATACAAATAACTATAAAGCACTACTTATGTATATAATGCTCTTAGGAACTACAGTACAGCTGAGGGGTATGGCAGTGACCTACAAATTATTCAGATCTTTATTACTATTTTTTAGCACACTGTTAAGATACTATCAGAGGGCCTCCCCGGTGGCACAGTGGTTGAGTGCTGGGTTGCAAAGCTGCCCGTGGCCTCTGCGGCGCCGGTTCGATCCCCAGCTGCTCCCCGGCCACCGGAGGAGGGTCCCACATGGCGCGCAGACCTCTCCTGCCGCCCGCTGCTCCCCTCAGCAGTGTACTTCGGTCCTTCTGCCTGCTCTGCTCCCTGCTCTGGCTCTGGCGAATTCTCTCACCCTCCCGTGCTTCTGACTGTACCCAGTGCATGTATAAACAAAAAAAACCAAAAAAAAAAAAAAAAAAAAGATACTATCAGAGCTTCTTCCAATTAGATGGACAATGGGCCTGAGTTTGGATAGTGGAATGTGGGCAGAATTGATGCATACCACCTTACTTGGCCACTAAAACCCCACTTCATGTGAACATTTTCATTCTCTTTTTCTTAAACTGTTAACCTGATTTGGAGGATAGAGCCCTCAGGGATAGTGATTATACTAAAGGAATGAGCCTGGGTTCTTGACAAACTACAGAGCACAGTCCCACTCCCCTATGCCTGTGTGCAGTAAGATGAGCAAGAATTAAATTTTGGTTGTTTTTAACAATGAAACTAGAGATAATATGTTAGAGCAGTTAGCATATCCTGACTGATAGAGGGAGATTAAATTTAACCTCACATAACTTCAATTTTTAAAAACTGCTTAAAAAATACAGAAGTCCAAAGCGCCAGAAATAATTTCAGTTTTAAGGGTGAAATGAGAAACATTTCGCTGTTATCCTAACAGTGAAAACTGCCTGAGGCAATTGAATGTTCCCACCACAAACAAATCTTCCTCTTGTTTCTTCCCTTGTTCTCTACTTAAACGTGTATCTTCCCATGTAATTTTTCCAATTTTCTGAAAATCAGCCAAATACAAGAAGAGTATGTGTGTGTGTGTATACATATATATAATCCATTTATATACATTACCAAAATAGGAAAATCTCTCTTGGTGTAGTTTTAGTGATTACTCTTGGTTGTTCCAGCTACATTAATTTGCAGGGTCTGGTACAAAATGAAAATGCAGGGGCCCTTGTTTAGAATTCAATCCTTTAAATGTTTCCCACATGTCTTGAGCCCTAGAATTTTACTTTCCCAATTGTCTAATTAGGAATGTATTGATTTTATCTTTAGTATCAGAAATTATTTGAAATGCATTGATAGCAACATGGAAAGAACCTGGAATTATGGGATGAACCTGATCCTTATAACAGGAATCAATTTGTTAGAAACTAATTATTTAATAACAAATCTTTAATTTTATAAAGCAGAACATAAAGCAATTTATCCAGAAATATATGAAGTATATACAGTTCTCTTTATTTTCTACAATTATACAGCAAACATATTATTAAACAGGGTTTAATAGTCTTGCCATACTTGTACTAGACATCTGGAGTAAACAGAAACTTCAAGAAATGGAATCTTGGGTGTGAAAATCAGCAGGAAATAGTCCTGTTTCCAGTAGAAAATATGGCTGTTATCAGTACTTTCCAGACAACAGATTTTGCGAGGGAAAAAATGGAAGAGCACATGAGCATAGGCACCATTTGAGAGTAAGAGGAGATGCAAAAAGGAGGAAGGAGAACATGATTCAACTTCTATGTCATATTTTTGCACAGGACTTTTATGGATTGAAATAATATGTCCTAGACTCAAAGAGTAACTTTTTTTGTTTTTAACTGGGGTTAGTTGACAACACCATACAGATTCCAGGAGTACATTTTCTCTCTGAGCTCAGCTCCAATTGTCCATCCGCCACTAACCAGTTGCCTCCCTCTACTCATTCCTTCTCCCTTTTTTCCCTTATGGTAACATCATTCTATTGTCACAATCTAAGCATTTGTTTTTGTTTTTGTTGCATTTGTTTGATTGCTTTTGCTTTTCTCTATATTCCACAGGTGAGTGACATCGTATGTTGTGTTTTTCCTTCAGATTTATTTCACTATCACATAGATAGCCATTTGCTTCTAAGAGAGACCTGTCACAATAATCTGAGTTGTAACATCTTTGCCTAAGACTGGAGTTCCTTCAGGGGAATAAGAAGATACTATAGATATGATCATTAAGAAGACATCAATCTCTTCTTGAACATGCAGCTCCAAGTTGGTATCTATTAGTGCAAAGTGGAGGGAACATTCATATTCAATCTTTAGGATTCATGAATGTAAAATGTGATAATGATAAGTATACATTCTTTATTATTGTGCTTAAGAATCTTAAATATGTGGCAGAGTTCTTTCAGAAAAGACATACACCTGGACAATATCTGTATTTTTCATGTTAATATACTAAAAATGCATCCCTTTAGTCCTGCAGTTTCAAAATGTGAGATACACTATCCATCAACATAGTTCAGTGACATCACTCTTCATCATTGTCATAATTATCCATCCATCAAGTGGCGCATAATGCAAATGGACTCGTTCGCTAAAAATGTAATTCTGCATGAGATGCATACAACCTTTATAAAACACACTTTGAACAACCAAATCAATTATATCAACAGTTGCAAAAATACAATATCATGATTCCTACTTCTCAGCCCATGGAGGGATGGTACTTGAATTCTGAAAAATACTAGTAATTCTCTGGAAAAGCACTCATCAGTAAAATGAAAAGAAACATGTCTCATTTTCCATGGTAGAGAATATTTCTCTCCTTTAGTAAAAACTTTACCATACTAATTCAGTGTTTTCGCAGTACCAGGATTAATTCAACAAATCTAAGTCCTTTGTTCATTTAGTGAAAAACTTGTAATTATTTGTACTTTAATGTTCGATTTATTAAAATCATGTATCTGATAAACAAAAGTTTGAAAACCAATTTTTCTTGAGCATTTAAACATTGATTACAATTTGATTGTTTAGCACAAAATTGCAATTATAATTTAGCATAACTGATTCTTTTGAGTATGTCAAATCCCTGCACATCAGACAAAACAAATACCAATGTAATAATTGCAAAATATGTTTCTAAGTATACAATTAAACTTATTTTAAAATAGAAACACCTTGCATTTTATTCATTTCTTCACCTTGTTTTTATACTTTCTCATTGCACTTTCTCATTGGTAGGTCTTTTTCAATTGTTTTTAAATTCCTTTAATGCTAGAATAGTAGCTTTAAAATTTTTCAAATTTTTGGTCTTCTGACTTAAAGAAACCAGTGAGTTTTCCTCTAGAATACATGCAGCATGTATACGTTTAATTGCTTCTTTGTGGAGTCCTAGAACTTACCATTTCCTTCTTTTAAGGTATTTCCTGTTGATAAAAAATTATGTTAAGTGCTCAACACCTACGGAGAGAAAGCAAATACTGTCCAATAATTAACAATGTAAGAAAATAAATTAACTTAAAAAACTTTAAAAATAATAAAATCTTCACATGATTAAAATTCTATATTTGGGGATAAGCTTAAGAATAATACTTAGAAGGTGATGTTTCTTAACAACATACTACGTAAGAAGGCACATAGATTATATCACATTTTAAAATTAATTCATTATTGAGGTAGCATGGGTTTACAGCATTGTATGTGATTCAGAGGCACAGAATCACACCACCTCAAGTGCATGACACCACACCACACCCATCACCAAGGCATCCACAGCAATTATCTCTCTTAACGGCGCTGAGATTAATCAGTGTTTTTTTTTTAAGATTTATTTATTCATACATACAAGAACCAGGATACAGGTCGGATACGCACGGGATACGCGCGGGAGGGTGAGAGGATTCACCAGCGACAGAGTGAGGAACAGAACAGGTAGACTGACTGAAATACACTGCTGAGGGGAGCAGCAGGCGAGACAGGAGAGGTCTGCCACGCCATGTGTGTTGCTCCACGGTCAGTGGGGATTGAACCGGCACCAGGGAGGCCCTAATCAGTGGGTTAAGAGATTGACTAGTCAATTCCCTTCATAGTAATGTTTTCCATTAACATTTCACATAAGAATGCTAACATCCATTAATGAGAATTGCCTAAATAATTTCTTTCATTACTGTTTGCAATACTATGATTCTATAATTTTCTTATTCTTCTGTATTAATTAGCAAAAATCTTTTGAATTCTTTTATTCATAGGTCAAGGTGGCAAAAACTGAAATAGAACTTTCCAAGAAAGGCAGGACAAATGCATAATTTTTTTCTTTTTAATTGTCAATATTGAAAGTTATGAGTTGATATCCTATCACATTCAAGAATTTCCAAAGAATTTGGTATGTTTCTCATTATTCCTCCTCTTCCCGCTCTTAAGTACCATTTTCATCCTCCTTCTCTTCCTTAAGTACCATTAGACACACAGCTTTTTAACATGTAATATGATCTAATGAATTATAGTCCTAACTGTAATTCAGAGTGTAATATGAAGTGTCTCTTTATACGTATTAACTCCTGTTTTCCTTTGACACAACTCCATTAGTCACTGATTTTTACTTTTTGGCAGAATGAGACATCACAAGTTCATTCCAAACATTTTTTGCCATAAATGTAGAATCAACTATCTCTCCCAAAGAGCTCCAATTTCTTTAAGGGAATTTCAAGACGCCGACGTAGGTATTCCATATGCTTATGGATCCTAGGTTGTCAAAATGCAATGCCTTTTAAGTGGACAAAGCTGAGTATATCTATCTTTTATATGAGGACTAAAAAAGTCATGAATTTTCTGGCTAATATTTCCAATTTACATTTAAAGTTGCAAAATTTTTACTTAATTAATGCTCTATCTGAAAATCTGGATTCCTAACATGAATACAATTATTTGTTTTTCCTTATAATATACAAATATATCTGCATATATTAAAAATAACATTGTTGCTATTATCATTAACCATAAAACTATTAACTGTAGGATAAGATTTCTTTGTGCTTCAGCGTCTATAGTCAAAATTCTGCATTTAAGTTTAGAGCAAGTATTTTCTCTGGATAGATACACTTTTTAATTCTCACTTGTCAAGATTTATTATAATTCATTGTCCTATCCCATGGCTTTGATTTGTGTTGGCATACCTTATTAAATTTTTGTTTATCAGTATTGTTTTTATATATAGAGCCATTCAGAAGCTGTATGCCCCCAAAGATGGGGACTGTGCAAATCTTAGCCATTTGTTCTCTTCTTCAGCTCATGGGACCACTTTGTCATCTTGAACACACTTTTAGGCTCCATTCCACCGTGGTTATTGTGTGTGATCACTGATGCTAATTCACAGCTGGATTACCTTTCTGACTGGCTATCATGTGTGTCCACCAGTACTAACCAGTCTTCAGTGTAATTACCATTTTTTAAATTTTTTTACAGATTTTTTTTTAAATTTTGAAACATGAATTTATAAACATTCTAATAACAAAACTTGCTATGAGAGTTTGTTATATACTGAGATACAGAGCTAATATGATGAACAACAGATACTTTTTTTATCTGTAGCTATTTAATTTAAATATTTTCATTTATTTTTAATTGAGGTAATATTATAATAACCTCATCATATATGACCACTGTAGTGCACCCACCATCTAATGCACCATAGTCCATTGTGCTTCCTTAATTACTACTTTCATCAGGACTGTACTCACAGTTCCCTGTGTTTGGATGGAAATAAATATCTATACATGCTGCATTAAACAGATGTATATTAAATAGAAGTGATTCACCCAAATATATCTGTATTTCTATTTTTTAAAAATAAATAAGATGTAAATATGCTTTATTCCATTCACTCCTCTTTTGGGGATGCAATTATGTTTTAAATACTTCATATTACTTAGAATTCATGACCTTACACCGATTCAGCTTACTACAATTAGTCACAACTCTCATCACTGCTATTTTAATGCTTTATTATTACAACTTTGTCTTTTTAGAACTGCCCAAATATCTTTTAAAATGTCCTTGTTAGGGAAAGAACAAAAGGTTCTATTGTGGAGGACTAGGAGTTCTTTGATGGTGGGCGAGCTGTGGCAACAATGCCTGTACTGGGGATCCGACCCTTCTATGCGACATTGTAAACCAATATTAACTCAGTAAAAAATATTTAAAAAAATAAAATGTTCATGTTCTCTGGCAACAATAATGTTTTACAGAACTATGAAAAAAAACTTGCCCTTAATCCTGGAATAATGGGCCTCCCCGGTGGCACAGTGGTAGAGTGCTGGGTTGCAAAGCTGCCCGCAGCCTCTGCAGATCCTGTTCCATCCCCAGCCACCAGCCAGGGTCCCACTTGGCGCTCAGACCTCTCCTGCCACCCGCTGTTCCCCTCAGCAGTGTACTTCGTCAGTCTGCCTGCTCTGCTCCCTGCTCTGGCTCTGGTGAATTCTCTCACCCACCCACATTTCTGACTATACCAAGTGCTTGTATAAATAAATAAATAAATCTTTAAAAAAATAAAATGAAATGAAAACTGGAATAAGCCAACTTACAGGGCTTGGCATTCTTTTTAGAGAATAATGTTTGCATCAGATACTCTTTCCTTGCATTTACCATTTTGTTTTTCTCTGGCACCATTTCCAAAATGCTATCATTCTGCTTTTTTGTGTCTGAGGGCTTATTCTGGTGGCTGTATTCCAGTTTCTGATTGGCAGACTGGAAGTGGAAGGGAATTGACATCACCTGGGAACAGACCTCAACTAATGACTCATGGAGTTGGATATAAATATTCCAACTTCCTTATCCACAGGTTAGATAATACTGAGGCTTTCACACTGACTCCCAGAGGTCCAATGTTACCCTTTCTCAGCAAGATAATGTATCCTATACCAGTTTTCTTTCCTTCTCTATCTCATATTTTTATCCCTTTCTTTGCACTGGAATCTTTGCCTCAGTATCTGTTACTGGAGCAACCTAGCTTACGTATTAAGAGATCAAAACCTGGGCACCTGAATACTCAGGGTGGACAAAAAGTTCTGCTGGGTCTGTAATAACAGAGCCAGAAAACGTATGTCTTTCTTCACTGATTAAATTTGATTTTGTTTTTCAGTTTAAACTTTTGAGTTGTGAGACTACCTATCTTACAGTATGTGGTTTCACTGACTGAAAAGATTTCCTTATTAACAAAAGGTTGTTAATAAATGTCTGATGGTGCCAATGTGATGCTAATGATAGAGATAATAACTATAATCTAAAGAACTGAACTTTTTCAAAGAATTCATTTAAATTTAACTAGCATTTATGGAGGACTTATGTGTCAAGCACTGGGCTAAGAGTTAGGAACACAAGTGAAAAAGCTGACATTAGAAAATAAATTAGATATTTGCCTGTCAAAAGTGGAGAATTAAAAAGACCATGTGTTGACATTTATAATCCTATAAAGGTCACATTTTCACAGAAGAATGGTTCTTTTGTATTAAGAAAAAAGATGACTATTTGGGAGAAAAACAATAGTGTTATTTTTTTCCATTCTTAGGGGTAACTTGTGGTTAGGGATTTTCTAAGCCTGACTCAAATCTTTTGAAAATCCTCACGAACTTTAGAAAAAATATTTTTTACATAAGATACTAAATGTAATTCATTATCAATAGCAATGCATGACTTCCATTGGCATTTCAAAAAATAAAATGAAAACGTGTCAAGAGTGTCTTAATCTTTGAGAATTTTATATTTTTAGACTGCTGAGAGGCAAGTTTAGATATCAGCTATACTGAATTGCATGGTATGTAGGGCAACTGTAAATTCAATGTTGGGGTAGATATAGATATGAGCTAATTTTTTCATTTATAAGGAGGAAATCACACATTTCTTCTATCTTACTTCCAGTTGATACAGAAAGGAATAGTGTATCTAACTCACTGACATTTACAATTCTGATTACATGAGAATGAAATGACTATAGAGAAAAGGGTCCTGGTTTCCTTATTCTAGTCTTAAACTTCTTTTCAAATCTATAATTCTCCTCTTTATTGTATATTTCTGTGGTATTTTTCAAAGAAGCATCACATTGCAAAAACATTTTGATTCCTCTCTTTCATTTCTAAAAGATATTCCTGATGCCTGATCACCCTTACTTTCCAACTTTGGGAAATAATATATTTTAGTAACAATTTAAAAAGATCTTTTCATTTGCCATTTTTTATTGGGTTATTTGTTTTCTATCTGTTGAGTAGTATGAGTTCTTTGTAGATCTTGGACATCAGCCCATTGTCAGATGTATGGTGCACATATATTTTCTCCCATTTAGTAGGACATCTTTTTGTTTTAATGATAGTGTCTTTCACTGTGCAGAAGCTTCTTAGCTTGATATAGTTATGGTTGTTTATATTCTCTTTTGCTTCTCTTCCTGTTAGAGAAGAATCCACGAAGACATCACTGAAGCCTGTGTCATGGAGTGTTTTGCCTATGTTTTCCTTCATGTATTTTATGACTTCAGGTCTTACAACCAAGTCTTCAATTAACTTTTGAGTTAATTCTTGTAGTAAGTATGAGATTGTGGGTTTTTTTCAATCTTTTGTATATGGCTGTTTGTTGAAGACACTTTCCTTTCTCCATTATATACATTATTTGTTGTAGATTAACTGTCCATATTAAGTGTGGGTTTATTTATGGGCTATGAATTCTACACCATTAATGTGTATGTCTATTTTTATTACAGTAGCACATTCTTGATTACCATAGCTCTGTAATACACATTGAGTTCTAGGAGTATGATACTTCCATTCTTCCACTTTTTCATCAGGATGCTTTGGCTTTTCAAGATCTTTTGTGATTCTCTATAAATGTCAGTAATATTTGTTCTATATCACAAAAAATTCCATTGAAACTTTGATGGGGATTGCATGGAATCTATATATTTTATGGGTAAGATTACCATTTGGACAATATTAATTCTTCAAATACATAAGCAAGGAAGATCTTCTCATTTCTTTATGTTTTCTATCTCTTTGAACAATATCTTAAAATTTTCATTGACCAGATTCTTCACCTCCTTTGTTAAGTTACTCCTAGGTATTTACTTAATTTTGGCACCAACTGAAAATGGAATTGTTTTCTTGATTTCTTTCTCTTCTATCTCATTATTTGCATATAGGTACGCAAGTGATTTTTATAAGTTTTTTGTAACCTGCTACTTGGCTGTACTAATTTAGTGTTTCAATTCAATTTTAGTGGCATTCTTAGGGTTTTCTATGTATATCATCATGTTATTTGCAAAGAGTGACAGTTTTACTTGTTCTTTCCCAATTTGGATTCTTTTTAAATCTTTCTCTTGTCTAGTTGCTCTAGCTGGGACTTCCAATACTATGTTGAATTATGGTGGTGAAGGCTTTCAATTTAGTGGAAAGCTTAATGGAAAAGTTTGCAATTTTCACCACTGAGAAGGATAGCTGTGGTTTTATCAAATATGGCCTAACGTAAAACATACTTTGGGTATGTTTTATCTATCCCCATTTTTGAGGGTTTTTATCTATCATAAATATAAGCTGAATCTTATCAAATGCTTTCACAGCAGTTGATGATCATATGATTTTTATCTTTCATTTTGTTGATGCGACACTTCTCCAAAGAAGACATACGGATGATCAATAGGTATATGAAAAAATATTTATCATCACTTATGACCAGCAAAATGCAAATAAAAACCATAATGAGATAACACCTCACACCTGAGAGAATGGCCCATATCAAACAGGCCAGAATCAACAAATGTTGGCAAGGATGTAGGAAAAAGGAATATTTTTACACAGTTGGTGTAAATTCAGACTGACCCACTCCCTATAAAAAGCAATAAGGATATTTCTGAACTATTAAAAATAGATCTACCATATGATCCAGAAATTCAACTTATAGGTATCTACTTGAAAAATGCAAAAACATGAATTCTAAGAGATATGTATTCCTATGTTCACTGCAGCACTATTATCAATAGCCAAGTTGGAAACAATATAGATGCCCAAAAAGAGATGAATGTATTAGGAATATATTGTATATGTATACAATGAATACTATTCAGCTATTAAAAAGATTAAATCTTGCCATTTGCAACAACATGGATGGAACTGGAGGATATTATGCTAAGCAAAATAAGTCAAATGGATAAAGACAAATACCATATGGTGTTATTTATACATGGAATACAGAAAAAGAAAAGCACAGGTCAAATAAACCCAAAGAAATAACCCTCAAAATATGACTATTGAATTGAGGCTAGAAGAATGGGGGGGGGAGCAAAGAGTGGGGCAACATACTGTGATGGAGAACTAAGAGTACCTTGATAGTGGGTGGGGTAAGATGGTATGTATCTGAAGGGTGTACACCTATATTTCTGAATTATATACAGCACTGTAAACCAATGTTACTTCAATTAAAAAAAATTATCCCCTTTTCCCAAAGTGATGCATAAACATTCGGTTTAAATAAATTGACATTATGCTGATGCAATTTAAATATAATAGCAACAAATTCACATGCCAATGCATAGACTGATTTCACAGAAAATATAGTAGTTTTGTGTTTTTATGTTGTTAGTCAGCAATAGAGTATTAAATATCTTGTTTTTTGTGGGGTTTTTTATATGTTTATCACAGTGACTTAATGATGAGTCTATACCTAATGTCTTAGTAAATGTAAATGTAACTGATATTACATATTCACTACAGAAATGCAGAAATAAGGGAGTAGGAGAAACATTTTGCTATATATTGATATGAGTATCAGTGCCTCATCTTTATATATTTGCTCCTTTCTCCTTGCATTACTTCCTTTTGCTTACACAGAACTTATTTTCCAGAGCAGTTTTAGGTAACAGTACAATTAAGTGGAAGATACAAACATTTCCTATATACTCCCTGTCTATCCTTTTTGCTGGGTCCTGTTCTGTGTGATCAATCCAATTCCTCTGCTCTGAGTTTTATCTGGGTCAATGGCATGTTCCTCCCTTTTCTGCTTTCTGGCTAGGTCAGCAACCCTGACATTTGTTTTCCCTGCCCCAGAATACTATCTCCATGATTTCTCTCCACCCTCCTTCTGTCTAATGATCCATGAATCTCCTCTGCATCTCCCCAAGTGCACTCTGTGTTGGTCTCTGGGGTTCAATGGGGTCCTTCAGTCTCAAACCAAACTGTGGGACTATCTCAGTGGTGCCTCTTTCTGCCTAATTATTCAGTTTTCATAATTCTTAGCATGTGTATGCATGTAGCTATCCCAGCTATTCAAAAAATTCTCTTCTAGACATATAAACTGAATATCTATGTAAGCTAGGCTAATTCACCATAAAAAAGAGCACTTTCAAAATTTTACTTTCTACAATTACAAAATGCAGTGAAAAAGTCAATTTCTAGCTGATCCAATGAGTTTATGTGCTTTTAGTTTTAATCTTGTTCAGTTTCACCTTTAGTCTGTCATCCCTAAAGAAATTTTTTGGTCAGTCTACAAGCAGTATATCAATACTTCTCCCCTTCTGATCATTAGTTGGCCTTTCTTTAAGGTCCATTTATTAGACTTTTTTATAATAGTCAGGTATATGTAGACAATTGCTTTATCCAAGAGTTAGAACATCTTCAGTAAGAAAAACTAAGGAAAAGTGGAGTGTGTAGAGAGAGACGGAAAACTGAATCTACATTATTTAACACTGGTAATGTCTAAAACTGATCAATCAAGAATATCAGAATGTTATTCAAATATATCAAAGTAACACTACAGGACACATGTATAGAAGATGGCTGCCTCTTAAAAAGGACAAGGAGAAAAGAATATTTGAATCAGGTACTGTTATTATAAGTTCCTTAGTACCTTTGTATCTTTTAGACTATGTACATACTTGTTTGCTAACAATTAAAAGAAATAAAACTGGCATAGTGAAAGTGGAGAAGAAACTCATCGGTTATTTTTCTGCCAAACAAATAGATATTTTAGCATGTGTACCAATTGATAAGATTATTCAATGCATTTAAAATAATACAGATTCAAATTTAAAAATGTATTTTTACTGTCCTTCTTATAGTTTTTTTATCTTAACTTGAAAATATTAGATAAGACAAAATTTCTAAAGAGAAACTTCATTGTATCTTTTTCTCTGCAGAAAAATATTCACCTAGCTCTCAGATTTTTGTCTTATGCCATCTCTTTATAAAAACACAAACATTTGCCATTCACCTCCCAATCTTATAACTCATTTTCCATAAATCCATTTGCTTCTGCAGAGAACCCCAAACAATTAAGTACAATTTCTCCTTATAGCTATATTTATTTACATTTATTAAATATATTTTTAACATATCTCCCAATTAACTAAGCTTATTTAAATGCTTTTAAACTAATCTTCACTATAAATTCTACCAGCTTGCTCCATGAGCCATAACTGTCTTTCCTTCATCATTTTTGATCAGTGAAAGTACTTTGTAGAAATGGTCAACCTTTATTCATATGTCCATGTAATGTCATGCCTCGTCAGTTTGTTCCCTTTGTTCGGATCCAGGCCTACCTGGCCCACTTCTGTGCACTTTAAAGCCTTTGCACACAGAGCACTGACCTCAACTCCTGTGACAGTGCCTATCAGTCCTCTGCCATGGGCTAAGAATCAGAATAGTGTAAACTGTCACTCATCCATTATAACCTCACAGTAGGTAGCAATAAAGAATCAAAACAAATTAACCTCCACCATTATATGCTGCAACACACTGTCCAGAAGTTTGTTCCTAATCTCCTTTTTTCATGAAATTTAAAGACAGCATGACACTAGCAGAACAAACCACTTCACCTTTGTCCCCACAGCTAAAAATACATGTCCCAAATGTAGGTTTACAGTTGAGAAAAAGAACATTCTTTCAACTGCAATGGCTGAATATTTTAAGACAGCAATACTAGTCCTAAAAGTTATAGGCTTTAAACATGAGGTCAGGTGAAAATCCTTCATAAAATAACAATTTTG
Organism: Talpa occidentalis; assembly: GCF_014898055.3. Lineage (NCBI taxonomy): Eukaryota > Metazoa > Chordata > Mammalia > Eulipotyphla > Talpidae > Talpa > Talpa occidentalis. Next base: position 27,955,924 of record NW_023604295.1, read on the forward strand.
ATTAGAGAAATACCAGTCTGAGCTTTGAAAATGCAATATATGAAAAAACAAATTTATAAATTAAATTGGGTATTTCTATGTAATATAAAAGAATTTCATTACTTGGGAATCATTACTTCAAATTTGTTTTTGAAAATCAATTCCCAGGACATTTAAGATTTCCTCTCCTTAGTTCATTGACCACACTAACTACTTTTACCAAGAGAATAAAGGACAGAGTATTTTAAATCTATTGTGAAGCATCGCTAATTAAGGGTATTTAAAAAACAATTCCAACTGTCAAAGTTCAATTTCCACACATTTAGGAATGGGACACACAAGTTATTGTATAGAGCAGAGGTCACAGATTTGCCCAAAAGCAGATGACTGTTTTTTTCCCCCTTATTTTTCCATTCCTGGTTTTGTTTTACTTTTTTGAGATAACATTTAAAATTTCAGGGTTATCACATAAAAATCTGGACTCCTGGCTTCTCCCCAGAAAAATCAGAGGATCTAACAACTTTCATTTTAATTTGCATTAAGCAGTTAGAGTTGAATAGCTGAGTTCTGAGTTTTCTAAGCATCATGAATACCTCAGTTCTTAAAGCTCCCTTCATGCATAGCCCTCTTCTATGCTAGATTCAGCCAAATTCACTCACTTAAATATCTGCTAAATAACTACAGATACTTTTATTTGATTTTGGAGACTTGAGTTTCCTAAGTAAACCAGTTACTGTGCTTATTGCTTAGTTATAGAGAACAATCTTAATGGTTAAGGAAGTGTTAATAGTCACAAGAAATTCTATTTAATGGTTAATTACTTTTCATCAACAAATAGTAATTTTATATATATATATTTTTTGTGTGTGTGGGGGGGGGGACCCTCACTGGTGGCTGGGGATCAAACTGGCATTGCAGAGGCTGTGGGCAGCCTCGCAACCCAGCACTCAACCACTGAGCCACGAGGGGAGGCCCAGTAATTTTATATTTAAATGAATAATGGCAGAAAAAAAGAGCTCTTGTGTAGAGAATAAATAAACTAGTTTATTGTAACTTCATTGAAAACCAAAATTAACTAAAGTTTTTTCTTTGACTATTAGGGCTGCTATAAAAAATTACGATGAACTTGATGTGTAAAGGAACAGGAATTTATTCTCCCACAGGTCTGGAGACTGAAAGTCTGAAATCCAGGAGCTGGTAGGGCTATGCTCCCTGGCAGGGTCTCTGGAGAATCCTTCCTTGCCTTTTCCAACCTCTAGTAGGTCATGGTGTTTTCTTGTTGCTGGTAAAGAGATCATTCATCCCCTTAATTACATGTACAAAGGCTATTTCCAACTAAGACCATATCCATAAGTGTAGGATAATGGAAGATGGGGTTAGGATTTGTACATCTTTTTGACAGCTATAATTCAACAAATGACATATTGATTTTTCACAGATTTAAAGAAATCTGTGGCCCATTTTAAGTATTAAAGCTCCAGTCACTTTCTAATTTAAATTCAAGTTATGAAGTTATGCTATAAAGTTTTCCTTTGGTTTCAAAACTAGGGTCTCTGTTGAGTTATAATTAATTGCAAGTAAGAATCCAATCCTAAACCACAAGAATAAACTGAAGAAGGTTTTACAATTCAAGCCACAATTTTTAATTCAGAGCAGTCACCTCTTTTCTCTTTTTGACCAGGGTTTCTCAAGATGGGCATATGACTCCAACAAAGGATAGAGTAAAATAAATAACTTTGATTTCATGAGAACCAACTCAAATATTCAGGAATTTTGAAAATGAGCAGTATATTGAAAGCGGCTGCCATGGGAGTATTCACACCACAAAACTTGGCAAATGTTTCAAGTCAGGGGCCCTCCTCCCCAGAGAGTCAGTTGTTGAACAATTATTATTACATGCCTGTTCACTATCAAAACCACCACTGGTGATCTGGTGGTTTCAGAGGAATAAATCATTATTTAGCGTGCTCACCTACACTTCATAAATGTGAATGCAGGACTTTTTACTGCCCCCAAATATTGCTTCTTATCATTATTTTCTTAAGTGATCTTCAGGAGCATTAAGGATAGCTACAGTCAAAGTCAACACAGTAAATAGTCGCAGCTAATGAATTTTCACATCATTTACCTAAAGTTGGCTTTTAAAATTCATATTATAATATTACACTATATCCAAGAAAATAGATCAGTGGCTCAAAGTACTTAAGAAAAATATAAAAGGACCCAAAAAAAGGCTAAAAGAAATATTTTAGTTCAGACGATCACCCTAAATATGAAAAGTATTCCAATACAAATGTAGAAATTGAGAGTGTGTGTGTTCTAATGAAGATTTTATATGTATAACAATTATTTGCAAATAAAAAACATAACTACAAGTATAAAAAAATAGACTTTGTTGGTAAAGAGATCTAATAATCTCTTAATCTCTGCCCTCTGTTTTGTGTTGTGAAACTATACGAATATGATACATGATGAAGAAGTTCAGTTATTTTCAGAGAGCACAGTGACCTTTCTAGCAAACAAATTACATTTTACCAGAATGAATGCATATAGTGTTTTTAGCACAAAATTGATTAACTTTGTTATCAACTTTTGTTAAATTTGTTAACTGACTTTGTTAATCAATTTAAAGAGATGTGGCCAAAACCACAGAGGCATTATCCACAGTTATATTCCTCATAGGGAAAAGGAGTAAACATTCTTTTATTACTGAGACCCTTGCTAAATTAGCTACAAATTTACTATCACATTCACAGGGAAAGCAGAATGAGCTGTAGGTAAAATTTTGTTATCAAATGGAAGTGTCAGATATCATTTAATATCAACTACATACAATGTTGAGGAGTCCTGTTTTGGTGTGTGTATGCAGATGTGAATGGAAATATAAAAATAAACCAAGTAAATAAGTGAATTAAATAGTTGATATTTGAACAGTTTTTTCTCTACAGAAATGACAATGTCATATAGTTCCACCTAACATTTCAGAAGATGATAAATATGAAAGATATAAAGAATAGAAAAGGGAGAGGGACTATGAGGTGGCATAGGGTAATGGAAAGAGCAATGAGAGGTGCAGAAAGGCTTCCCTCACAGAAGCTTGTTAGTGAGCTCTACAGAGAAAGTGGCAAAAAAATTGCAGGACTGGGCCTCCCCGGTGGCGCAGCGGTTGAGCGCTGGGTTGCGAAGCTGCCTGCGGACTTTGCGGCGCCGGTTCGATCCCCGGCTGCTCCCCGGCCACTGGAGGAGGGTCCCACATGGCGCGCAGACCTCTCCTGCCACCCGCTGCTCCCCTCAGCAGTGTACTTCGGTCCTTCTGCCTGCTCTGCTCCCCGCTCTGGCTCTGGTGAATTCTCTCACCCTCCCGCGCTTCTGACTGTACCCAGTGCATGTACAAACAAATAAATACATAAATAAATACATAAATAAATAAATAAATAAATAAATAAATAAATAAATAAATAAAAATACATGCCTCCCTTTAAAAAAAAAAAATGCATTAAAAAAAAAATTGCAGGACTATTTTTCCCACCTAAAGGATTCAAATTGCTGAAATAACTTCAGGCTCACATGAAGTTTTTAAAATATGTGCAAGATAAAAGCATTGCTTCATAAATTCATAATATCAGGAAAGATGATTTCTATTATTTCAAGTGGCTTGCTCAAGCTCTATGTCTCAAAGACATATATCCTGCATCTTTAATAATAGCTTGTACTTATCACCTTGTGCCTTAACCCACAAAATGTTGATAGTGAGATTGGGAATGTCGGGATTTCTTGAGACCTAGTGGTAAGATTAACATGACTGAAAATAGTCCAATGCTTGCCATAAAAAGAAGTTGGGCTTGATTTTAAACCAACAGGATATGGGTCAAATATGAAAAGCTGTGTGCTACCAAAAGAATGGATTGTAAAAACATTGACTACATCTCCCAAGTTGAAGTTTTCAATGTTGGTATCTGTTAACCTTGCTACTTAACATCTTTCAAAATGCTCAAAGTAGACTTCAGTGGAAAATTTCTTCATATTTCTGGATCCACGTGCAGGCTGAAAATCTGGAACTATATGACAGTGCCAACAAACACTTGCTACCATTTCCAAGAGCCTATATAATTATGATGAGAGAATTTCTAATTTAGCAGAAATAAGGACAAAGAAAAGGAACTAATGCATATAGAATATGACCTACACTTCAGCCTTCATACTGACTAAATATAGCCAATAAAATATTGCAAATGGATAATCCCTCTCATAGACATAAGGAAAAGTATAGCTCCTGGTTAAGGACTTAGGCATCAAAGTCTGGGTTTGCATTCTGCTTCTGCCATTTCATGGCCTTGAAGATGTTAGTTAACCTTTCTGTGCCCCAATTTATATCTGGGAAAGATCAAAATAATGCCACCCTCACAAGGTTAATGTGACTAGCATGTGGGTTAATGTATGTTTAAAAGAAAATGAGTCTGATATGCAATAAAGTGCCTTAGTACCTGGTATACAATAAGAGCCATGTAAGTAAAAATACCCCTGAGGTAGTTGTGATAATTCAGTGAATGTGGAGATGTAACAAAAAAGAGAAGTAGCACATTTGTGTGTGTATGTGTGTGTGTGTGCATGAAAACCTATTATAGCTTAAAGACTATACATATCATTCAGTCTGGTATAGAAATATCTAGCCAAAACTTAATATAATCAGTTCAGCCTAAAGAAAATAAAGGGTCGGGTCTCCCCAGTGGTGCAGCTGGTTGAGCGCAGCACTGTGAAGCTGCCCTCAGCATCTGCAGCACAGGTTTGATTTCCGACGGCCAGGGAGATACTCACATGGCGCAGCAGACCTCTCCTGTCTCACCTGCTGCTCCCCTCAGCAGTGTACTTCACTCAGTCTGCCTGTTCTGTTCCCCACTCTGTCTCTGGTGAATCCTCTCACCCTCCTGCACCTCTGGCCTGTAACCCAGTTCTTGAATAAAGATAAATAAATCTTTTAAAAAAAAGGTCAAAGTAGAACTTTGTCATATAAAAATAAACAAAGTGCTTGAAAATAGCTTTTTCTGTTCCATAAACATTCCCTCTACCCTTGTGGACACTTATTTGTTAAACATGCAAGCCCCTTCTTAATGTCCCTGAATGTTTGCAAATTTCAAACTTGTGAAGTTTAGAACATTTTATTAAGTACTCATGTAGATCTTTATAGCTTTACCAGAGTTAAATAAATTTTCTTTACAAGGTCAGGCCAATCCATTAATATGTGGTGTTGCTTGCATTTAATCTTAAGTTTCCAGAAGATTTTGCTTTAATTAATACATCTCAGGCATGACTTGCAGCAACACTGATGGAGCTGGAAGGGATTATGTTCAGTGAAATAAGCCAGAAAGAAAAATATCAGATGGCTTCACTTATAGAAGGAATGTAGGGGAACCAAATAAAGTATCAGGAAGAAAATCATAATAAATTAAAAAATAAAATTAATATGCAATTATAAATCAGATATTTTGTGGGGGAGGGAGGGATCAAAACGGAGGGTGGGGGAGAAGAGCACAAGGGACTATGGTGATGGTGAACTGGTGATGGGAATTTTATGGGGACTACACCTGAGAGGAGAAAGCATACATTGCACAAAAAGGAAGAATGATGTAAAATATATATAAAATTAAAAAAAAATACATATCAGTCATGGATTCAGGGAAGTATAGGGAGGGAACAATAGACTCAAGCAATCTAAGTCTGAATTTTGGGTACTGAGCTTTAGATCTCAGTGGATATGAGCAAGTCACTAAAGTCCTTGGAGCTTCTCTTCCTATATCTAGAGAAACAGAGGTAATAATTTGAAAAAACAAATGTTAAATATAATCAGGTCCCCATGGCATCCAGAGGCCATAGAACAAGGCAGATTTGTCGGGGCCAAGGCCCACTGGTCAAGGCCACCATGCTACCTGCGGGAATATGCTCTCCCCTTACCACAGTGAGGAAAGCTTGTGGCATGGTTCCCTGGAGCCCACAAGGCCATGAGCCTGCCCTAATTTCAGTACAGGCCAGTCAAGGGAGGGGCCAGGATTTTTCTTTTTACATCTGGCCCTAGGATCTTAAATGGGACAATCAGTTTTGTGCTAAATGACCAATCAGGTTCGAGCTCTCCATCTGTCATGCAATCTTGAGTTCATTTATTTGTATTGAAAATGGAAAGTCAGCTAAATTGCTGCTAAATTATCAATTTAATGATCAAGCTAAATGACCAAGGTGGTTTGGATTGAAATGGTCCAATCAGGCTTGTAGGCTTGGGACCCTGAAGAAGAGTCAGCTTGAGTTAGTCAGCAGCCAGCCTCTGAAGAGAGATTCATCAGATTACCTTTGAAGAGGACACAGTCATCAGAACACCTTCAAAGAATTCAGCAGCACATGAATCCAGAAATACAAAGAAATCTTCCACTGAAGGCTACTTTGAGCATTCTGAAAGACAACCTCTTTGGGATTTCCCACACCACCTTAGACCTATAGACCACCACAAACCTTTGCAAAGATCAGGTTACTGTGCCTGCCTCAGATTCTGCCTCTGACATCGCCTGCAAGGAGCACCACTGGCCTCAGCCAGGTGTCCCAAAGAGCTAGTTGCTGTTGGGCCATGCCAACAGCTAACAAAGAACTGACCAGCCTCTGGTTCTCCAAAACTGTTGAGTCCATTGCTATCTGGTCTGGCCTCTGGCCCCACCTTCAGATTGCAGCCTTGGGTAGCCTTTGTTTGGGACTTCTGGACACTGTGGACAGGGGTAAGACAGCTGTCACTTGTGGCCTTAGGAACTCTTTCCTTTACCCAATCTTCTGTTTTTTAAAATAAACCCTGATGTTATTGGGCCCTAAGTCTGGATGGTCTTCCAATTGTGCCCCCAGGTAAGAAGCCACTGACAGTGGCTTGTCTCCCACCTTGAGCACTGTCCCTTGGCACTATCTAGGTACAATTTGTTTTTAAAAGAATCACATACATTTTAAAATTATCTTCACACTTGGAAAAGGTCTATCATGTGTCTTTCCTATGTGAGCCCTACAATATCATGTTTTCATCCTTTCACCTCTAGAGAATAACCAAACATAGTCATTGATTTAGTGATGTCCATTAATCAGTTTGTCCTAGAATTTCAGTACTCATATCAAATTAAAGTATTTCCCCAATGTTCATATAATGTTTTCCTCTTCTTAATTAGGTTATTAAACAATCCAAAACTTGATTGTTTGCTTCTACTCAAAATTTAACCTGGAAAGTATTTCTACATTGGGTTGGCTAGCAACAACTTAACTACATAAGAAAGTGACTGCAAGCCACATACTTTTATTTCAAAAAACTCAAAATAAATGTGTTCTTAACTCATTTTCCCTTTAGTTGGTTCCAAAAACTATTTTGGCCACTCCAGTGATATCTGATCCGATAAGTGAAAGAGAAGAATAGTTACAGTAGAAAGAGACAACAGTCTTAACTAATTACTGTTCAAATATTGCTTTTTTTAATAATTACCAAAACTTTCACTATTTGAACCTGTTCTTAAGACTCTCTCAGGATTTTGGAAAAATCCCCTGCAGATAAAGTTTAAGTTTCCTAGCAAATGTGTCTCTGAAGATTTAATTCATCTAACTCATTAGAAAAATCTCCATCTCATCTTACTACATGTCCCCTGTCATGGCAGTAACTGATACATAATAGGATCTGAATAACATTGGTTGCACTATGATTAATACCTTGCAGTGATAGCAATAAAGAGGTTCTTTAATATATTAGACAAAGTATTATTAGTGTAATGGCAAAATAAGAACTAGTACTCTTGACTCCATCATATAAAGTCTGTGTGTCTCAACTTTTTCAGTGCATTAGCTTACTCTTCAGAAGAGAGGTAATCTAGTAAATAGTAGCCTACAATGTAGGATTTTAAAGATTAAATCTATTAACAAATGCAAAATGCTTATAAAGTTTAACACACTTGGGCCTCCCTGGTGATGCAAGGGGTTAAGTCTCAACACTATGAAGCTACTAGCAGCCACTGCAGTGCGAATTTGATCCCCAGCCAGGGAGTTAACCCACATGGTGCAGCAGACTGTTCTTGTCTCACCCACTGCTCCCCTCAGCAGTGTATTTCAGTAGATCTACCTGCTCTGCTCCCCACTCTGTTTCTGCACCACTCCCCACCCCTGCACTTTTGGCCTACACCCCAGCTCACGTATGCATAAATAAATAAAAATAAATCTTTAAAATTTTAACACAGAGTAAGCATTTGTAATTTATTCTTATTCAAATAAAAATATTCCCTTCCTCTTTTCAAAAATGATTTAATATAGAATACACAAAATAGAATTCAAAAGGTTAAAATATGATCAACATCTGGGCTAGTCAATATTATATGGAAACTAAGGAAAATAAAAATAATAAAAGCCAGGGATGAAATCAGTACTGCATGAAATGAAAAATGCCATATGAAAAAATGTGTATTATACTTGATAGAACTGGGGAACAAATCTGGCTCTATGATGATTGTAAAGCCGATCAGTCAGCCAAAGAACACCTTTGGGATATTGCAGCAGCAGCCTTTCCTCAATTCTGCTGTTTGGCAAAAGATACTGGTGAAAAACTATTAGTATTTAATTCAAACAGATCTCATCATCTTCAGAGCTTACATCATGAAGCAGCATTTGAAATAGCCAAGTCTACCGAAGGGAATTTTACTTCTTAATGATTGGGTAAGATTTATCAAGCAGCTTCTGTCAGTGATTGAACAGGCTGGAGTGGAATGAAAGGAGTACTTCATTTCTAGGGTCTCTTTTGACCCTGTAAGACCAAATGAATGTAGGCAAAAGACTAGATGAAATTCAGAGAAATAGGCATCTGGATCTAACATCTCTCAACATTTTCATTTGCAAAATTAGAATGAGAATTCTTTAAAAGTATTGTGTGATGGACTAATATGGAGTTTTAAATTTTAAAAAACTTTCCCAGACTTTCATTGTGCTAGCCAAAAAAAAAAAACTTTAGAAGCTCTAACATATTTGCTCCCTGAATTATAAATCTCTGATCTGAAAAAGAAATTGAAGCAATTGCTCAGTTATCTTTTTATCATTGTTGCACTGGAGCTTTAACATTTCTTAAAAACAAGACTCATCATTTTGGTGCCTTCTCTAAGATAAAGATCTCCAAGTACTATCTCAAACTTGATGTTTTCTATTAGAGCTTATAAAGCACATCTACCTTCCACTTGAAGTACTTCTTTGGTTAAACCTATTAACATGAATTAAGGTACTCTTTAGATCCATATGGATTTCTAAGCACTATTTAGCTACAGAAAGAATATGTATGATCCTTATAGGAATTGATTGGTTAAAATAAAGACATTCCCTCACTTAATGATGGCTCCACTCAAATTTTTTAACTTAATGATGGTGTGGAAGCAATATGCAGTCAACACAAATTGTACTTCAAATTTTGATCTTTTTCTGGGCTAGTGATATGGTGTAACATATCTGTCTCATGAAATTGGATCATGACACACACGATCATGAGGGGAATCATTTCTCTAAAGTGTACTGTGTTTTCTGATACCGTGTTTTGTGTTTTTGGGTCTCACCATGTCTGTTTTTCACCTTCAGTACAATATTCAATAAATTATAGATTTTCATTACTTTATTATGAAATAGGCTTTCTATTAGATGGTTTTGTCCAACTATAGGAATGTTCAATGTAACTGAGATTGTTATGCTGTTCAGTAGGTTAGATATATTAAATGCATTTCAAATTACAATATTTTCGACTTACAATGGATTTATTGGGCTGTAACTTCATCAAAAGTCAAGGAAATTATCAAATTCCATCACATATGGTTTTGAATTAGTTATCGAAATATGCCTATAATGGAAATCTGAAGCATGGCTTGTAAAGACAGGTCCATTCCTTCTCCTGTGTCATTTCATGGGTGGAAACCAAAGGCTTTCTTTAAGAGACTTTTCTTTTGACAAATAAATTTAAATTCTACATTTATATATATTTGTATATTTATAAATTCTACCAGGTGCAAGATCCTATGCTGGTTATTTACAAATTTCCCTGCCTCAACCCGCAAGTCTCCTGATAACATTTTAATCTACTTTGTCTCTATGAATTTGCCTATTCTAGAATTTTCATGTAAGTTAAATCATATATTTTCCCTTTTGTCTATATCATTTCATATTGCATGGTGTGACAATATGGATAAGAACTTTGTTCCTTTTATGGCTGAGTAATATTTCATCCCATTTTTATACTACATTTTCTTTATGTATTCATCTATTGATGGATTTGGGGTATTTCTACCAATTGCTCATTGTGAATAAGGATGCAATGAACATTGGCATAGAAATATCTGAGTCTCTGAAGTGGAATTTCTGGACCACATGGTAACTAACTTTTTGAAGGAACAGCAAATTATTTTTCATAGAGGTTGCAACATTTTACATTTCTATCAGTGATTATGAGACTTCTGATTTCTCTATATACTCACCAAACCTTGTTAAGCTATTTATTTTTAAAATATTATTATTGCCATTTTAATGAGTATAAAGTGGTACATTTTGTGGTTTTGATTTACATTTGCCTAATAACTAATGATGTTGAGCATCTTTTTCTGTGTGTATAGACCTCTTATGTCTTCTTTGGAGAAATGGCTATTAAGTTTTGTCCATTTTATTAAACTGAGCTGCTTGTCTTTTTCCTGCTTGAGTTTTAGGAGTTCTTTATAACTTTGTAGATATTAAGCCAGTACCATATATATGATTTATAAATATTTTCCCATTCTAGAGGCTATCTTTTCTCTTTCTTGAAAATGTAATATTACCTTTTTAAGAACAGCATTTAATTTTTTTCTTTTGAGGTAAAAGGATATGAAAGTATTTAAAATACTAATGAGCTATTATTGAAAACGTTATAAGGGAAATGGATTTTTCTTTTAATTGATTCATTATTCTTAATGTGGAATACATTAATTAACCTTGTTTCTTTTATGCATAAATGAAAGTTGGTTTTTAATTACAGCCATTTATACAATAATGAGCTTTTCAGATTAAAAAGAATGACAGAGAAAAAATCAAACATTTGTTTCATTTATGAAACACTCTTCTCAACTATGCCTGAGAAGTCATTTACATTATTGGAGATAGGTAATATTGATTAGAAGAGGATCTATTATGTCAGTCAAGGGAACTGTGTAACTTTTAGTGGAAAGAGAATATGTTAAGTCAGTGACTTCAAGGGAATAAGCAGAGGTTCAAAATATATTGTGGAAAAGAGAAAAGCTTAAGAAATTAAGGATTATCCTCATTCTTGGGAGACAAATTTACAATAAAGTTAGCTGGAAAAAAAAAGTTAGATGAGCCAAGAACACAGTTGGAATTTACCCAAATGGACAGAGCATATAACTGAGATCAAAAGTGCAAGTTGTACTACTAGTTTCACTCTTGCTATAACACTTCCTTACTATATTAACATCATGAGAAAAGCCATAAACACATGCAGTTTTTAATGAATCAGGGATGTATGTAGATCCACATTAGAAGGACTGGAGAGGTATTTAAAAAGCAACAAAGGATAGAACAAAAAGAACTCTTGATTGTAGACAAATGGGATTATATTGAGCCTGTGTGCCAAAGAGCATTTTTATTAGAAAAAAATCCAATAAAATATTTTTGCAAACATGGAGAAAAGTATTAACCAAGAAGTATTATAAATTACATTAGGAAAGCAAGCCCATATTAAATCAGAGATATCCTGCAGGAGAGGAGGCAGGAGAGCGATCAGAGGGAGGGAGGGAGGAGCACAAGGGACTGTGGTGATGGTACACAGGTGCCTTGGTGAAGGAAACTCTACGGGAACTACACTTGAGGTGGGGGGGTCAGGAAATATTGCTTAAAAATGAACAATGATGTAAAAAATAAAACAAAAAACATTGAGCTAAGGGCCTCCCCTGGTGGCGCAGCGGTTGAGCGCTGGGCTGTGAGGCTGCCCGCAGCCTCTGCAGCGCCGGTTCATTCCCAGGCTTCTGGCGAGGGTCCCGCAAAAAAAAAAAAAAAAAAAAAAAAAACAGTGCGCTAATAAAGAGTTATGAAAGCCTTCTGGAATAATACTATTCCAGAATCAAAGTCTCTTCTCAGTTAGTTTTGAGAAGGTGGAAATGCAACCAGACTTGATAGTCACTGATACCTAGAGTTTTCAATCACCCCCAAATGTAATTTACCCCTGAAAAATGCAGTGTGATAGTACCCTAATAGCACTGTCACTTGAATATGAATGTAACAGAACCCGACAATTTGCTATAGCTTTTATAATTGGAAAAATGTTTCTAGAATTTTTAAATGTTCTTTTCTATACCTAATAAAGGAACAATCATATATGTGTGTGTGTTCCTGTATGTACATGATCATTAAAGCCATTCTCCCCACCACTGAGTAACTACAGTGTGTGTGTAACCCCAGTGCTCTTTACTGGATAATGCCGAATAATTTAATTACTGGATAATGGATAATGCTGTTTACTGGAAATTTACTGGATAATGCTGTTTTACTTAACACTGTTGCTGTAAAATGTTGGGGAGATACTACCTCCCCGTCAGTAGCTGATGTCTCTCCTATTCCTTGAAAAGAAGTGAGACTAATTTTGGAAGAAAAAACTGTAGGTTCCATACTTTCCATTTCAGCTTGAAGGAGTTAGGATTAAGGAGACACTAAGTATTGGAGAAGAAATATCTCAGACATTTTGAGACAGAGAACTTTGCAGTACATCACCGGTTGAAGAGAGATGAGAAGTCTGTGAGTCAGGTTATCCAGTTACACATTACCAGCTCTGTCTCTTTCCATTTTATTTTCCCATGTGTTTGGTAAACCTATTCTTAAATATTTCTTTCTGATCTGAACAAGAATGCAAACTCCTTGTAGGAAGGGATATTCATCTGTTTTATTAACTACTATGTTTGTTTATGTTTAAAGCTGCCTGGGGCCGACTGAACCATGAACAAATAATTAATGAAAAATGACTGGGTCCACAGTGTTCTGGTAATTAGATCCACATTTCCAGGAAACAACTTTTCTAATAGCAGCAGGTAGGGGCAGCGATACTGGGGAAACACTCTCAAGAAGAAACTCAATCTGGGGGAAAGGAATCATGACTATAAGATTATAGCCATTTCTCCCATTGTGGGGATTTTTTGTCCATTGCCAGTCTAGAAGAAACAGGCTTTGATTTGTTAAAGCAGCTTTGTGTCTGAATGTAGGGTGAGAGCGCAAGTGGGTGAACACATAGAGCTATATTATGTAAACATAATCAATAGTACAGAAAACAACTGGGGAGGGGAGAAGTCACTATAGGTCACAGGAGGTCTTTGATCTGTTTCCAGTCCAAATCTAGATTCTAGGGGTAGGTAAAGAGACACCACATTAGATCCTTCACATGCACATTCTCATTTACTGTCCCAGTAACTCTATGAAGATGAAATGAGATGGCACTTTTCTAAAAAAACAACCATGAAGCAGAGAGATTAAATAGGTTGCTTTAAGAGGTATAATTAGAGATGATTGAGCCTGGTTTCAATTGATGATGAGATTCAAAGATGCAATTAATTAAAATAATATCTTTCCCCATGAAAATAAAAAGCCTGGTGTTTAATTTCAGTCCACCTTTGTTAGACCTGGACTCAATATCTTCAGTCTGTCTAACTCTTAAATCTTACAGTCTTAATATTTTGACCACTTATTGCACTGATAATAACAAAGTAATTAATTGTTTTAGCATAGAAATGTGCTGTCTCTGAATATTTTTGTGTGTATATGTGAGGAATATGGGTATAAACCTTTGCACTAAAGAAAATGTCTGCTCATAATGAAAGATTAGAAAACAAAACCAAAAATAGACTGTCCAGAAAAGTGAAGAGGTTGCTTTCAGTGTCAAGTTTAATTAGGAGTCAGAACTTCATTAACAAACTGTTTCTTTCTTATATAATTTCTTAATTTTTGCATAAATTTAGCTTGAGAAAAAAATTCCAGATATTTGCTTTTTATTTTGCCATGTGTCTTTAATTGCCTTTGGTTGTCTATGGACAATTTTTTCTGTGCTCATCAAAGATTCATTGTAGATAGAGCAATGTATCTTGTCAGTACATATTCTTCATATGACAGTATTATTGGGCTGCTGTGGATTAATACAAGGAAACTCTAACATGTGAATTATTAAAACAGAAAAGACTTTCTATTCATTTTCCTGTGGGTCCTTTTTTTGCTCCATTTGTTTTCATGCAATCTGTTTCTTCCCCATGCAAGTCTTCTAACTTCCAGTTTCTTTTTTCCCCTTTCCTCTATTTTCATGTTCTTTAAAAACAGAGACAGTATCTAGGGCACTGAATTTTAAGGATATTGAAGGATAAAGTAATTTGCTATTTAATAACACTGGGATATCATGAGTAATTGCTGGATCTAGAATAAAAATAAAATTCCAAGAAAGAAGACTTTAAAAAGACTCATAATTAACATGAATTTAATTTGGTTATGGATTTAACTCTTTCTATAGTAGTACAATACCTGTGGAAATAAAATTGAAAGATTGGTGGAAATAATTTATAGAAGACCCCCTATGTACTAGCTGCTATGCTAAGGAAGTACTTTACGTATGTTAATAATTCATTACTCCTTATAACTGTTCTGTTAGCTGTTCGCCCTATTTTAGAGCTGAAGAAACTGAGCCTTGGACTAATGAAATAATCTGCCCCATCACATTGCTAGAATTTGTGAGAGGGGATGAACCCTGATGAGTCAAGGTCTAAACTTTTGCTTTTTATTTTTGTGGGGAAGGATATTATTTTAATTAATTGCATCTGTGAATTTCATTCCAATATCAATAACTATTTTTTGAGCAAGATATCTTCTGAAAGTATACTTTTCTTCCTATTTACAATGGAAATGTACAACTAGAAGCCATTTTCTAATATTTCATTCTTTCCCTTTCTTTCTTTCTTTCTTTGTTACTTCATTTCAGTTCTACTAAGCTATCTTTACTTTTTAAAAATAACCCAAACTTAGCACAGTACCTGCCACATAGTAGATATTCAATAAATATTTGTAGTATAATTTTAAAAAAATAAAATCTATGAGAAGTATATATAAAATGATACATATAGTTTAGAAGATCATAGCAAAATAAATAGCCATAACCAACCCAGAGTAAGAATAAAAACTTTACCAGAGGTCAGCAGTCCTTTGTGAGCCATCCAGAATCAAAATCTCCATCCCTACAGAGGTCATCACTATCTTCTATGTTAATCATTCCTTTGTGTCTCTTTATCATTCTGGCACCCAGGTATGTCCTTTAACATATTTCATTCCACTTTGAAAAAATTAGTCACGAGAATAAATCTGATTCTGTAGAAATGTATAATATTACCACAGTTAGCTCAAGGTACCCAGGAGAAGATTAACTGAACAGAGTTTCTGGACTCCTGCTTTCCCCAAAGTTTACAGAAACTGCTGGGGAAATCAGTCAGCAAGGTAATAGATGAATGTGGAAAATACAGAATTCATCACAGTGGAACATCTGGCAGACTTGAAGCTCATCCAGAGACAGGACAATTGGGAAAAGCTAGTTTTGTATTTTCTTCACACTTAGCAAGATCTATCTCCGGTCTCTGGAGCATATCTAAGAAAAACACTTCTTTGAACCAACTCAGGTAACCAAGATGGCAATTTGGAAGGGAAAGTAGAAATTTCATCAGCACATGGTTTAGACTGGATAAGAATAGAATGCTTAATTGAGCATTATTTCCTAGGTTTAAAAATAGATATAGTGGTTTCACAGCAGATTATTTTGGTTTCCACCTACCACAGGAGAGGCAGTCATAGTCTTAATAAACACCTTGGGTTTTATACTGATAACCCCAGAATGGCCCCATCTTAGAAATACAAATTATGTGTTAGAACTTAAATATTTTCCCTAAAACTAACAACAAAACCTAAATAGACCCTCACAAAGAAAGCATTAAGTCAAAGTTCTATGCAAAATCAAGTTAACTGTTACTAGAACAAAATCCATCATTCTTCAGAGGAAAATATCAAAATTCAGTGCCTTTATAAAAAAATCATATGGAGTGTATAGTAAACATTTAAAAATATCTAGACATGAAATATAGAAAAATGTGACGCATGGGATCAAAGAAAACACAGTAAATAAAAAGAGACCTTGAGAAAATCTGGAAGTTACAATTAGCAGATAAAACTTCACAAATAATAAGAGGGGGAAAAAATGTAGTGAAAAACTGCTTAAAAGAAAAATGAAACTTCTAGATTAAAAAATATACAAAATTTAAAATGTTGAGAACATTAATGATAAATTGAACAGAACAAGAAGAAAAGAAAGGTTACCCGAGTGTGGGCTGGTGGAAATTCAAACAGAAGCACAAAGAGGGAAAAACAAACCTTTGGTGACCTGTGAGGGAATGTCAGATCATCTAAAGTATATGAAAATAGAGTTCTAGAAAGCAAGGAGAGTGAAAATGGGATAGAAAAATATTTGAATAGTGACTAAAAAAATTGCAATATTTGATCAAAAGCAGCAAACCACAAACCAAAGAAGCTTACCAAGTCTCAGCAAAGATATTTGAAGACTTTTATACCTTTTGCAAGGTCTTATATAAACAATGTGGATCATAGTCTTATCTATTATCTTTATCACACAGAGATCTTACAAAAATAGTTACTATCAAGAATAAAAGAATGTATCTTTCTATTTGTCAGCTTAAGAGAAGTTTCCAACTCAAACAATCTCATATTTCTTGCTTTGTCAGAAAACTCAGAGATGTACATAATAGATACATCAAATAAGTTATTGCTGTCCATGTCATCCTTGTAAAGCTTGTCTTCCTGTTTTCCCTCCACGAACATACATTTCAGGTGTGTTTTATGTTACAGAGGTTCCATAGTAAGTGGCTTATTTTAAGTATAAATTGCAATACTTTATAACATTTTAGAATGTCTATTATGATTAATATTATTTCAAAGGAAGTAATTTTTTAAAAAAATGATAATTAATGTTAAAAAAGCATACCTGTGTGATTAAGACTCCAAAATAGGTATCGCGAGGACAGATTGCATTTTTGAATGCCAGATCCCTAGTGCTATTTCAAATTTAGTGAGTACAATATTAAGTCCATCATGTCTTCCAAACAAACTTGCTATTTTCTCTACATTTCTTGTCTTGGGATAGTCCCAATACTATTGCCTTATTAATTTCTTAATGGAATTAGTGTCTTTCCATTTTTATTGAAGTATAATTACAAATAAGAGTTGCCCATTACCTCACATAATTACTTCTCTCTTTTCTCCCTCCCTCCTTCCCTCCTTCACCCCTTCCTTCCTTTTTTTTTTTTTTTTTTTTTGTCCTCTTCCTTTCTTTCTGTGCATGTAGTGAGAACACTTGAGAAACTCTCTTGGCAAATTTCAAGTATGTCACGTAGTGTTAACTATAGTCATTATGCCACACATTATATCTCCAGAACTTAAGCTTGCAAAACTGAAATTTGGTGCTTTTATAACAAACATTTCTCCATTTACACCTCCAGCCTGACCCTGACAATCTCAATTGTATTCTCTTCTAAGAATGTTTTAGAATCCAAATATAGGTGATATCCGGCATTATTTCTGTGTCTGATTCATCTCACCTAGTATAACATCCACCAGATTCACCCATAGTGTTACAAGTAGCAAAATTTCCTTTCTTATTAAGGCTGAATAATAGTTCTCTGTGTATATGAACTGCATTATCTTTATCCATTTATCTGACAATGGACATTTAAGTGATTTCTACATCTTGGTTATTGTGAATAATGCAGTCACCTCTTAATGAAGCTTCCTTTCTCTTTATTCCAATACATTATCCATAATGCTTTAAGGTTGATCTTTCTAAAACATTAATATGATCATATATAACTCCACAAAGAGTATAAAATGAAATCTGTCTCCTTAGTGTGACCTTATATAAAACTAACACACGAATCTGTCTCCTTATGTGAGACCCAGTGGCTGTCTGATTTCCTATCAACTTTCCTAACTTCAACATCCTGCACCTGTTTTGCACCTCAACCAAAGAAAACTATTAAAGTTTCCCTAACAGCATATACTATTTAATAAAGAAACAAATTTCCAGGAGCTAAGGCAATGTCTACACTTGAAAGCAATGGTAAACTATTCCAATAGTACATGATGAGCTTAGTATACCAAGAAATAAAGAAGCAGAATACCATCATACAGTGCCACAGCTTTCAAGATTACTTGCAACACTAATGGCAGAAATATTCTCAATCAAAAACATTTGGGTTTTTTGTTCATTAATTTAGTTTACATACATTTAGCATAGCCATTAACTGGGTATTGACATATGTTTGTAAGATAGCCTTGGTAATATGTTTTAAATAAATACAACCAATAGCATATATATGGAACTAAGATGTTAATTTGAAACATTGTGGATAGTGAGGAAAAGAACAGGAAACAACATACTATATAGTAACAGAAGAATGATAGAACAAAATGATAGCATATCTATACTATAACATTTTAGTTCTAGTTCTGGTTTTAAAACATCAAGTTCTAAAAAGAATAAGTTAGATCTCTATTGACTGAAGGAATAGTCTCAGTGTTAGTATTAAGTGAAAAAAGTACATGTAAGTTTGTATAATATGATTCCATTATCAAAAAACATAGCAATATATTTACCTTTTGGTATATATTTATATGAGCATTAAAAAAGAAATACATATCAGAATAGAAACACTAGTTAGTATGTAGGGGAATAGAAGAATTTGGTGAAGGTAGTAGCCAAGAAATGCATGTTTAAGCAAAGTTTTTTCTTTGTACATCTTGGATTGTTTCTCTGTTTAAAATTAGTATGTATTACTTTGTAATGAAGAAAAATAAAATCATGAGAGTAGGCATTATTCTGTACTCTATATAGATCATTCCAAATAAACATGAATTAAAGAGGAATTTATGAAGCTTCTGTTAAAACTTTCAACCCAATGAACAATCTAGAACCCAACGTTCTGCTAAAAGTACCTAGGTTTAAGTGAATTTTTATTTAAAAGGAAAAGATGGGGTCATAATACAGTTAAATGTCACTGGGCTTTAGTTTCATCTACTAATTCAAGGGATGAACCAGAAGTTCCTTTTTCTCATGATCTATCATTTTTCTAGAACTTTATTAAAAATTAACCTCAGCAAAAGTTCAGCCCACATGTGTTATGGGATTGGCAGTGTGCTACATCATGATCATGCACATATGGATACAACTTGACATTTACAAACCTCAAGAAATTCAGTCCACCAGAGAGAAAGAAGGCATTCAAGTCTACCCATTGCAATTACAAAGTACACAAAAAGGAATGGGAAAATAGAAAAGGTTATAATTAACTAAGTTGGGAAAAGGTAGGTTTCTAGTAGATGGGAATTGCTCTTCAAAGATAAACAGGAGTTTGTGAGGAAATATTTCAGACTGAATGATCAGAATATAAAAAATAGAAGAGGAATTTTTGTGAATGTTTCAAGATATGTGAACTGGCCAGTGTGACTACAATGCAGAATGCACAAAGAATATCAAAAAATGAAGTTGTCAATTCATTAGGATTTCTTGTGTTAAGAAATCTGAATTGCAACCTATATCTCAAACTTCAGTGTATTTAATAATATGTTAGGAGTGCTGATTATAACTCAGATTCCTAGAATCTAGTCCCATAGAACCTAAGAACCTGCACTATAATTATTAGATGATGTGGACACTGAGAAACAATGCTATCAACTGTGAAGTCATCAAATATTTTTAATTAGTGTGGTAATGTAATTATCAGACCTGTTTTTCTGGTAACTGATTCTGGAATCAGTGTAGAAAATGGATAAGAATGTGGGACTGGGGCCTAGGAGATTAGGTTAGGATATTCAGAGGTTATCATTAAAGTATTGCTAGAAGGTGGTAAAAGCATGAGTTAGCACACACCAGCAGCAGAGACAAACACTTGCAGGTAGTTTTGAAAGACATATGAAGTTGAATGAACAAGATAGTTGCGCATTTAAAAGTTGGTGAGAAGCAAACTGGAGAGAAATAAATGGTAGGGAAGGAGGGGGGAGAAACAAAACCCCACACATCTAGGACAAGATTGGCTGAGGCCATGATAGTGAGTAACACCCAAACGGAGTCAAAACTGGTAAATAGTGGATGACAACCTCTCTGTGAATATACTTCTGAAAGTAAGCCAATCAGTGAAACCCAAGGAACTATAATTTGACAAATAACTTTCACATACTCCTACTCCTGAAAGTCTACCAAACTCTGAAACCCATGCCTCCCCAAGTCTATTTCTCCTAATGTTTACTCCAGGTGTATGCTTTGCTAAGGTTGACTATCTTGCTAGCTTCACTCTCCCTTATTTAGAGACAGGATGCCTGTCTAACATCAGAGGAATGGTGAATAAATAGTAGTATACCCATCCTATGACATTTTATCTAATGCTTAAAAGACTATCTTAGTCTTCTATCTAGTAAGTCTCTGTGTAATAAATTCAACCTTTCTGTTTTAGTTATTGTGCTGTAGTCTCTTTGTTCAACCAAAGGAAGACAATGTAGACAGGAAAGGAAATCAGCATTTATTGAATAATTATATGTTAGTCATTCTGTAAGATTCTGTCACTTTTGTCATGTATTTTTTTCAACAGTGAAATATGGGGTCTCCCTGGTGATGCAAGGGGTTAAATGTTAGCTCTATGAAGCTGTCTGCAACTACTGCAGCACGAATTTGATTCCTGGCCAGGGAAGCGACCTACATGGTGCAACAGACTTCTGTCTTGCCTGCTGCTTCCTTTAGCAGTGTATTTCAGTAGATCTGTCTGTTCAGCTTCCCACTCTGCTTCTGGTGAATCTTCTCACCACTGCTCCTCTGAACTGTACCCCGGTTGTTGTATGCATAAATAAATCTTTAAAAAAAATAAACTGAGAAGTATTATCATTACTATTTCTGTATGATGAACTGGAGGCTCAGGTAAAGAAACAAACAAAATCATCAAACTAATCTGATCTTGATCTAAAATTTTACCCAAGGGCCTCCCCAGTGGCGCAGCGGTTGAGCCCTGGGTTGCAAAGCTGCCCGCGGCCTCTGTGGCGCCAGTTCGATCCCCGGCTGCTCCCCGGCCACCGGAGGAGGGTCCCGCATGGCGTGCAGACCTCTCCTGCTGCCCGCTGCTCCCCTCAGCAGTGTACTTCGGTCCTTCTGCCTGCTCTGCTCCCAGCTCTGGCTCTGGTGAATTCTCTCACCCTCCTGCGCTTCTGGCTGTACCCAGTGCATGTATAAACAAAACAAACACACAAATAAATAAATAAAACATGCCTCTATAAAAAAAAAATGAAAAAAAATAAAATAAAATAAAATAAAAAATAAAATAAAATTTTACCCAGGATGTCTTACTTCAAGTCTAATACTTCTCCAGGATTTGAGTCTGATAAACATTAGCTGAAATAGTAAGAAAGGAGTTTTTGTTGAAATTTTTACTATGGTAAAAACTTGAGCATATTTAGAAGCAAAAGCAAGGAAACCAGTAGAGAAAGTACTTTAGGGGCCTCCCCGGTGGCGCAGCGGGTTGTGCACAGCACTGTGAAGCTGTCCACAGCCTCTGCAGCGTGGGTTCAATTCCCGGCCAGCCAAGGAGATACCCACATGGTGCGGCAGACATCTGTCTCTCCCACTGCTCCCCACAGCAGTATATTGTGGTCAAGCTGCCTGTTGTGCTCCCCACTGTGTCTGGTGAATTCTCTCACCCTCCCGTGCCTCTGGCCAGTACCCCAGTTCTTGTATAAATAAAAATCAATCTAAAAAAAAAAAGTACTGGGGCCTCCCCAGTGGTGCAGTGGTTGAGCACTGGGCTGTGAAGCTGCCCGCAGCCTCTGCAGTGCCAGTTCGATCCCCGGCTGCCTGGCGAGGGTCCCACTTGGCGCGCAGATCTCTTCTGCCGCCTGCTGCTCCCCTCAGCAGTGTACCTCGTCAGTCTGCCTGTTCTACTCTCCGCTCTGCTCAATTCTCTCACCCTCCTGTGCCTCTGACTGTACCCAGTGCTTGTATAAATAAATAAATCTTTAAAAAAATATTAAAAGAAAATAAAAAAAGTACTTTAGAACTGGGTAGCACCAGAGGTGAAAAGATTATGCCTTTTGTATGCATGCTTCTTCTCCTATGACATAAAGGAAGAAGGGGAAGATATTTGAAGCAATGAATAAGTTTGCCAGTAAAGGAAAGAAATTAAGGAATTGTCTTCTTATAATAAATCAGTCATCTATGTATCAAGTTTCTTTAACTTAATCAGAATAGTTTTCCTCAAAGGAATGTATACTGAATTTTAAACTAAAAGGTATTTGTGTCAGTAAATAGAATGGGGAATTGTTTGAGATAAGCTACATTACATGGAAAGTGGCAGGCATAGGATTAGGTCAAAGGGAATTTGAAACCAAGAAAAAAAATGGTAAGATAAGCTTTGTGTATAGGAGCCAAGAATTTGTGAGCACAAAGATAACAATTACTTTGACATTCATTATGATTTTGGACCAATTCCTTAATTTCTCCACCCCTGGGAGTTTACAGCTTAATTATTAGCTTTCCCAACTACAAAAATACGGGGCATGTCAAGTATTGTACAGCTAATAGTAGAATGGTAATATTTGCCTATCTGCCTCAAGATTAAGGCACAAGAATTAATTGTTCAGAGTTTGTGGATGTACACAGTGATGAATGTGAAAAGAGCAAGGGGAGAAATTTATAGAGAAACTCTCTTCATCTGAATATATTAATGGCTTTAACATATATATTGTTTCAACAAATCTGTTTGCTCTTACTTACACCTTCATTTTAGGTACCTTATTCAGTTGTTTCTATACTTCACAATAAAAGTTCTTGTCAAAATTTTCTTTGCAATTTACTTTTTCTAATTTCAGTGGCGATCATTAAAAAAAAACACAGAAGAGGTTCGGTCTGAGGGATTTATTAATACAAGCTTTTGGAAAAAAGCAAGTTTTCATAAATGGCCTAGAGCCATTAATAAGAATATATTAATTTCTATTTGGAACCAGAAATGGAAGTGATTTCCAGATAAACTGATTTAAAAGTGATTAGATTTCCTGAATAGCCCACAAATTGTCAATGAGTGCAAAGAATTTCATCTAAATTAGAATTCTTAGTGGAATTGTTTGAGAAAACTAGAAATAGGATCATCAGAGGAAAGCAAGTTCCATCTGATTTAACTATAGATTGCTAAAGTTCTAAGTACATTTACCAGTTCTATGATTTGCCTTGGTTTTATAAGATTTTCTATCTTATTTGTAATGTAAGTACAATTGTAAACAACATAGAGGGGCTAATCTTAAGTGGCAAGATACTGGGGGAAAAAAAAAAAAACACTGATTCAGGAATTCAGGCAGAAATAATTATTGGGTGCAATGCGACTGAATTGGTATGGTTGCATTTATCAGATAGTTTTATTTTAAATTATTATGACAGCTGGGCAGGTGTTAAAAACTAAATCCTTCTAACAGAGGAGATAGTTCACTTATCTGTGCCTCTAAGTGATTATTTTAGCTATAAAAACACAGTCATAATCTAAAATTGCTTATAATATTGCATTTTGAAAAAAAAAGTTTCCTTTAAAGCTGAAAGGTTCAATACAGAACTATTAAGGAGACATTTAATTCCATCATCAGTGGGTATATTTCATTCTCACATAATAGATCACCAGGATAATACAGTTTAGTCACCAAATATTAATGAGTGCTCAAAAAACAACAGACACTGTTAATGGAAACACTCAGATCTGGTTATCAGAGAGGGTCAGTCCTCTAGGAGGCACCAAGAGATCATCAGTATCCATTCACGCCAATAAATATCATCTTTCTCTTTTTTTTTTTAAGATTTATTTTATTTATTTATACAAGCACTGGGTACAGTGCAAGAGGGTAAGAGGATTCACCAGAGCCAGAACGGGGAACAGAACAGGCAGACTGACGAAATACACTGCTGAGGGGAGCAGCGGGCGGCAGGAAATGTCTGTGCGCCATGTGGGACCCTCACCGGTGGCCGGGGATTGAACTGGTGCTGCAGAGGCTGCAGACAGCTTCGCAGCCAAGCGCTCAACCACTGTGCCACCAGGGGAGGCCCATCTTTCTTTTTTAGCAACACCCAAAGAATATAAGAATAAGATTATATGACTAGCAAAAAGAATTAATGGAGAAAAAATATGATGGTCTAAACATAACTATGAATGAAATTGAAAATATCAATTTGTTAGCAATTAAATATGACTTTTAGAGTTATTTGATTTCAACTCCCTTATCCTTTATTTGTTTTAACAGTACTGATAAAGCCCCAAGTTATCAGGGAATCCTGGATATTACTTTATTCAAGTTCTGATGCTGATCTTGCATCTACTTCTCTTAATTCTTAATTTTAAGAGCATCTTATTCTAACTTCAAGGACTTTCAATGAATAACACTTTAGGAACAGTTGAAATGTGTCAAACATTGTGCTGTCTTCTGAGGAATCATATTTCATTGTGATTTCCTGAGTTTCCTGATAGATCATATTGTTTGTACTATACTCATTGATTCTTTCTGTGTCAATTATTGAAATAATAGTTATATACAATGCTATTTCACTTCAAATACTCTAGGTTTAGGTAACATATATAAATGTGGGATGTTTTTGTTAATTTCTTTGTATGTCTCTCATAGGTAAGAGTACAGTAGGAGCAGTTAATTTGGGGGGGAGGGGTTGCCATTCCTTTTATTACCATTGCTCTCTTCTCATTCCATCTCATCCTAGTACTTCTTATTTTAGCCCACTACCTCTTTATAATTTCCCATTTACTCCCCCACATCCATGGCCATAGGCTAATTTCTGCCAGTGGGTCCAATAGCTATAGGCAGGACCCTGTTACTGTATCTCTCACATCATCCTAACAGGAAAACTGAAGTCTTAGGGTTGCAGCTTTACCAAACTCTTATCCAAGAAGGGAGTCCCAAATGACAACTATGCATTGACCAAACTTAACCTTTTAAAATACCAAACCAATGCAATTTTGTCTTAGGATAACATTCAACTCAAACTTTTACACAAATATCAAAACTTTTATAATGCCTAAGGCACATGGCACTAAATTGAAAACTTAGAAGAGCCAAGGAAGATAAATCTGCAAATTTAGCAGATAAAATGGATTACTATGATCTGTGCCAAATGTCTATTCAATATGTGTTACAAATTAGAAGGGAGCCTATTCCAACAAATTCATAGTTTGGGAATAATGAAGCGCAATAAGGAACATTTGATTTGAAATAAATGCTCATGCCAGAGTAGCCTGCTTTTTTCTTCTCCCTTTTTTTAAAACATGTGTTTAAACCTAGATTGGCAGGTTTTGAAATAACCTTGGAGACAGGAAATAATCATTGTCTCCAATGATGAGTCTGTTTTCCAAAAAGAGAACCTCATTTATTCTTTTGTTCAAAAGATATCTATTGAATATTTTATCAATGCCTGGGTTGTGCAGTAGGGATACCATAATGAGGCAAATACAGATTCTGTCTCAGGGATGAGCTCATCCCTTGGAATCATGTGCAAAGAGGGAAGTACAGAATGCTAGAAGCATCCTTGAAATAGGAACTCAACCCAGCCTTGGAAATTTACTTACTATTTCCCAGAAGGGATAACATTTAAGCTAAATCCTGAAAGATAAAAGGGAAATTAATTCATTAGATTCCAATTCTTAGGTCTTTGATATTTCACAAATATTTCTCAAATATTTTAATATGAAGACAAAAAATATAAATAAAATAGTTCTCTGTTGAACATTATCACCCTGATCAGCACCAACCACTTTCTTTTCCAAAAGTGGGAAGAAGAGAGAAGAAAAGATAAATTGGTGAAAAAAAATGGAAGTTTCTTGAGCAGATTTCTGGAGCATATTATACTTATTTATAGAGAAATTCTAACCTAGAACACAGATGCACATGTACACACACACATGCACGCACATCTACCTTAGGAATAGCCAAGTACCCAGAAATTTCCAAAGTCAATCTAAACAGAAGGAATTGAAAATCCAAATTGAATGCTTGGTTCTATGAAAAATTCTATGAAAGAATGGTTGATCTCACAAACACAGACCTTATAAAAAAAGTTTTGTTACTTAGAATTAGTCTAAGCCACTTTCTCTAAAGTTTCTAAATGTTTGGTGTGTTTTTGTGCTTCATTGTGATTTCTTGAGTTACTTGAATTCATATTCAGGAAAACAAAAGCGACATATACTGATAATTTCCTATAACCATCAGTAACGGTAATTCTTTTAGGAGTAAGTTCAGATCTTTAAATGCAGGTGAAAGTTTTGCAAACACCAGCTCTGTACCACCCCCAAGAAAGAACTTTTTAACTTACCTAAAGAAATTTCTACTGATAGATGAGTGACAGTGAAAGGTTACACGTGGGGAATACAGTGTTTAAACAAATTGATCATTCTCATAACTAGTTAAATGTCTGTGATCTTCTTGGATTATTTCAACAAATGTTTCATCCTATTTTATGATAAAAAATTCATTTTTAGGACTAAAACTCAGTTGTGCTTCCAGCTTCCCTACTTAACACTTTGAACTTACTATCACACTATCACACAGAGTTTCTGCAAATTAATGATCCATACATCAAAACTTCTCCCTTTCACCATCCCTCCTTCTACAAATCCTCATTGACTAATTCTACTGAACCCACTTTTTACACAAATTGAATATTGCAACCTCTAGATCTTTAACTCTTTCAAATTCTTCCAGGTCACCTGAAGTGAGGGAAAAATATAAGATGTTACCTCCACCCTTACATGTAGATACCTCACATACAAATACAAACTAAACATCTTTCCATATAAACTGCCATTCCTTTTATTTGCTCTACCCTTGTAAATTATTATAAGCTTTCTATGTGCCAGGCACAGTTCTGAGTATTGAAGAGTGAGCACTGTATTTGTCAAGGCAAGCTATCTTACACAAAAAAAGCCAAATTTCAAACCCCAGAAATCGGACTGTAGAACAGAGGTTATCAGAGGGAGAGGGTAGGGGTTAGGGAGCAAAGATGGGAAGGAATCCAATAGGCTATGGTGAAGGATTATGGGTGTGTTAGTGGTGGGTGTAGTGTGGTAACATACATCTAAAGAGGTATGAACCTATAGCTCTAAGTCATATACAGTGTTGTAAATTGTTACCTCAATAAAAATTTTTTAAATGCCAACTTTCATGATTTTAATGAAGACTGATTTCTCACTACATCACATTCATGAAGGTCATCATATGGAATGGGGGGGTGGATTTTACTCTACTCCATCATATAGAGACTTGGGTTTCACCCTCCTAGTAGCTATGACCTTTTGGTGAATTGTAAGAATAGTTTTATAGGAGAGACCTGGGGGTGGAATGTCTCACTTTTACCTATATTGCACTGTCCACCTAACTCAGAGCTTCACCTAACTGAAACAAACTGGGAAATAAAGTCCAGAGTGCTTGAGGACATCAAATCAGTCTCCACAGCAAAACAAAGTTTCTATATGTAGTTTAAACTTTAGTGTAGAGAGAGGAAGACAATCAATAAAGAAAATCTACAAGCCAAATTAGACAGTGATGAGTGCCACAAACAGAAGTAATCCAGGGTAAAGGAACACTAGAGTTAGTTTACATAGCTTCCATTTCATCGATTCTGAGATATCTTTCTCTTCACATTTTAGCATCTCTGAAATCAAGATGCATCTTTAGCTAATTGGCAGCATTTTTCATTCTTAGTATCCAGAAGAGTGGTGTATCTTACTAAAAATGGCATGAGATAAGCTTCTTTATAAAGAGTCATCTGGGAAGGTCTTTTTACAATGACATGTCATCAGAGATCTGAGGTAAGGTAGGGATGTAACCATGTTTACAGCTAGGGGCAAAGATCTCTGAATAGGGGAAATAGCTTGGGATAGTCAAAGAACAAAAATGTTATCATGATGGAAAGAAGTAGGTGAAGGTGAATGGTATAAGGTTAAGTGACTGGTGACCTCCAAAAATTACTTCACTTAACAGAGCCTAAATTTTATGAACTGTGAAATAAAGACCATAACCAAAGGGAGAGGGAGCCCAATGACCTAGGGTAAAGGGATATGAATACTTTAATGTGGGCCTGGTGTGGTAATATACAACTAAGGAGCAATGAACCTGTTCCCCTAAATCATATACAAGTGTTGGAAGCCAACATTACCTCAATAAAGATAGATAGATAATGATAGACAGTAAATAGATACATACACATAAACAGATAAATCTAGGTGGCAGGAACATGTGAAGATTAAATAATATAACAGTGAAGGAAATAGGACACTACACAGACATGCCCTTCCTCTCCCTTCCCTTCTTTACCTGTAGAATACAAGGAACAATCCAACAATTTTTTGACTTCCTATATTACCTCTAAGAGGATAGTGAAATACATTTTGATTTCTCTAATATAATTTAGGTTTTAAAATTAAGCTTTTAGTGTAAATCATCATCTATTCAAATATATCGCTTCCTCTTAAACAACAAAAACTTTATTTCAAAGTCTGAACCTTTTTCTCACAATAAATTTTTAAAGGAAGTTTCTCTAAATACCAAACTAGATAATATTCAATTGTTTTCCCCCCAAAAATAAAAAGCATTCTCTTTTTATTTTGCTTTTCTCTACTGTATGTGTAAACTTGACAGGAGGTGAATAGGAAATGAGTAAGGAATGGAAGACAACTGAATCTTGAAAAGATTCTCCTATATCTGGGCCTCCTTGGTGGCACAGGAGTTAAAGTTAGCACTATTAAGTTAAAGTCAGCACTATTAAGCTATTGCCAGCCACTGCAGCACGAGTTCAATCCCTGCCAGCCAGGGAGAAATCCACATGGCACAGCAGACCTCTCCTGTCTCATCTGCTGCTCCCCTCAGCAGTGTATTTCAGTAGATCTGCCTGTTCTGCTCCCCACTCTGTCTCTGGTGAATCTTGTCACCCCCACACCTCTGGCCTGCACCCAGTTTTTGTATGCATAAATAAATAAATCTTTTAAAAAAAGATTCTCCTATTTCTGTATTGTATTCAATTGTATTCATATCTCCCTCAACTTCATTGTGGCACTCCAATTTAGTCTTCTCTCCTAATTGTTGATTTTAATTAACTATAGTTTTGATATTAAAATCTAGCATTCTAACCAAGTGCACTATTGACAAAAGGAAAGTGGAAACTTGAACCAGTGACCTGCTAGAGCTAAATGAAATTTCTCCTCTGAAAGAGTCAGTCTTGATCCCAATTACAAAATCACACTTTAGTCTTGTTTTTATCATTTCCACAGCTACATTTTTAAAAATTTCTTATACATTTATAAGGCATAACAAGAGATATAAGACCAATTTTTTAAAAAAGTATCACCATTTTTTGTTAAGAAATCTACAAAAACACCCTGCATGAACATTTATTGTACTAGTCATTAGGACAAATATTGAGTGTCTAATGTGTGAAAAGGAAACAAGACTATTCTCCTCCAAAATGATAATCTATAGCATTCTTTCACCAAAAATGTATTATGCCATGAATTGTGCTAGGGATTTAGGAATAAACGGTTGAATAAAACAAAGGTCATTACAAATAGGAAAATCATTTAAGTGAATGCAATTTTACTGTATAAAATGATGTATAAATAAAGTATGGAAAAAGGGTAATGCATGGTGAGTTGTATCTTTGCTCTGTAATCAGAAGTGTTGGAATATTAGAGGTAAAAAAATTTTGTAATCCTAATCATAAAGAAAACTTCAAGGTTTCAGTTTAAAATTTTCAGGATGAAGCCATTTCATGCCCTTTATTCTGTTCCTTTCATAAATTGTGGACAGATTTGTTCCAATCCCACAAAGAGCAGGAAACGAAAATTCTGTGCTAAAGAGACGAGGAGTCAGGAAACCAGGGACACCAGCCTGGCTTTGCCAGGTTTAATCACTGTGTATCCTCAGGCAAGCTGTTTAAAGCCATAATATTTTTGCCTGTAAAATAGGAGTGTTAGATTAAGTGATTTCTAAAGTCCTTTCCATTTTCAATATTTTCTATTTCTCAGCTTCTAATAGACTATGTTAGTGCTGAGGAGAGATTAGATATAGAAAGGCATATGTGTTCAGTCATTACATCAACATAATGTGGTTTAAGTTGTATATAAAAGATGAAGTTACACATATCCCTTAAGAACAAATAGTCAATTTTATAAGCTTATTCATCTGAAGAAAGAATCCTATGATTTGCCTTGTTAATCTGCTTTATAAAGTGTTAGAGCTGCAGTGTAATGTAGGAATCCCTATGCATAGTAGGCTTTCAGTAAAAATTATATATATATTAGATAAAACTTCAATTTATACTATGATTACAGGCCAAAATATGAAATTCATGTTCAACATTACTGCTTTCTGACACAACTGATCATGACTTATGGTAATATTATGAATTAAGTTGGACATCGAGTTTTTTGAGATTTATATTCCAAGTGATTATATATTCCATTTATTTCTAATGGAGACTCAGATTTATTTCAGACATAGACAATCCACTCTGATAAAGGAATCATCTGATTGTGTCTGTCTAATAAAAAGACTGAAAACCTTACTTAGTTCCTTTCCCAATCCCTTTTCTTATTTTCCATTACTTAAATTATTCCTTTAAGAAACTAGATTTAAAAATATTACTACTTTCTGACCTTTTCCCAACAAACTAAATTGTCAAATATTTCTGTAAAATATATTTATATTTATAAACAAAATTAATGTAGCATAAAAAATAAGTTGCTAATGTTTTATAATGAAACAAAAATTTGAAGCAAAATATTTTAAAGTACTGGCATTTATCTAGTTGTGCTAATTAGCCTTACGTTTTAGATTTAAAAATGCATAACTTAGCAGCTAAATTAAACCTTTGCCTTAAAATGTAAGGATGACAGTAAGTTTCATTATACCCTTTTACATATAAGTATTTTAAAACAGCCCCATAGAGGAGTATATATGTATATTAGTTTTAAATGATTGATCAGTTTAATCTCAAACTATTTTCATAATATGCTGAGTAGCCCAGTAAATTAGATTCCCATTTCCTATTTTAACATGATTAACTTCAGAAAGATGCCCTTGGTAATGAAGAGAAAATTAGACAATGTATGCTATCAAGGGCAAAGAAGGTGAAATGTGGAAAAATAAAGGGGAATCTTTAATAAGAAAAAAATATAAAAACTCAAATGACTAAGACTTTAAACTCACTAATATTTCCCTCAAGATTTACTAATATCTCTTGACTCAGTGCCTCTATCTCCAATTCAGTAGCAACAGCACTCTTTGCCACAAGAAGAAAATAACAAAAAGTCTCATTTCTGGCTTTCAGTTTCAAAACCTTGGAATCAAAGAACAAAGGAATTATTATGACAAAATAATCCATAAGAATCCTGATAAATCTAAAATATATTTAAAATAGTAAAAATGTAATAAGGGTTCCTGGGGCTGAGGGATCAGAGTGCGAGACCCTGACTGAAGACCCAGGTCCAGGTGAGTTTAGGTGAGTCTGCACCACAAAGCCTGGGAAAGCAGCAGAACTCCAAGCCCCCACATCACTCATGGTACAGCTGCAGAAGAGATCACTGGGGATAGGATGGTCTCCTAGAGATCCCTGTGACAGTACAGGGCTCAGGAGCACAGAATGTTTCTTTCCTGTGTTTCCAAGAGCAATGCAGAATGGCCCAGACAACCAAGTGCTTGAGACATTTAAATAAGGAAAGACCCAGAAGTTATCACCAAGACTAAAGGGAAATGAGGTCATTCCATCAACTGTTGAGGGTTATAAAGGGCCAGATGTGATTTTCCAATGATTTGGCCCTAGGCCTCCTGGAGCTTACATCCAGGCTCAAGATAAAGGTAGTTAGTAAGAATGTGGATTGAAATTATGATTTTAATTTTTCATTAAATGGAGTGTGAAATTAGAAAACTTAATTCGTACAAAGTTACGAATTGTACAAAATTGTACAATTTTGGTTGTTATTGGTTTTTTTTTTTTTTTGGACCTAGAATTTTATCTGCCAAATGGCATGAACTCTGTCTAATTCTTACTTAGTTCACATATTGGCATCAGACAAGAGCCTAAGTGGGGGTGGTACAAGATTTGAGTAGAGCTGTGGAGGAAGGAGAAATGGTGTCCTTGCTGTAAGTCTGCAGCTCTCCACTGACACAATCCCAGAGCACATACACAGGGACTTCTGTATGACTGTGGTTGGGCATCAGTCAAATTTTGGTTTAAGCATTTTACAAACATCATCTCTTTCCTCACTGCAAACTTTCCCTCTTTGATACTGTAGAGATGGGGAAACAGGTTTAGAAACTTATATACTTATTCAAGTTCACACAGTTATTAAGTGAGGACTTGAACCTGAGTCTGCTGGCTCTGAAGCCCACACAATTTCTAAGCCCATATGGCCTCCATGGGTAGGATGCAGAGAACTCTCGAGAAATCTGACTGTGGGGAAGGAAATACATGAAGTAGACTTAAGAAGTATCTTTGTTTATTTACACAGAAATGTATAAAAAAGTACCTCTTACTTTTTTAGAATAATACCAGGAAAAGGGATTTTTCCATTACTCATCTACTCACCAAATATTTGTGAGCATCTGTGATATGCCAGGTACTCTATTCCAAATAGTTACAACTGGAAGTCTCCACCATGGGAACCAAGCTAGTGCCAGACCCCTACCCTGGTACTTACAGGAAATCTTGTACATCTGTAAATTCCAATTTACCTCCTCTAGGAAATCTTACAGGAACTCTCTCTTT
Source organism: Talpa occidentalis (assembly GCF_014898055.3). NCBI lineage: Eukaryota > Metazoa > Chordata > Mammalia > Eulipotyphla > Talpidae > Talpa > Talpa occidentalis. The sequence continues at coordinate 27,988,826 of NW_023604295.1, forward strand.
TGCTTATGTAATCAATAATTCTGCCCTCTGATTCCACAGAGCAATTCCTTCAATTTTTTATGAAAACACTTACCACATCATTCATGTGAAATGGGAAATACTGATTGCAGAAAGAATTCGGGGAGCTGGTGGTGGGATCCATGGCATTAGAGAATGAGAAAGTATCAGAGTTAGAGGAAATGGAATGTATAAATTCAGAGAATTTAGTGTATCAAGTATAGGTCAGCAAGGCCTCATGGAGGAGTTTATTAAAAATAAAAAGAGGGAGAAGATGAATAGCATTTACAAACATTTGACCACAAAGGAAAGGACCCCCAAGAACACTGTTGGACCACATGATGCAGATGGGTCTGAAGTTCCCAAGATCCACATCCCGCTTTCTTGGTAACAGACACCTGAATTAAATCACCAGTATTGGGCTAGTGCCATTAATAGGATAGCACATGCAAATCAATTCATACAGAGAAATCTATACATAATTTTGTTATCTTCAACTTTTGGCAAAGTTCTAGAGAGAGATTTGGGAAGGGTTTTGCCAAAAACAAGATTCTGAAGGATAAATTTTTGATCATATATTATAAAATAGCTCATTTCAATCTACATACCAAAGATATTTTCTGGGAACGAGGCATACCTGCTGTACCTCAATATACATTTGTTGCTGGGATGAGTCAGGTATTTCCACCCATGATGTCTCATCTATTTTATATTTAGCAGCCCTGCTGTCTGGAAAAAAATTTGAACTAGATTTTGCAGACACATTATTTCTTTCCTCAACACACCTGGGAAATTGCAGAAATTCATTTTTCCAATAACCTATGTTTGGTTGGGGACCAGAAAGTTTATATCAACTCATTGCTTAGATTTCTCAAGTAATCAATAAATTGGCACATGGGTAGGGTGTGGGCTGGTCTCTGCAGAGACACTAGTAAAATGACTTGGCCTGCACTGAGGGAAATGCAGAGATAGCAGAATAATGCCTGGCATGAAAAACGTGGTACTAGACAAATCCCCATGATGGATTGTTAGGAAAGCAACATTTAAACCAGTAAACATGATTTATTATAGCAAGGTTTCAGAATTAATGTAAAACTTTCATGGCCCTGAAAGAATCTGGGAATAGATGCATGAATGAATAGAACTGAAGTGACCTTCAGAAGTAAAGGAAACAGTAACATGCCCAATGGCTAGAATCAGAAGGTATTAATCAAGGTTTGGTCAATGAGATGAATGAATCAAAAAGGACCAAGAAGAGAAGAAAGTCTGTAGAGATCTAACAGATTGCTACACCCCGGTCATTTTGGTATTGGATGTGACAGACTAGCAGTTAAGCAAGGATAAGTAATACACATGCCAAGACCCAAGGAGATTTCCAAGGATGAAACAAGAAAAGGTCTTTTCTTTCTCTTCCTATTCCCCAATAAGGAGAGTGGCTATGAATAGAATACTAATCTGACTGGAAATTCTCTACTCCTGTCTCTGTCAAGGCTATCTTCAGGGGTACTACTGTGATCCCAAGACAATGAGCAGAATCTCTGGCAGCTGATCTAGGTCTTATGTCACTGGGCTGCCCTGACCAGAGATATCAAAGATGAATGGCTGGCTACAGAGGATGACATACCTTGGAACATGGCTTGGCTCTTGGACAAGGGCCCTGACTTAATAGCAATGTAGAAGAAATCTCTGAGAATTGTCAGCAATAAAAAAAAAAAAAAAAGACTAAAAAGCAAGGGAGATTGGAATAATACCACAAGTTTTAAGAGGTGAGAATGGAGCAATGCTGAGTTTTTATTGATCCTCTCAGAAGGAATTACCTAAATAAAGGTTGGTTTCCAGCAAAGAGTTTTAAAGTAAAAAGTTTTGAAACTATAAATGCAATGCTAGTTACAAGATAAACTCTTAAATTCAAAGCAACTCTTCATTAAAATGTGCAAAGCATAAATATATCTCTTTACAGATAAACTGTACCTTTTGAGACTGAATAAACAGAGAGTTAACTGGGTTCAAATTAATCTTCAGGATTTCATTGCTTTGAAATGAAACATAAGATTTTCATTGATAAAATTTTAGTAAAAGTATTTCTGAAACTTCATTGTAAAATAAACTAGAAAGATCAGAATATGCTAGGCTTACAAGAAATTTTACAGAAATAAACTTTGTTTTTCTTTTTCAGAAATAAACTTTGTTTCCCAGTATATTGAACTGAAATGATCTTGAAACATTTGATGAGATCTGTTGTTGCAAATTGACTTGTGCTTTCAATCATCTTTTGTGTGTATTTTGCTTTAGTTTGTTTTTAGAAAAGTGACCTTATTAAATGGGAGTAACAAAAATAGAGAGGTAGAAAAAATCTTTCTGTAACATACTAATGCATGACATTATTTATTTAACAAATATTATACAAGAATTGTCCTTTAAGGCTGAGGTTTGGGGGGAAAAGTCTTTGGAGATTATTTTGGAACCTTGGTTTGAAGGTATGGAATTCATGACTTCTAAATGAGAAGGGGACATGGCTGGTATGCCCACCATCTCTAATAAAATATGATTTTCAATAGATTTACAACTACAAATTGGAAGTCATTTAGGAAACTTAAATGTTAAAATTTTAAACCTCTTAGGTTTAAAGCTGGAGAACATAAAGGTGATGGAAATGTGTGGTATAATAAAATTGTATGTTAAATTTTATTTTGATTTGAAGATTTCTTTAGCTGACTTTCCAAGTTTTATTGTTGTGGGGGGGGTGGTATAGAATAATTTGTATGTGTTTTAATTTTCAAAGAAAGTTATATAACATAATTAACTTCTCTAACAAATAACACAGACTGGATAATGTCATATTGTACTCTATAATGTAATATATTGTATATACTGTACTCTCTGAAAATAGAATATGCAACATAAAATATTATCTGATCAGCTTGATTGATATTAACCCTTGTCTTCATGGGGAGAAAACGATATTTAAGTAATATCAAAGCATGATGACTGAATGTTTGCAATCTGGGAATCAGATGAACGGAACAATAATTCAACTACCACCACAATGCTGAGAGTGTGTTTTAGAAGGAGCCCAACTAGGAAGAAAAAACAGAGCAAAGGAAAATGGTAAGTTATGGGAGTTTACTGTTATAAGTCCTGTTCTGTTAATATTTATATTATTTCCTTTCAGAAGATATTTTTTCAAGTGCAAGGAGACCTAAAGTAGCCCCAAAAGAGCTCAAATCCCCAATCTGCACAAACCAGTGGAGAAAACCCTGACCCAAAATAACCAGAACTTCATTAACATGGACAGAGATTCAAATGCTAATTATGTATGTAACACATGAGAAAGCATTTTGTGCAACTGCACATGCACCACTAGAGGACCTCCCACCCAAGAGCTAAAGCCTAGTCTCATCACCCCTGCTTGGTAATAGAAAGCAAAACTATACCTTGTTCTGGGAGGCACTCCCTTAAGATCTCCCTGGAGTCTGTGGCTCTTGCATCAACAAAGCTCTTTTACTTTCTCCTTTACTTTATCTTGTCAGTAATGTGTTCTCATTGCATCCTTGAGCGAAGGTCTCAAGGACCTGTTACGTACTATGAAAAGATTTGACGTAAAGTGACATGGAAATTCACTTTAAATTGTCAGATCCTTTAGTGAGAACCTTAATTCCTACGTTCTCCCAGGGGGAAGGGTTACACCTGAACTCAGCGCCCCAGACCCATCTTCCCCCAGCAGAAGGTTCTTAAACTTCCCACAGGTTCTAAGCATTTCAGATTCTGGGTAGCTCGATTTCACAGAAATCCCCTGCAAATAGTCAACATCTAAATTCAGACCATCTAGTACCCAAATAGTCTTTCCTTCACCACACTCCCAGCCAACAACATTATTCTCATGCTTTTCCCATAAGGAAAAAGAATTAGACCCTAGAATGTAATTCTCCTGCATCTTACCCCTGGCCCCACGTTGCTTCTCTCTCAAATTAGGAGAGTCAGTCTGACTCTCAGATCCTAAGTTTCCCAATCTTTTCCTTAAACAACACCAAATAATATTAAAAATTTACCTTAATTAGCTGGTACAACAATCTTGTAAGGATACTTTGCACACAAAGAAAGATGGCAGTCTGTGATGTAAGGTCTCACAGTAACCACATTGGCATGAAAAGAATAGATTCCCCTTCCATTACCTGCACAACAATAGTCAATCCTCATTCAAAGGCCCTTATGTTCAAATTTATTTATTCACTAAAATTTAGTTGTCGCCCCCAAATATATGCTCACCACTTTCACATGAACATACACAGAACAGAGAGTAGTTTGAGACAAATAACACAGTCCCAGAAAAAGTCAAAGAAAATTTGTTTTGCTTCAGTTCTCATACTGCAGACAATTGTCCATTTTGTGATATTTTAGTGCCAAATATTTCACATTTTTGTGCCTTTTGTTGGTGATTTTTGTTTAAAATGGATCCCAAGCATAGTGCTGAAGTACTATCCAGTGTTTCCAGGTACAAAAAGGCTTGATGTGCCTTCTAGAGAAAAATGTACATTTTAGATTGGCTTCCTTCAGGAAATTATAGTGCTGTTGGCCTTGAGTTCAATGTCAATGAATCAACAATATGGTGCATCTTACAAAAATAAATAGGAAATTTGCTGATGTGTGTATAAGGCCACTCTGGAAATGCTAAAGTAACATCTATAGTGTATAATGAAGCTATAGAAAAGTGGCTATCCTTGTGCATTCATCAAATATCAACTGATTAAAAAAGCATAGTGGCAGCGCTGTTGTGAGGCTGAAAGTTGAAGAAATTTATGGTGATATTACTCAGGGTCAGGAAAATGTTAAGTCCATCTTAGCTAGTGCTGGTTGCTCACGTTTCAAAAGGCAGCAGACAGTGAAAAATATTAAACTTGCAGGTAAGACAGACTCTGAAGAGCAAGGAAATGCATGAAAAAACTTTAAATACCTACTAATCTATACAGAAAAGGGGTTATATGGAAGAACAGATACTGGTAAGATACATTTGCTTTACAAGAATATTGACAAATAGACCTATACAATGCAAATGGAATTTTGGTTGCTGAAAATGTTATGATCAGAAGCTTGCATTTAACTAAACCTGTGCTTTCCCCAAGAGAAATAGTTCAGTGCTCACTAATTCAGTGTTTCTGATGACTTTATAAAACATTACCACAAATGAGTAGAATAGCTGTATTAGGGTCAATGCAGTATGGAAATGTTTTTCATTTAAATGAAAGGTTGCCTTTTGGTCAATGTTTGAGGATCAACAACATGGGAGAGCTGATGTGTTCCTGATGAGTTCACTCTGTCTTTATAGAATAGAAAGATTCCTTCAACTCTGAACTCTTTTCTTTCCCTCTTGGTGAATGGGTATTCTTTAATTTTTTGACATTCAGTGGTAGCTAAGTCTATTGTTAAAGGCAGTCACTAGCAGCAATTTTCTGAGGCTATACAGATGCTCTCAAAGTACTGAAAAGCTTTGCTCAAATGGTAGTGATTTGTGTGGGAAAGTCAATATACTGTAGTTACTTACTCAATAGTGTATGTGTTTGTGCCTGTGCGTGTGCGCGTGTGAGTGTGCGTGCGTGAGTGTGTGTGTGAATAAACTTGGTGCACACTGTTCTTTATCTCAAGTAATGGGAGGTAGAAGAGATCATTATTCAACATTACCTCCTGCAGAAAATTATGCCCCCTTAACTAAATATGAATGTATTTAAGGTTAAAAAATATTTTTAAAAAAGATGTCCAAAGGTAAAAACGTAAGGACAAACTGAAAAACAAACAAAAAACAAAAACAAATAACCAAATATTAATAAGCACTTACATCTCAGTAACTGCCTCAAATGTAAATACATTGAATTCACCAATTAAAAGGTACAGAGTGAGCAGATTTCAAAATGAAGTCCAACATTCTGCTGTTTACAGGGAACCCATCTTATCGCAAATAAAAGGACTGCCTTAGAGTTAAATGTTAGAAGAAAATCCTGCAAGGAAATGGCAAGCAACCAAAAAGTCAGCAATATGCTTATATCATGTAAGATTGGTATTCAATTTTAAAAGGTGATAAGAGATAGAGACTGACATTACCTTATGATTAGGGAGTAATACAAAAAGAAGAAATAACACTTACAAATATATATCTACCAAACAATGGAGAGCCAAGATACATGAGTCAAAGAGCAATAGAACTAAAAAAGGCTAGTGATGACAGCAACACAATAATAGGAGGGGATTTTAAAACTTCACTTACAAGTAGAAAGAAGGAAATACTAAAAATAAGAGCAGAATTAAATGAAATAGAAATTTAAAAGACTATCTCAAAGATCAATGAAACTAAGTTGACTCTGAAAAGATAAACCAAATCAATAAACCTCCTTTCTAAAGAAGGAAGGAAACGTCAATAAACAGAATTAGAAAAAGAAATGACCACAGATGACATAGAAATAAAAAGAAATTACTATGAAAAACTTTTGTCAATAAATTCAATAATCTTGAAGAAAATGGACAAATGGGCCTTGATGAAATTATTCCTAAAAATCAAAAAATGCTTCTTAATAGGTTTATGATGTCAATAATACCCTAATACATGGAACAAGAACAGACATACAGACCAATGGAATCGAATAGAAAATCCAGAAATAAACCCACAGATTTATGGTCAACTAATCTTTGACAAAGGAGCAAAGACTATGCATTGGAGCAAAGAAAGTTTGTTCAATAAATGGTGCTGGGAAAACTGGGTCGCTACATGCAAAAGAATGAAGCTTGACCACTACCTCACACCATACACAAAAATCAACTCAAAATGGATTAAAGAACTAGACATAAGACCTGAAACCATAAAATACATAGAAGGAAATATAGGCGAAACACTACGGGATTTGCACATCAAAGGCATCTTTACAGACACATCACCCAAAGCAGTGATAGTGAAGGCAAAGATAAACAGCTGGGACTACATCAAATTAAAGAGCTTCTGCACAGCAAAAGAGACAATAACAAAAACAAAGAGAAACCCCACCAATTGGGAGAACATTTTTGCACCCAACACTAATGATAAAGGTCTGATCACAAAAATCTGCAAAGAGCTGATGAGACTCAGCAACAACAAAGAAAATAATCCAGTCAAAAAATGGGCAGAAGAGCTAAAAAGAAACTTCTCTGAAGAGGATATGCAAATGGCCAACAGACATATGAAAAAATGTTCAACATCACTTGTAATCAGGGAAATGCAAATCAAAACTACCATGAGATACCATCTCACACCAGTGAGAATGGCACATATTAAAAAAACTAGCAACAACAAATGTTGGCGAGGGTGTGGAGAAAAAGGAACTCTTCTGCACTGTTGGTGGGAGTGCAAACTGGTCCAACCACTATGGAGAGCTGTGTGGAGATTTCTGGACCTACTAAAGATAGAGCTTCCATATGATCCAGCAATTCCACTCCTAGGTATTTACCCAAAGGACACAGAAACATCAATTCCAAAGAACACCTGCACCCCGATGTTTATAGCAGCACTGTTTACAATAGCTAAGCTTTGGAAACAGCCCAAATGCCCAAAAATAGATGAATGGATCAAGAAGATGTGGTACATATATACCATGGACTATTACTCAGCATTCAAAAAAGATAAACACATGCAATTTGTAGCAACATGGATGGCCTTGGAAGGGATCATGCTCAGCGAAATAAGCCAAAAAGAAAAATACCGGATGGTCTCACTCATAGCAGGAATCTAGAAAGCTTAAATAAGGGACCAGGAAAATGAATATAAGAAAGTGAAAATCAAAATCAACAAAAAACTATGAACCAGAGACACTTTTTTGGGGGGTGGGGGGCGGGAGGGGAGGGATTGGGGTCAGAATGGGGGGTTTGCAATTGTATGGGGAATATAAAAATAAAATTTATTATTTAAATAAAATAAATAAATAAATAAATCAGTCAGACAAAAAAAAAAATAATAATCATACCCTAATACCAAAACCAGATAAAGACAGCACAAAATAAAGGCCATATATCACAGTGAATAATATATTTAATGGTGAAAAGTTGAAAGGTTTTCCTTTAAGATCAGGAAAAAGGCAAAGATGTCCACTTCCACCACTTCTTTTTAATTTAGTATCAGAGGTTTTAACTAGAGCAATTAGATAATGCCCCCCACCCCACCCTCCCACCCCCATGGGGAATCCAGGCTGGAAAAGAAGTAAAACTAACATTATTCACAGATCATATAAAATATATATAGAAAATCCTAAAAATGCCATAAAAAAGCTATTTGAGATAATAAATAAATACACAAGTAGCAGGTTACCAGATCAACATACAAAAATCTATTGCTTTTTTTGCAGAAACAATCAATTCAGTAAAAAAGAAATTAATAAATACCATTCACAATTGCATCAAAAAGAATCAAGTACCTAGGAATTAACCTACCAAAGAGGTAAAGGACATACACAAAGAAACCTAAAAAAGTTATTAAGGACAAAGACCATGATAAAAGAATATAGAAAGGCATTCCATGCTCATAAGTGGGAGAATCAATATAGCCAAAATGATATATAAATTTACCAAAAGTGATATATAAATTTAATTTATTCTCCATCAAAATAATATTCTTCAAAGAAATTAAACAAAAGTATAAAAACTTATAGAGAGCTATAAGGAGTCAAACAACAAAAGCAATTTTGAGGTAAACTTTATAAAGAGCAACAGTAATTAAAATACAGAACTGGAATAAAAGTAGGTACATGGATCACTGGAACAGAGTCAAAACCCAGAAACAAATCCAATACTTAATTCATGATGAAAGAGTCATGACCATACAATGAGGAAAGGAGAGTTTCTTGACCACATTAGAAAACCGGATGTTTAGAAAACTGGATGGGCACATGTAAAAAGAATTGGATTACTGTCTAATTCCATGCAGAAAAGTAAATTCAAAAATGGATTAACGATGCAAATATATGATCTATATTGGAAGAAAACATTGGTGATACATTTCATGGGTTGGATCAGGAAGATGTGGTATATGCATATAATAGAATACTATTCAGTCACAACGAAAGACATAATGTTCAATTTACAGAAAATGGAAGGAGTTTGAGAGAATTATGTGTAGTAAAGCAAATCAGAATGACAAAGACAAATATGGATATTTACATAGTACATGTTCCAAAAAAGGAAAATACTTGTAAAAACTAGTGGACACTAATAGAGGAAGTGAGGCTTCTGAGGTTAAGAGGCAGAACAGAGGAAGAAAGGGTCAAACTGGTGTAAAGGATGATAGCAGGGGAGAAGGGAAAACTCACTGAGATATTCAAAACATTTATGTTTAAAATGTTTAAAAAAATAGACTAAATATTAAAAAAATAGGAAAGACCACAAGGTAAAATGCAATTGTTTAGAAGTGATACAGAATTTCAGACAAGATAGAACAAAGTCAGGAACCTAGCTTGTTGAGGTACTATGAGGAAGAAAGCTGAACAGAACTGAGAGTATCTGTACATGAGTTTTCAGCTTGTAGAAGTGAAACCAGTCAATCAGATATGATTTGGTAATATATACCAGACTACTGTGATTAACAGGCACAGCACAGTCAGCTTCAGGGGATGAGTTAGATTGACAACCCCCAGCAAGCTAATGTCAAAAAATGTGCCTCTTTTTTGTCCCCACCCAACTGTAAGGGATACATGTAGATAAGGATTTTTACTCTGAGTCTGAGAGATCTGTGCTCCTTTGATACACAACAGAAGGAATAAGTCCAATAAATTTTCTATTCTTGAAATATGAGCAAATGATAGCAAGAGACCTCTTTGTCTTCTCTCCCGCTGCCAGTAATCTCATCATAATAAATGCTACTGTTTATTAATTCTTCATTATGAGTCAGTCCTTTCAGTGCTTTAAGTGTATTATCTCATTCACTACACACCAGAAAAAAAAGTGGAAGAGAGAAGCAAAAGAGAACCAGAGAGACAGCATGAGAAGGATTTTGTCTGATGTTGCTGATTTCAAAGATGGAGGAAAGGGTAAAAATTCAAAGAATAAGGGTGACGTCTAGAAGCTGGAAAGGCAAGGAAGTGGATTCTCCACTAGATCCTCCAAAAGGTACACAACCCCACCAACACCTTGCTTTTACCCCACGCAGACCTATTTCAGACTTCTGACCTCCAGAACTATAAGATAAATTTATAATATTTAAGCCTCTAAATTTGTGGTAATTTGTTATAGTGGCAAGAGGAAGCTAATGCAAATGGGGGAAAATAAAAAATTGTATGACCCTGTGGGACCAACTTACCAATACACTGCTCACAATCAATATTTCCTCACCCAGGCATCTCCTTAAGCACTCCTTCACCCCAAGGGCAAGGAAGTCAAGTTTGAGAAACTACTGGATTGAAAATCATCCTCTTCCTCCCCTCTGAACCACTATGACCCTCTTTAACATGGAACCTTTTATGGGCTCTCAGTCAAGGTCAAGAAAAATACTGCCTTAAATAACAGGATAAAATAAAATATATTCTATTCATTAAAAAAAAGAAAAATACTGCCTTCAAATAATCAAGCAAGAGATCTTCACAATTGAATAGAAGAGGTGATAGGCATGAAAATTGCTAACACCTTTCAGTTGGGCCTAAAAGGTGGCATAATCCTCTGCAAACTCATATACAAGCTACAGCCAGGCTCAATGAATAAAATCAACAAGGCCTTGTTAAACTGCCCTCTGTTTAGAGAACAGTGGAGACTACATTAAAGCTATTCAGTTTCGTGGTATGAAGCCACACTACATATCTGAAGTCAATAATTTTTTTTCAGAATACAAATATGACCCAGGTTCAGACTCCACTGGTGACTCTAGCAGGTCTGGCTGAAACAACAGGATCCCATACATCCACTGACTATGAAACTACATAGGCAGAAAAACAAACAAGACATTTTGATGAAGGGAAATTAAATTGTGCCAAAGTATAATTGGTTTGCAGATGGCAAAAAAGCAAATGTATCAGTCAGGCTGTTATGACAGCCTATGGGACTAACACACATCTTTCTTATCCCAAAATGCAAACTGACAAGCTTTTTGACCAGACCAGGATTAATCTGCAAATGGGCAGTAATAAAAGGATCCACTCAATCAGGAATGTTAGCATCAGATGTCAGAAGAGACATCTACAATCAAAGCTAAATTACAACCATTGGACAATTTGATGATTTCTCTATAGGTGAGTACCAACAAAATTTCTTGCCAGAAAGGAATGTGTATCTACAGACTAGGCAGCAAGTATATGATCCCAAATACTGTGCTGCTCTGAAAGAACCTGTTATTAGCAACAGAAGCCAAGGAACAGGAATAAATGAGTCAGAAATCAGTGATAGCAATTATCAGGCAGAATACCCAGAAATATATCATAGTGAGTACCAAAATGACTGTCCCAGAGATTACCAATAAGTTGACCAACACATTGATTATCAAAGTCACACAGCGGAGCTCAGTATTTAACCCACTGTTTTAGTCAGTGCAAACCAAGCTACCTTAAGTAATTTTTACCTTGACTTTCTAAAACATTGGTATGCTTATTTATAGCTAAAAGAAACACTCCATACATATAAACATTCCTTTCCTTTTGCCTCTTTCCTAAATAGTTGCCTTTTGATGGTAGCCAAATCCCACATTATAATCAAAACTTGCATGTCAATTTAATCTTATTCAATCAATTCTATTAAAGATCAATGCATTTTTACAATCTTCTTGTTAAGCTGGTACTTTCCAACAATAAGAACCTCCTTTCTTACAGTTTAGCTTCTGGTATCTATGTGGAAGACTAAACTCTGACTAAATGTATGTGGTCTTTGCCAACTAAATATAAGGTACAGCATTGTAGAAATTTATGTTTCTACAGTATTTTCTATAAATTTTAAAGTAATTGTGTAATGGCAGTAATGGCCACAGGGCAGGATCTCTATGACCCAAGCAGACAGGTAAAGGAGGAAAGTCCTGGAGCCCTCAGAGGCTTTTGCAGGCTTTTGTTGGGATTTACCAGGTACATGGCTGGCAAGAGGTGCCAGTGGGCCGGGAGGCTGGCAGGCCTCCCAGCCCCCAGCAATTCTTCACTCTACCTGGGCTCTCCAGCGTTCTATGGTGGCCTTGTTCCCTGTTCCTCTCGTGGTTCTTCTCTGCTCTCTCTGTTCATTTTTGTGGTTCTGCTTCTGCTGCCATCCCCATGATGCCGGCCTTATAAGCCCAGTCTTAGCCCAGGTGTACCCACTTAGGCATGCCCACACCCTACTCCAGGTGTCCACCATCAGGCATGCATTCAGGACCACAAGGAGCCATCATCAATCCTAATGGCGGGAGGGCAGAAAAACCTGATGCTTTTTCACTTACCCTACACATTGCCATTTATGATTATACCTGTACTCATTCTCTTATCTAAGCAGACAAGTTCTCTGCAGAGTGCTATTTGTCAAGGGCTATGCCCAAAGCTGCCCTAAGACATATGGGTCTGTGCGTTAGGGGAGCTGCATTTGCTCTTTAGGGTGTGCTAATATAGAGTTGCTCTGTTTTCTTCAACTGTATTTATCACTGCATTTCTCAGCATAAACTTATTTGATTGTGTTATTTATAAATATTTTGAATGTTAAAAAATACTTTTTCTATGCCTGTAATACATCAGATTTTAAATATAAAAAAATCAACTTATGAGTGATTTCAAATTATGAGTAAATTCATTTTTTTAAGTTTTTTTTTTAATTTATTCATGCATACAAGAACCGGGGTATAGGCCAGATGTAAGGGAGAGTGAGAGGACTCACCAGAGATAGAAAGGGGAACAGAAAAGGCAGACTGATTGAAATACACCGCTGAGGGGAGCAGCGAGCAATACAGGAGAGGTCTGCCACGCCATGTGTGTATCTCCACTGCCCGCCAGGATCCAACCTGCACTGCAGAGGCTGCAGACAGCTTCACAGTGCTGCGCTCAACCACCTGCACCACCAGGAAGGCCCATGAGTAAATTCACTTATGTTAAATTTCTTTTATTTAAGATAAATGGGGGAAAATGTAGTCAGCAGCAAGACGTCAGTAGGTGGCACTCATCCTGCTATCATCACCATCATTTTCCAAGCCTACTTTATTCTTAATTGCTTTGTGTGTTCATTAAATGCTAGTGCATGCACTATGATAAAAATTGGCAGTAATTGTCATAAAAGAATAATATCAGACTAACCAATGGAATTTCCAGGTTCATTCTGAAGAGTTAGCATTCTCCAGCTGGTCTCCAGACACTGCAGTTTACCTATTCTGATTTGTGAATGTATCTTTTTTAAACCTCACACCTCAATATCTATTAACCAGAATTGTGTGAAGAATAAAACAGTGTTGTATCTGTTAGTTTCTTTGCCAACAAAAACAAGTTACCAGGAAATTGTTTTAAGAGACTGTGGAACATAGAAATATTTTCACTCGTTCACCTTTTCTCAACACTTAAATATTAAGCAAGGAACAAGAATAAACCCAGATGAAAATGGTTTAGGGAAGAAGTGGTTTTGGCTTTTAGCATCAATACAATCAAACCCCACTCTAAAGCTATCAATTGAGTAGCCACTGTGCTTTGTGAGACTGCAACACAATTCACTTGATAATTATAATTATGAAATCTAAACTTTGCTGATTACAGAGTTCAAAAGAACTGCATGAAGGGAAGACCTACTGGGAACCTGAGGATCTATAGGTAAGTACTTGAAGTAGTTTAAAGTAGTAAAACCATTCAATTGAATTGCCATACATTATCATTTAAATATGTATGCAAAACTTCCATTCTTATTTTCAAAAAGTACTTGAGAAAAGTCACAAATACTCAATTAGAAACAAGAAAAGTTGCCAAAAAGAGTGATAGATGTTACTATAACAACTTGAGAGGAGTTAATTAATGAAATTGAAAGTATTATGTTTACTCTGGATTTCCTGGCAGCTAAAATAAAAAAAGAAATGAAAATATTCAAGGGTAGTGTAAGGGCCGGACTAGCCACAGGGCAGGTTTTCTGATCCCATGCAGACCGGGTAAAGGAGGAGTCAGTGTCCTCAGAGGTTTTGCAGGATTTTTATTGGGGTTCACCAGGCATATGGCAGGCAGGGGTGCTGGGGGGCTGGGAGGCTGGCAGTCCTCCCAACCCCCAGCAAATCTTCACTCTATCTGGGCTTTCTGGCGTTCTCTGCTTCTGCTTCGGGCTACTCTTTGGGCTGCTGCTACTGGTGCTGCTGGCGTCCCTCCGTGACGCCGCCCTTAAAAGCACAGTCTTAGCTCAGCTGAATCCCATCTACCTATGCCCACACCCTACTCCAGGTGCCCGCCATCAGGCATGCATTCAGGACAAGGATCCATCATCTATCCTGATGGCGGAAGGGCAGAAAAGCCTGATATTTTCTTTACCCTACAGGTAGTAATAGAAATGTTAATTTCTTTCTAATCTTCTTATTATGTGATAGAAGAAGCCATACTAGGTAATTATTTAAGGGATAAAATTCCTTTGGGCACTAATGATAAGGAAAAATTTGTGACATATCTATATATGAGAAACACCATGTTATACTTTTGTTAACTTAATAAAATAGTCAATAGTTTCTGTTTAAGAAGTTAAAAAAAATCCATATATTAACATAAAAAACATTTTATCTTTATTTTACCATAGCAGGTGACATTGATCCTTTGCACCTCATTAGTGAGTCAAAGAATTTCAATATTCAAGGAGTAACATCAGTATTATTATCAAAAAATTGCCTTTTTCCATGACAAATTCCCACTGAAATGAATGGGATAAGTAAATAGTGTATTAAATAAAGGTAAAAGCTGTACATATGCCTGAAAATTGCAAGAATTTCTATTAGCTACCTATCAGTAGCCTGACTGAGGAAAGCACTCAGGGATGAGACACAAAATTCTTCATTGAGAGGATATGACTTATTCAAGATAAAGTCAAAGGAATCCTGAAGACATCCCTTGCCCCAGCCATCCAACAACTCCAGACTTCAGTATGACTAAGTCTGATCAATAACACTGAGGCATTAAAGTAATATTTGGAAGCCCTGAAATTTCCTGTAAATATTCATGACCAACCCAAACATAGGAGAGATATTCAATGAATAAATAAATGATTATGAAAAAAGCATGAATAGCACATTGGACACTGTAAAATTCAAAATTAAAGATTAAGTTCAAGAAATTTTCCTGCAGCTGGGGAAAGGAAATAAAGAAAAAAAGAGAGAAAATACAAATGATTTAACTAAAAATCAACCTATAAATACGTAGGGGCAGGAATGGTCACTGAGCAGGTTTTCTGATCCCATGCAGACAGGGTAAAGGAGGAGTCAGAGTCCTCAGCAGTTTTTTTGCAGGTCTTTTATTAGGGTTCATCAGGCATATGGCAGGCAGGGGGCTGGGAGGCCTGCCAGCCGGCCAGCAAGTCTTCACTTTATCTGGGCTCTCTGGTGTTTGTTCTGCTGCTTCTCGGCTTCTCTTTCGGCTTTGGCTTCGGCTTCGGCTTCTGCTGCTGCTCCTGGCGTCCCCATGACGCCGCCCTTAAAAGCCCAGTCTTAGCCCAGGTGAATACCATCTACCTATGCCCACACCCTATTCCAGGTGCCCGCCATCAGGCATGCATTCAGGACCTCAAGGATCCATCATCTATCCTGATGGCGGGAGGGCAGAAAAGCCTGACCTTTTCTTTACCCTACAAAATATCAACAATTATTTAAAGAAACAATAGAAGTAGATGCAATACTCAAATAATAGCGAAAACCCTTCAATGCAATTGAAAAAAACCTATGTTTTGGGAAATATTGCCATTTACAATCCTCTGATGACTTCTAAGAAGGGTTCTGGACATGTTAAATAATAAATAATGCCAGGAAGCCACAGTACTCTGTCCTAGGAATATAATCAAAACAAGACATTGAGATGAGTAAACTTGTTGGAATCATAGGCTGGAGCTAATGAAATACAGAAAACAAGGTAACTAAGAAGTGAAAGAGGGAGATATTGTGGATATTAGGGAAGTAAAAATTATGTACCTAACATAAAATTCACTTTTTTTTCTACATTTTCTCATTGAAAATATGATGAAGTTTGTATTGTTCACTAGTGCTTTGGGGGTATACTTGGTACTAGTACTTGGGCCCATATCTTGTCCCATGGTTAGTGTTAGGTAAGAATGAAGGGTTCTGTGGTAACTGAATCACATCTAGACTTGACAAGGAGCTTTTTCACTCTAAAAAAAACTTTGATCTAAAAACTCACAATCTACATCACAGTTCAGATAAACTAACTGCAAAAAATAACATACGCATTATAATTAGCCTTTTTCCTGGTCCCTTATTTAGGTTTTCTAAATTCCTGCTATGAGTGAGACCATCCGGTATTTTTCTTTTTCTTTCTGGCTTATTTCGCTGAGCATGATCCCTTCCAGCTCCATCCATGTTGTAGGGTAAAGAAAATGTCAGGCTTTTCTGCCCTTCCGCCATCAGGATAGATGATGGATCCTTGTCCTGAATGCATGCCTGATGGCGGGCACCTGGAATAGGGTGTGGGCATAAGTAGATGGGATTCAGCTGAGCTAAGACTGTGCTTTTAAGGGCGGCGTCACGGGGGGGACGCTAGCAGCACCAGCAGCAGCAGCAGCCAGAAGCCGAAGCAGAACCGAAAGAGAAGCCGAGAAGCAGCAGAACGAACGCTAGAGAGCCAGATAGAGTGAAGACTTGCTGGGGGCTGGGAGGCCTGCCAGCCTCCCAGCCCCCCAGTCAGCACCCCTGCCTGCCATATGCCTGGTGAACCCCAATAAAAGACCTGCAAAAAACCACTGAGGACTCTGACTCCTCCTTTACCCGGTCTGCATGGGATCAGAAAACCTGCACTGTGGTCAGTCCTGCCCTTACAATTGGCGTATGTCGGCAAGATCCATGCAGACGGGTATTGGAGCCCTCCGAAGACCTGGAGGGACTAAGGAGAACAGACTTTGCCTGTGACGACGCTGGAGGCACCATGGCGGTATAGAAGATGGATACGTCCACGAGCTACAGGATGAGACCTGGCGTGAAGGAGACGCCCGAAAGGACCAGCCAACGACACCAGAAAGGACCAGCCAACGACACCGGATAGGACCAGCCAACGACACCGGAAAGGACCAGCCAATGACCCCTGAGGCAGCAGGCCATTGCTGAAGCAGGGAGAGGCCAATGGACTGATAGACTGATGAACTGATGATTTTGGACTGACAATCCCGCCAGAAGGCGGAGGACCTTAGCAGGTTATGTTTATTTTTTGAGAATCTGGGGGTGGCCAGTGGGCCTAGATGGCCAAAAGCAGCCTGTGTATGCCCAGCAGCCAGGTGGAGGAGAAAAGCCAACTAAGAAGGCAAAAGCTGGTACTAATGATAAGTTGAGAAGCCCTGAGTGGCTGTTAAGCAGCCTGGGTATGCTGAAGAACTGTGAGTCTCGTAAAATCACCTGTGGGTGATGCCCTGCTCATTCTTGAGTGAGGGTGAGGAGCTGAGGAACCTGTCCTTGGGGGACGGGTGGGGAACGTGGCTTGGGGTGGAGCCCAAGCCACATGTAGATTTTTGATCCCCGACCCATGTGCTTGTGCAGTGGGTTGGCCTGAGTGCAGGGGTCTGCGAGTCGCATGGGTGGCTGTGAAGGCCGAGTGTTGGAGCGACTGCAGACAGAAACCCTGAGGGTTGGCGATTACCCCCAACAGAATAAAATTGCCAATCCCAGAGCTAGTGCATCCTGGGGGTGGATGCTGTGTGTGCCTTGTAGCCTAGACTACAGCCAGAGAAGGCCAGGAAGCCTGACGGCTCCTGGTGTGATATAGTAGATGCCGTGAGTGATTCCCCTCCCTCGTATGAGCAGTGCCTTCGGCAGCAGATTTGGTGGCTCATCTGCTGGTACCAATAATTGTCTTTTGCACTTGGTTGGTGCCCTGCCTGGACTTATTTGTGTTCTGTTGTATTTTGTTATATTGTATTTTGTTATATTTGATGTATTTGCTTTTGTGGGCCATGGCTGCATTGTTTGTTTGCTTAGAAAATTGTATATATATGTATAGACTATATGGCAGAAAACCCTGAGGGGGTGGACTGTAGGGTAAAGAAAATGTCAGGCTTTTCTGCCCTTCCGCCATCAGGATAGATGATGGATCCTTGTCCTGAATGCATGCCTGATGGCGGGCACCTGGAATAGGGTGTGGGCATAGGTAGATGGGATTCAGCTGAGCTAAGACTGTGCTTTTAAGGCGGCGTCACGGGGGGACGCTAGCAGCACCAGCAGCAGCAGCAGCCAGAAGCCGAAGCAGAACCGAAAGAGAAGCCGAGAAGCAGCAGAACGAACGCTAGAGAGCCCAGATAGAGTGAAGACTTGCTGGGGGCTGGGAGGCCTGCCAGCCTCCCAGCCCCCCAGTCAGCACCCCTGCCTGCCATATGCTGGTGAACCCAATAAAAGACCTGCAAAAAACCACTGAGGACTCTGACTCCTCCTTTACCCGGTCTGCATGGGATCAGAAAACCTGCACTGTGGTCAGTCCTGCCCTTACACATGTATAAGGGGTAGGGGGAGGAGGGATTAGGGTCAAAATAAGGGGGGTGGGAATTGTATGGGGATTATAACCAAGATGAAAATGCATACATTGTGCAAAAATGAAAATAAGGTAAAAAAATATATTAAATAAATAAATAAATAAAAATAAAATGTATAGGTCAATTCTATTGGAATATTCAAATTTTCAAGAAAGAGAATCCAGTAAGCTTTGAAAGAAAAAAAATTAGATTATCCCAAAGAACAAAAGTTAGTCTGACCCTACAACATTAAAAATGGGGTAACAATACATGACTTCTATAAATTTCCTAGACAGGAAAGGATGTGTCTTGAGAATAAAAGAGATAACCAGGATTTTCTTGGCTAGAAACAAATTTATGTAAATACAAATCCTCACACAGGAGGTAATCATTATGAGTCACAATAGTCTGAAAAGCTTAAATGGAATGTTAAGCCTCAAATATAGGCTTTGACTGTAGATATTTCTAGGAAATGGGGAAGTAAACTAAGAAATATGTCATGTAAGCAGTATGGTTAGAAAGCTCAAAAAAAAAAAAAAAGAAACGTGAACCTTGATTACACATTAACATCAGAAAATGGGGGCCTTGGGCCTCCCTGGTGGCGCAGCGGTTGAGCGCTGGGTTGCAAAGCTGCCTGCAGTCTCTGCAGCGCCGGTTCAATCCCCGGCTGCTCCCCGGCCACTGGAGGAGGGTCCCACATGGCGCGCAGACCTCTCCTGCCGCCCGCTGCTCCCCTCAGCAGTGTACTTCGGTCCTTCTGCCTGCTCTGCTCCCCGCTCTGGCTCTGGTGAATTCTCTCACCCTCCCGCGCTTCTGACTGTACCCAGTGCTTGTTAAATAAATAAATAAATGTTTAAAAAAAAAAAAAAAGATGGAACTTCTTTAAAAAAAAAAAAAGAAAAGAAAATGGGGGCCATCTGAAGTTTATAAAAAGGAGCTGACAAAAAGGAAATAGTTTCTCAAGATTAAGTTGCCGAAAATGGACAAATTAAGTAAAACCTGAGGCCCAAAGGACAATGCAAAAAAATGAAGGTATAAGACAACAAGAGCCTAAACCAAGATGGTAACAATGGGAGTATTTAAAAAGAGATAAAGTTGGGTAGATCTATCCAAAGGACATAACAGTTTTAATTCAAAAGGATACCTACACCCCTATGTTCATTGCAGCTCTATTTATAATAGGTCAGACTTGGAAACAACCCAAATGCCCAAAAATAGATGACTTGATCAAAAAGATGTATACACAATGGAATACTATTTGGCAATCAAAAAGATCAACTAAGGCCATTCACAGCAACATGAATGGAGCTAGAGGGAATTATGTTCAGTGAAATAAGTCAGAAGGAAAAAGAAAAATATTGGATGGCTTCACTTATAGGAGGAACATAGGGGAACCAAATAAAGGAGCAAGGGAAAAAATAATAACAATTAAAAAACACAACAAAACTAATCTAAACAGACAACTATAAATCAGAGACATTCTGCAGGGGAAGGGGAGGGAGAGGGATAGGGATGGGGGCAGGAGGAGAACAAGAGACTATGGTGATGGTGCACGGGTACATTGGTGGTGAAAATTCTATGGGGACTACACCTGAGAAAAGAAAGGAAACACTATTAGAAAAATGAAAAATGAACAATGATGTAAAATTTAAAAAAAAGAATACAGTTGGGAATGTCTTGACACAGGATCTGTTGGAGTTAAGTGCTAGTATATACAGTGAAATATAGGAGTATAGCAAATGCACCTGATTTAGGATACAGGGGAGAGATAAGAAACTAGTAAATGTTTGAACTGTAAATTCTTACTGAATAATTGAATTCAAATTTGTTCACTTGAGATAAGACACTAGAAAAACTCCAATTTTAGTAAACTAGCAACAAAATACTCAATAACAAACTCTTGAATTTTTCACAGTAGAGGTATCCAATCACTTTGTAATAATTATATTTGGAAAAGGTAGCTACTTCTCCGTCTGCCTAGGACTATGCAGGTGTTTCTTTTCACAAACCTTTTCCCTTTGTGAAGCAGCAGCGGCAGCTTCCTGCCCTCCTTTGTGACTATACAGGTGCCTCTCTTTTCCTTTCTCCTTTTCCTAATAAATCTATCCTTTCAAAAAAAAAAAAAAAAGATGAAAACAATAGTAACTGGGAGGAAAAGTGACAATACGTTTACAAATATAGG
Organism: Talpa occidentalis; assembly: GCF_014898055.3. Classification (NCBI taxonomy): domain Eukaryota; kingdom Metazoa; phylum Chordata; class Mammalia; order Eulipotyphla; family Talpidae; genus Talpa; species Talpa occidentalis. Next base: position 28,009,611 of record NW_023604295.1, read on the forward strand.
GCTGTAGCAAACATAAATAATTTCTTAAGAAAGAATGGGCAAAGGAGCCTCTGCAGCTCAAGTTCAATTCCTGGCCAGGGAGCTACCCACATGGCACAGCAGACCTCTCCTGTCTCACCCACTGCTCCCCTCAGAATGTATTTCAGTAGATCTACCTGTTCTGCTCCCCACTCTGTCTCTGGTGAATCCTCTCACACCCTACACCTCTGGCCCACACCCCGGTTCTTGTATGCATAAATAAATAAATCTTTTTTTTTTTAAGAAAAAGAAAAAATAGGCAAATACTTAAAGGCACATGAGAGTTATATAGCTAGGAATTACGTGAAAGAAGATGCAAGAACAAGGATAAAATAGTTACATGGGGAAAGCATAGTCAGAACAGAGGGTTCATATAAAGGAATTTATTTGAGTTGCTAGAATTATTGCTAAATTATCTAGACTGGGGCTTCCAGGAGAAGTGACATGAAACCAGTTACCTTGATCAGACTTTGCCAAATGGGAATTGAAGATGTTCTGGATTCTCCTTTATGGAGAGGACTGTGGGAGGCCAGCACTATTAAAGAAGGTGATGCAGGCAGTCTACTCCTTAAAATTTCAGTTGACAGGTAAGAGAGAAGAAACTACTATGAAGATAATGCTAAGGTTTAAACAGAAATAACTGGAAGAATAACAATTTCATTAACAAAAATAGCAAATTTTAGAAAGAGGTTTGGTTTGGAGAGGAACATGAGTTTAAATTTAAACATGCTGTATGTGAAATGGAAGCAGAATATCCAAATGGAAATTTACTGCAGTGGATTGGAAATCCAGACCAGGAGTCCATCCATACAAAGGCCAGCCAGGACTTTAAGGGACCAATAGTTTTGGAAATCAGTTTCAGAGGTAGATATTTAAATTCATAGAATGATAAGGGGAGAAAAAAAGAGTAACGATAGTAAAGGGCCAAATTAAATACCATGGGGAAGTTCCACATCAGCAGAAGAAATAGAAAGAGTTTTACAGGAAACTGATCAAACATTTAAGAGGCATTAAGAGAACCAAAACAAAGACATCAATAAAGAAGCTTTTAAGCATGCAAATAGGTGGAGATAGTTAAAATATACTGAAAGGTCAAAAAGTGAAGATTTGGGGGAAATTTTTTTGGGGGGGACCCTCGCCGGCAGCCTAGGAATGAACCGGTGTTGCAGTGGCTGCGGGCAGCCTCGCAGCCCAGCACTCAACTGCTGAGCCACCAGGGGAGGCCCAGAAAATCTTACCATATTAGTTTAAATCTAGATACCACTACTATAACAGAGCCCCACATTAATAGTGATTTACACAAAATAGACATTTGTTTCACTTTTGCAATGTAGTATGGAGTTTTACAGAACCCAATCCATTATTGTATATTATTCCTCCTAAGATGCTACTCTCTTCTATATGGTTACTAATAACTCTTCACAGTATTCACATTCTAGGAAGACACACAGAGAAAGGGAAGAAGAGGGGTTTATGACCCAGAAATGGCACACATCACTTCCACATCTTACTGACTAGAAATTAGTCCTATGATTCCAAAAACACATAGCTGAAATATAGTCTGTGGCTGAGTTGTCATGCACATAATTTAAAATTCTATTATAATGGAAGAAGTGTGAACTTCAGTCTTATTTAGATGACCATTCTCTATATTCTCATAGTAACTGTTCATAACATTTACTACTTGAGCTGAATTATTTTGTTCAAACATTTCCCCTTCCAGACTATCAGTACCCTGATGGCATGGACTATGCCTTATTTATCTCTATATTTCTACTCCCCAAAATAGTATCTGGTACCAATTTATTTAGCAATATTTGATGAATGAATGAATAATATAACTGAAAGTAGATCCATTATTGTTATAACTTTTATAATCTAAGTGATAAAGGATGAGAAGTTTTTCTTCTAGTGAATGTGGAAATGTTCTGGCAATTTTTTTTCAGATGCATAAAAAGTTTCTGTTTCACAAAGCAAAGCAAATACAACAAAATCACTATATTTCAGATATAGAGAATAGGTTGATAGTTACTAGAGGGGGAGGGAGTTGGGGAGTGGGTGAAATTGAAACAATTCTGAAACAGTACTTAAACGGTGCTCAAGCAGTACTGAAACAGTGCAAAAGACAATGCTAAGGAATACTGCCAAGGTGGGGTATAGGTCACTGCTAATAGGGTCTCACCAGGATGCACAGCTGCAAGACTATTCAGGCTCAGTGTTCAACAACAGCCGTGTTCATTAAACAAACAGGAGACCGGGGGAAAGGAAAGACTTTCTAAGACCACAAGTGGCTGATTGTCTCATCCCAGATAGCATCCTCAGTGTCCAGAAGTGCCAAACAAAGGCTACTCACGGGAAGATGAGGTGATAATGCAGCAGCCCACAGAAGCAGTCAGAAGGCTGGACTGGATGCTGAACCAGACAATGATAGACCCAACAGCTCAAGAAGGTCGTGCCAGAGAACTAGAGATAGTGGTCTGCTCTTTGAAACACTGGGCCAGCTCTTTCACATACTGGGACAAGCCCAGTGGTACTCCCTGCAGGCAATGTCAGAGACAGAACAAGAGGCAGGTGCAGCAGCCAAGTCTCTGCACAGGTGTACAGAGATCTGGGGGTCTATAAGTCTACAAAGTCTATGGAGGTCTGGTGAATCCCATGGAGATTGACTTCTCAATGTTTTTCTCTTTTCAGAGGCTGAGAGCAAAATTCTTCTACTTTGAAGATGGTCTGACAAATCCTTCTTTCTTCAGAGGCCAAGTGCAGAATGAACAAAGCTGACTCTCGCTCTGCTTTATATTCCCTTCAGGGTCCACCACTCTACAAGCCTGATTGGACCATTTTCAATCTTAAACTAGCTAATTTAGTACCAATCAGCTTGTTTCCATTTTCAATCTGAATAATTAACTAATAAACTGAGCTTGAACCTGATTGGTCCATTTAGCTCATACCTGATTGGCCCATTGAGCTTGCACTTAATTGGTCCATTTAGAATTCTAGAGCCAGACGTAAAAGGAGGAAATGCCTGACCCATCCCCAACAAAGCTGTCTCACCCTGGGCCTCTGAATGCTGTGGGGATCTGGTTAAAAATGAGTAAAAGGGGTTCACTGTATGGTGACAGATAGAAATTAGACATTTGGTGGTGATCATGATATAGTGTATACTGATACTGAATTATAATGCTATACACCTAAAACTTTATAAGGCTATAAACTAATATTACCTCAATAAAATGTTTTAAAATGTCTATATTCTAAATTTTCCTTGAATTAATATAACTGCATTGTGACTTAGACAAGGAAGAAAACTGTTTCAGAGGCAAAAACATCTAAATGAACTGATCAAAACAATTACAAAGGAAAGTACTGGAAGTTCAATATCTATCATGTAAATACAAATAGTAAAACCTTAGGTCTGTGACTTGCATGTTTACGCATCTTTTACTGAAAACTGCCCCATCCCTGGGTATTGTGATCCAGACAATCTCCATGGATAAACTTCTCCAGAACAAACATAATTTAAGGGTATTTGTTAATTTAGATGTGATAGAATTTAGTATCTAAAATAGTGACCTTTTTAGTAAATAAAGAACAATGAAAATATATTTCTGATTATGTTAAGTGTAGGTTTCAATTGGAAGGGCCTCAGTTTTCAGTAAAAGCAGTTTCACCTATGATTCTAAGTTGTCTTGAAATCAAAAGGTGCTTCAAGTTGAACAACTAGCATAGCCAACACTTGGTCTTAACGACTCCTTTTCCAGTTTGGAAAGATATACCCTGAGTTCAAGGACTTTAGAACCAACTCTAAAATCAAGGAGCCCACAGAGAGACTTGGGGTAAAATCTGCATTACAGCTTGAGCCTCACAGGAAAAAAAGTCTTCTGCATCAGTTGATAGCATGCTATACAATGAATAGAGATAAAAAATCTCTATTCAAAAATTAGCACTACAAATATCCTATTCTAACACCAAGCAGTCCAAATCACACTTAATGTTGAATTATTAAAATCAGCCTTATTAAAATCCAGAACAAACAAAAATGTTCTGGAAATTCTAAAGAACACATTAGGAAATTGGAAGAAAGTACCAACAGTATTAGTAATTGCAGAAAATATGATTGTATATCCATAAGTTCCAGGAAATCACTCAAAAAATTAGAATTGATAAGAAAGTTATGAAAAGTGGCTATGAATATGTCACTCTATATAAACATATATGTGTATGCATGCATATATATATATACATACATGTATATGTTATATGTACTTTTTTGTAAGAAACCAACAATAACCAGATAGAAAATATATTAGAGGCAAGATTATTTGTACAATAACAAGCAAAATCAAAACTATATACAACATCTAGGAACAACCTTAAAGATCTATACAAAAAAGTTAGCAAAACATCCTTGAGCAACAGGGGAAAATAGATCTTGTTTCTATATTATACATTTATATATTATTGGCTATTACAGAGCTATTGATTGTTCAGGTCTACTATAGTTCAATACAATTTGGCTTAACATAACTCTGTCAAACTCTCAATAAAGAAGATATAGTTCTGATAAGTCAATAATAATATAAAACAAAAATTAGACAATTTGGTGGCTGTTGAATGTCTTTCTGATGATAATTACCAAAGATGAAAATTGAAGAAGAAAATATAAAAATTTAAAACGATATTCAAATAGCAAATAAATTATATATATTATATATGTATATGTATATAAACAATATAATGGCAAAAGACAAAAAAAAATTCAATACTCATGACTAACAAAAAGCAACATATTTTTGGGCCTCCCCGGAGGCGCAGCGGTTGAGCACTGGGTTGCGAAGCTGCCCGCAGCCTCTGCAGCGCCAGTTGGATCCCCAGCCGCCAGCAAGGGTCCCACATGGTACGCAGACCTCTTCTGCTGCCCGCTGCTCCCCTCAGCAGAGTGTACTTCGTCAGTCTGCCTGTTCTGTTCTCCTCTCTGACTCTGGTGAATTCCCTCACCCTCCCACGCTTCTGACTGTACCCAGTGCTTGTATAAATAAATAAATAAATCTTTTTTTAAAAAAGGCAACATATTCTTATAGAAAATGTAAGCAAAATTTTCTAGATAAAGCAATACCAAATGCTGAAAAGGATGCAGAACAACAGGAACTCTCATTCCTTCAAGGTAAGAATGCAAAACCAAACAGTCACTTTGGAAAATAGTTTATGGTAAGTAAACACACACTTACCATACATGCAATGAAATGACTAAATCTTACAAACATTCAGTTAAAAAAGTCACACACTAAAGAATATCCACTGTATGATCCCATTTGTGTAAAGTTCTAAAGTAGTCAAAATTAGACAACACAATGATAAAGGACTGATCACAAAATCTACAAAGAGCTGATGAGACTCAACAAAAACAAAGAAAATAACCCAGTCAAAAAATGGGCAGAAGAGCTAAAAAGAAACTTCACCAAAGAGGATATGCAAATGGCCAACAGGCATATGAAAAAATGTTCAACTGGTATTTCAACATCACTTGTAATCAGGGAAACGCAAATCAAAAGTACAAAGAGATACCATCTCACACCAGTGAGAATGGCACATATTAAAAAAACTAGCAACAACAAATGTTGGCGAGGATGTGGAGAAAAAGGAACTCTCCTGCACTGCTAGTGGGAGTGCAAAATGGTCCAACCACTATGCAAAGCTGTGTGGAGATTCCTCAACCTACTAAAGATAGAGCTTCCATATGATCCAACAATTCCACTCCTAGGTATTTACCCAAAGGACACAGAAACATCAATTCCAAAGAGTACCTGCACCCCTATGTTTATAGCAGCACTATTTACAATAGCTAAGCTTTGGAAACAACCCAAATGCCCAAAAATAGATGACTGGATCAAGAAGATGTGGTACATATACACCATGGAATATTACTCAGCATTCAAAAAAGATAAACACATGCAATTTGCAGCAACATGGATGGCGCTGGAAGGGATCATGCTCAGCGAAATAAGCCAGAAAGAAAAAGAAAAATACCGGATGGTCTCACTCATAGCAGGAATTTAGAAAACCTAAATAAGAGACCAGGAAAAAGAATAACTATACGAAAGAAAAAATCAAAATCAACAAACAGCTATGAACCAGAGACACACTACGGGGAGTGGGGGAAAGGAGGAATTGGGGTCAAAATAAGGGGGTTGCAATTGTATGGGGAATATAAAAATAAAATTAAAAAAAATTAGACTATGGCATTAGAATAGATATTGCCCTGGGGTGTAAGTAGGGCAATTATTTAGATTGGAAGATGAATTTATAAGAGTTATGATTTGCCTCTTGACCTGGGGACATTGTGAATAGACTATATGGTTTTGACCACATCAAATGAAAAGTACTGGTATTTCAAAAAAAAAAAAAGCATCAATAAGATTAAATGCAAACAATAATTTAGGGAGTATGTTTGATATAAATATGGCATATAAAAAGCATGTATAGTTAATATTAAATATCTCAGGGAAACAGAAAAAATTCATATAGATGTCAACTGAAGAGTAGGAAAAGAGCTGAAAGTCATGAATCACTGAAATAAAATGTAAATGTCTAATAAAAATATGAATATGAACTACATGAATCACAAAATTTCCCTCTCCAAAATTAATGCAATGAACAAAATTACACAAAAGGAAAATGGCATAGGAAAAATATGCATTCAGTAACAGTAACCAAAAAAGAACTCTAAGAGTAGAAAAGTATTTTTACTTCTAGCCAAAGAGTAAGAGAAACAATATTTGGCTTCCTGCCTAAAACAATTGAAAACAGGACAAAATATATGAATAAATTTTTCAACACATTATCAGACAGTAAAAGTGATAACCGAGATATGGGAAAGAAATAAGGTAAACCTTAAAATTGCTCCAGTTTACTATTTTTTGAGAGTTCCCAAGCTACTATTCAGCAAGACAGAACCAAGACAGAGCACATAGCTCTCCACAAATTAGGAATGGAGCTGATAATCTGGAGAGATGAAAGAAACAGAATTATCAAGATATAGAGCAGAGAACCATTAAAGAGACAGTTTCATTGGACTACTGAGGATCCACTTTGAGTCTTCAACTGAGTACACATCAGTATTTGGTCTGAAAGAAATTACCTGAGGCCATGGAAAGAACCTCATAAAAATTAAAAATTATAAATTATTAATCTTTTTTAAAACAGGAGCTTACAAGTTTTCTGTTCCCAATAGCCAAAATAAACAAGTATGATAATTCACAGCAGAGTACTCAAAGAGGTTTGTCCCTTTTGGAATATTATTGGGAATACTAGCCTTAAAGTACTGGGAATATTAGCCTTAGACTAAATACTACTTTCATCCAGTTTATCACAGCTTAAATGCAAAACCCATAAGGAATGTTACTGCTTCCAAGTAACTTAGCTGCGCCCCCAACGAAGTTCAATAATATGTATAAAAATACAAAAATATATTCAGCAAAGTAAAATTTGTAACACCTACCAACCATTCAAAAGTTGTCAGACTTGCAAACAAGTAGAAAGATATAACCTGTATTAATAAAAACCAGTCACAAAATAATAACATACAAGAGAGGATTAGCAGACAAGGTCATCAAAATGGTTATTATGTCTGTATTCCATACTATCAAGAAGCTAAAAGAAAGGATGAATACATTAATGAATACAAAATTAATGAATACATTAATTTTCATGTAATATATAATTACATATCATAATTATGTAATTAATATCATGAAATTAAAGAAAATCTAAACAAAGGGGATATATACTATGTTTATGAATTATAAGACTTGATAATGTCAACATGTCAATTGTCCCCAAATCAATGCATAGGTTGAATGTAATTTCAATCAGAATGACAATAGGTAACAATTTAAAAAAATAGAACCATTTCATTGTCCCTTTTGTATCAGTGCTTCTCAAAAGTAATGGCTATTCACTATTCTCTATTTCCCCTCTTCCCATCCTCTCTCTGTGTCTCATTTTTAAACTTCCTATTATGAAAATTTTCAAACAAATTCATAAAGAAGAAGACTAGAATAATGAATTCCTACATATTAATTTCCCAATTTCAACGATTATAAACTTCAGAGTTCTACTAGTTTAATCTATGCTGATACCAACTGCCCCACCACATACAGGATCATTTTGACATCAGCCCCTGGCATCATATCATTTCATCTACAGCTATCTAAAGATAGTTTTTTTTTTAAAAAAAAGTAATAATAATATAATTTTATCTCAAAATATTGACCATAATTCCCTAATATCACCAAATAGAAAATCAGTGTTCCAATTTTCAAATTATCTCATAAATATATTTTACAGTATATTATTGATTAAAATAATGGCTAGACCTGCATTTATTATGTATCTTAAATGCAGTGATGTTATAATTTATTGCCCAAATTGGGACACTTCTGGAAAAAAGGGGCATTGATTAATAATTATGCCAGAAAATAAGCCTAAATAAAGATAATCATAAGAAAATTAAAACATGTGAACACATTCTTAAATCCTTTTTAAACTACATGTTTCCACATGCTCTTCACCCTTTCCCTTTCCTCTCATTCCAATAGTTATGTATTCATTGAAAAACCCCGCCCCTGTATTCAGTTGATTTCCCCAGAATATGGATTTTGCTGATATTGTTCTTTTATTTCCTGTACTTTCTAAAATCTAGCAGGTTCAGAAGCTAGCATTGATTCCATTTTTTTTTTTTCTTTTTGCCAAGAGTACTTCACAGGAAATGCTCCTTTCTTTCTTTAATCCATGCCAAATAGTCCTTCTCTCAGTTCTCAAACAAGTGTTCATGAGTGTATGAAGAAAAAGGAACACTTATTCATTGTTAGTGAGAATGTAGATTAAGGTAACCTCTCTGGAGTTTGGTATAAAGAATGGTATGGAGGTACCTTAAAAATATAAGAATGAAATGCCATATGATCCAGCAATACCACTTTAGTTATTTATCCAAAGATTATGAAAACAATACTATGAAAAGATTTATGCACTCCTATGTTCATAGCAGCATTGTTCAAATTAGCCAAGACATGGAACCAACCTATATAACCATCAATGGGTCACTGAAAACAGAAATTGTGGACTATATATTGAAGGAATATAACTCATCCTTTAAAAAGACAATATGGATGCAACCTGAAATCATTTTGTGACAATATGGATGCAACCTGAAATCATTATGCTACGTGAAATATGTCAGAAAGTGAAAGCACAATTACCATATGGTTTCATTTTTGGATTATAAATAATCAAAGAAAACAAACTGGCAAAACACAATAAAAATAACTCCATTGCATTGTGAAAAATAAAGTGATTACCAAGGGGGAGGGGTTAAAAGGGAAGAAGGAAGGTGTAGAGAGGGTTATATGATAGGACAGTGGCACAGGAGCTTTGGCGTTGGGTAAGTGAATCACATGTACATTTGGACATGTGACACTGTACTCCTGAAATTATATAGTTATGTAAAATGAATGGTAACTCAATATAATGTGATGAAGAGTCTATCACTCTCAGTCTTTTCTACTTCATTTGATGACAACACCATCTTTTCCAGTAGTTCTGTCTGAAAACCTTGCAGCCATACTTAACACCTCTCATAATCCATATCAAATTCAGCAGGAAATCTCATTTGACCTATCTGCAAAATATACCCAAAATCTAAGCACTTTGCTCCATATGTCTCATTCCTACCCTGCTCTAAATCTCTATCATCTCCCACCTATGTCACGATAATATCATCCTATTTGGTCTCTCCATTGTACTCTTACCTTTAGCATTTTGTCTCAAAACTGCAGGCCAAAGCAATCGTTTCAAAAGGTTAGTCATATTATGCCATTCCTTTGTTCAAAACTATCCAGTTAACCCTGTTTTCATTCAGAGTAAAAGCTGTCGTTCTCACAGTGTCCCACAAATCTCTGTAATCTCTCATGTTGTCTGACCTCTTGTCCTCCTATATTTTTCCTCACTCGCTCACTCATTCTGTTAAATCCACACAGACTTTCTTGGTGTCTCTCAAACACATTGGCCACATTCCCATTATAAAGACATTTAGTCTAGTTTTTGCTTTTGTCTGGGCCATTCTCTCCCCTGGTGTCTACCTGCCTACTTCTCAGGAAAAGATCACCTTACAATTATACCCTCTGACCTCCTTTTAAACATAGTAATTTAGTCCATCACTTTCCTAGCACTCCCTAGTCCCTTTAATTTGCAATTCTTTCAATTTTTAACAGCATTTACATCATCTAGATTATTGCATAATCTACTTTTTATTATTATTGTTTGCTGTGTGTCTCCTTCCACTAAAATAAGCTCCTCAAAGGCAGGACTCTTTGCTTCATTTCCTGATGAGCCCTCAAGAACCTTAAACAACTTAGTCCATATAAGCCCTCCATGTAGTCAATCAATTTTTTGTTGAGTTAATGTTAAGAGAGTGAAAGATTACTCACACTACTGTGTGAATACTGGATTTTAATGGGGCAAGTATTTAGGAGGTTAATGCAATGGTCTCCAGGTGAGAAACACTGGTAATCAGCAATATGGTGGTAGAAGTGGTAATGAAAAATAGTGGCACCTAAAAATGTAGTTTGTAGATATTTATAAGAATAGATTTTATAAAGGGATATGAGGTGGGATAAGAGAAAGTATAAAAATAAATCTTAGATTTCCTAAATGAACAACTGGGTGGCTGCATTACAGGATGGTTAAATGGCAAGGAAAACATATTAGGAAGTGGTTCAAGAATTTATATTGAAACGCTTAAGATTGATCTGCCTGTGAGTCAACTAAGGGGTAAGTTCAAGCAAGACATTAGATTGGAATAAAAATTAAAGTTCTTGGCTATGTTTGTAAATTTTGAAATTATCAATATAAGGATATAAGATAATATAAGAATATAAATCTACAGAAAAGTGCCGGTGAGAGAGTAAATATATTTTAACCTCTCGTCCATGGATCAGGGTAAAGTATACTGAGAAGTAGTGAGCTAGGGGAAAAGGAGGAGAAAACAGTATGGTAAGATACAAGAGACAAAATTATTTGAAGAAGTTGTCAAGTGTGAATTTTCTTTAGTAATACAGACATCATTTGTGGTGTCATTAGTGGATACAGTCTCAGAGGAGTGGCAGAAGCCAAATTATGTTCCAGTATACCACTACACTTCTTTGTAATTTATTACATCAGGAAGTAAAATCCACATCTTTCAATCAAATTAGGTTACCTTAGTTATATACTTACCTACTCAAAGGTCACAAAATTCAAGAAGTGGCAGACAATAGCAAATAATATGGATCCAAATTGCCTTTGGAACCAGGGAGCAGTGTAGATATGTAGGGCTAGTAGGAGCATGAAGTGGTACCACCTCACTTAGCCTTATACAATCTGAGCAATGGAGAGAATATTGAAGAAACATCCCAGAGAGAAAAAGTGTGTGGCAATGTATATCTATCCTAATTAGTCATAACATTTGATCCTTGTAAACTTGGAACATCTCAGAGGCATGCAGAGCTCCATTCAACCTAACCAGTTGATCACACTTGACATGGGAATTGAACACATTCACCATCCCTGTTCCAAGTCCCATCTCTAAGCAGCCATTTAAGCTTCTGCTTTACCAATGTAGGAAACTCCTAACTTCTTTTCAAGTTGAGCCCAAACTTTTTAGATTGTTTTCTACAATTTAGAAGTTATTGGAGATTCCAAGAGACACCATTATCATTTTGTCCCCACATGTCAACCTTTTGGGTATTTGAATACAGCTATAATTCCTAGAATAGTCTCCTCTCCAGTAGAAACAACTTTAGCAAAGCATCTTTAGCAAAGGAGTTATTATTACATAATTTCTAGTATCAAACCTTAGTAACTTTTACCAGTACTCCCATTTGTCTGAAAAACATACACACTTTCACCACTTGTATGATATGTTCAGACTGACTAGAAGACTAAAGAGCTGACCTGAAACAACAGAAAAAAACACCCATAACTAACTTAGATGTAGTCCCAACTACCAGATGATAGAAATTTTCCCTTAAGGACAAAAGGGCAGTAAGAACAAATCTGAATGGCTCCTTGAGTTAAAGGTAGATCATGCAAAGCAGGCATACTCTCCAGCTGTTAGAACTTTTGCAGTCTACTGAGCAGAACAGATGATACATTTCAGGACATTTTTCACTTGGACCATGTGAATTTTAGGATTGAAATATCTAGCAGAATAAAAATAGATACTGAATAAAATTATAGCATATTGAAAATGAATAAATTTGGCTCTAATAGCCTAATAAAATAGACTGCATTATCCTTCAGCTACATAAAAGAAACATTATTTTCAACCCCTGTTAAGCATTCAAAAGAAAAAAAATACCTGTTTTTTTAGATTTCTTATGAGTTAGTTTATTAGAAAATATGGGAATAGACCAAAACAAAAGCATTATATTTTATTTCCACATAGATTCTAAACTCAAGAGCAAGGGCTATTGTTTTCTTTTCTGTATTTCATTTAGTGATTTGACCATAAAGGATATTTACATTACATGTTTATTAATATAAAAAGAATGAATGAACTCATGAAAACATTTTATAAGCATAGAAATAACAAAATCTTAGTTAATTTCAGTGCCTTATGGCTGGTATTTCAAGTTCTTCTTTGAAAATCGATCTATCTCTCCCATATGTCCTGCTGAGAACCACAAACAGCTTACACAAATCATACTGAAAAAACACTGAGGCCCTATTTGCATAAGGAAGAACTTATTTATCAATCTTTTTTTCAAATAAATTTTATTTTTATATTCCCCATACAATTGCAACCCCCTTATTTTGACCCCAATCCCTCCCCTCCCCGCCCCCCACCCCCATAGAGTGTCTCTGGTTCATAGTTTTTTGTTGATTTTGATTTTCACTTTCTTATAGTTATTCATTTTCCTGGTCCCTTATTTAAGTTTTCTAGATTCCTGCTATGAGTAAGACGATCCGGTATTTTTCTTTTTCTTTCTGGCTTATATCGCTGAGCATGATCCCTTCTAGTGCCATCCATGTTGCTACAAATTGCATGTGTTTATCTTTTTTGAATGCTGAGTAATATTCCATGGTGTATATGTACCACATCTTCTTGATCCAGTCATCTATTTTAGGGCATTTGGGTTGTTTCCAAAGCTTAGCTATTGTAAACAGTGCTGCTATAAACATCGGGGTGCAGGTGCCCTTTGGAATTAATGTTTCTGTGTCCTTTGGGTAAATACCTAGGAGTGGAATTGCTGGATCATATGGAAGCTCTATCTTTAGTAGGTCCAGAAATCTCCACACAGCTCTCCATAGTGGTTGGACCAGTTTGCACTCCCACCAACAGTGCAGAAGAGTTCCTTTTTCTCCACACCCTCGCCAACATTTGTTGTTGCTAGTTTTTTTTAATATGTGCCATTCTCACTGGTGTAAGATGGTATCTCATGGTAGTTTTGATTTGCATTTCCCTGATGACAAGTGATGTTGAACATTTTTTCATATGCCTGTTGGCCATTTGCATTTCCTCTTCAGAGAAGTTTCTTTTTAGCTCTTCTGCCCATTTTTTGACTGGATTATTTTCTTTGTTGTTGTTGAGTCTCATCAGCTCTTTGCAGATTTTTGTGATCAGTCCTTTATCATTAGTGTTGTGTGCAAAAATGTTCTCCCAGTCGGTGGGGTTTCTCTTTGTTATTGTCTCTTTTGCTGTGCAGAAGCTCTTTAATTTGATGTAGTCCCAGCTGTTTATCTTTGCCTTCACTATCACTGCTTTGGGTGATGTGTCTGTAAAGATGTCTTTGATGTGCATATCACGTAGTGTTTCGCCTATATTTCCTTCTATGTATTTTATGGTTTCAGGTTTTATGTCTAGTTCTTTAATCCATTTTGAGTTGATTTTTGTGTATGGTGTGAGGTAGTGGTCAAGCTTCATTCTTTTGCATGTAGCGACCCAGTTTTCCCAGCACCATTTATTGAACAAACTTTCTTTGCTCCAATGCATAGTATTTGCTCCTTTGTCAAAGATTAGTTGACCATAAATTTATCTTCTCTTTGGTTCTACTGTCTTTGCTAGTACCTTTTTATGATTAGTACCAGTTTCTTTTAAATAACATTTGCTTTTCAGAAATGTCAATAGTGGTCATCTCTTTATAGGACTTCATGGATATTTTAGTTTCCAAGACTTTTTTTTCTTTGTTCAATGCTTGACTCCAGTGCTTCAGTATTGTCACTTCCAGTAATTAAAAAAATGTTTCTTTTTTCCTTCTGGCTTATTTCACTGAGCATAAACTCTTATAATTCCATCCATATTGCTGCAAATACTATTAGTTAATCTTTTTTGATTGCTGAATAGTACACCATTGTATATATATACATCTTCTTGATCCAGTTATCTATTTTGGGGCATTTGGTTTGATTCCAAGTCTTACCTATGGTTTCACTTATAGGAGGAATATAAAGGAATCATACAAGGGATCAAAGAAAAAATAATAATAACAATTAAAAAATACGACAAAACAGGGCCTCCCCTGGTGGCGCAGTGGTTGAGCGCTGGGCTGCGATGCTGCCCGCAGCCTCTGCAGCGCCTGTTTGATCCCTGGCCGCCAGCAAGGGTCCCACATGGCGCGCAGCCCTCTCCTGCCACGCCTGCTGCTCCCCTCAGCAGTGTATTTCATCAGTCTGCCTGTTCCGTTCCCTACTCTGGCTCTGGTGAATTCTCTCACCCTCCCACACTTCTGACTGTACCCAGTGCTTACATAAATAAATAAATAAATCATTTTTAAAAAATACAACAAAACAAATCAATACTAAAGAGACAACTATAAATTGGAGACATTCTACAGGGGACGGGGGGGGAGAGAGAAGGATCAAAATAAGGGTGGGAAGAGCACAAGGGACTAAGGTGATGGTGCACAGGTGAACTGTTGGTGGGAATTCTATGGGGACTACACCTGAGAGAGAAAAGCAATCATTGTAAAAAAAAAAAAAAATAGAAGAACAATGATGTAAAATATATATAAACAAATAAATTATTATTAAAAAAATGGAGTTCCACTGCCATATATCCCATACCTTGTGAGGCATAAATCTGATTCCATACCTAAAGCTTTAAATTCATAACATTTCTTACATAAGAAGTTGTTAAAATAACATTGGGAGTGGTTGAGCAATATAAAAATATTAAACACTTCCTACGAATGTGTTTAGGGAATCATGGCTTTATTATTTTTATGTGATTAAATACTTCACAAAATGTAAAATCCTTAGGATAAAGCCATTTTCACTTTAGGGGGGAAATACTAGGGAAGGGAATGGTTGGTTATAGTCTTAAGAACACAGGGTTACAGAAGAAAGGATGATAATACTTTTTGAGGAAATAGTCATTGAAGTTATATGAATTGCTACATCCCCTCACATTTGGCCAGAAGACTCTTATAAAAGCATCTGTGTTATGATTTTTTTATGCTGGCAAAGACAGAAATACTTTGTAAGCTGAATATCTCTTCAATTTATGTCACTCAATTCCAGTTTTATTTTTTCATGACAATCCTCATAATGCTATATATATGTGCATGGGTGTGCACATACCATTTGCATAAACCCTTGTGAGATGTGTGCTTTATAACATTTTAATGCTGTGAAGTCCCCCTAAGAGCTAATATATTTCAATGTCTTCATTTTACAGATGAAGTAACTGAGGCCCAGAGGTTAAATGACTAGACAGCGATTATTGAGTATAATTTAAATGTCACTACAAGTCTCAAAACAGCTCTTTCCTTGTCCTGCAATGACCCAAATCTTTTTCCACTGATCTAAAATTCCCATCAGTTTCACAATGTCTGGCAATTATAGAACTTTTATCAATTAATCAATAGGGATTAGAACAGTAAAATCATTGTTCTTTCATTAACACTGTTAAAATTGGAACTGGAATAAAGAAAAATTATGAACTAAGCACAATTTATCTTTGATATCCTTCTCAACCTCTTTCCTACTTTCTTGCTTTTTTTCTTTTCCTGCTTTTAACAACTTTTTAGCTTCTGAAGACTGCTCCTTGTACCACTCCTACTGAGATTTTTAATTCCCAGCAGTGACCCAGATCTTTCTTTATTACTTCACTGACTAGCCAAACTTCTTTAAAACCAATATCCCATTTGTGAAAGTGACATCACTGGAGCCATATTGAACAAGAATGAAGAAAACCACCAAAAAAAAAAAGTTACTTAAACTGGATCTGACCGTCGGACTGAGCCAAGTCACCAACATTCCAAGAAACCAATAAGAATGAGAAGATCCTATGTGAAAGGACAAAGGGAGATATATAGCCACTTCACCTGGCTATTTTACTTTCTGACTCCTTCATCTTTCATTTCCTCATTCCTTTTTTTCCTTCTGTACAAACCCCCTACCTTCCTTTTATACAAACCAGTCTAACTTGTGTGATCTTGGGAAATTACTTACCTTTCTGGGCTTCTCTAAAATAGAAAACATGTATCAGTCTCATCGAGGTATCAATGAAACAACATAAAATGTTTATAGCGGTGCCAGATTTACAGTAAATGCTCCATAAATGTTAACATTTTTTGAGCAGTTTTTCCTAAATCACAGAACTAGGATCAAAGGTAGTCAGCGACCAGAGGCACACTGTTCTGTCTCTAAACTGATAAATTAAAGGCTTAGGAATTGTGGCTATCATCTGATATGATTAGCTTCGATTCTGAAGCATGAAATCAGCTGTCTTTCTAATTTCTTTTCCTGGATGAACTTTGTTTGCGCTCTTAAAATTTTATTTTTAGTTTTTCTATCTTCTTTAACAAATTCAAAATTTTACAGGAGCAGTATTACATTTATTTAACATTCATTATAAATGCTGACACATTTTGTTAGTGAAAAACCTAAGTTCAAGACAAAATTAACAAGGCATAAACTTGCAGCCACAAAACTCACATTTTGCTTCAGCGGAGATTCTAAAGTTTCAGAAAGGAGACTAAGTTTACAAAAGAAAAACTGAGACAATATCTGATTGGCAAGTGTTCTATTAAGGTGGGATTGTGGAAATAGGAAGAATTTCTACTTGGTCTTCAGATAAACTGACAAACTTTGACTATAAAAAAGCTGGCAGAAATTTAAGAATGTTTCAAAAAGAGGAAGAATTGTTTGATTTGGGGGACGGAGGATTATCAGGCACTGAGCTTTTTTCTGAAACAACTGGGATTGATGGTGGCTGTTATGGTAAATCATTTCCCAGTATTCCTAAGTGATCCTTGCCAGAACCCTGTGAGGAAGGCACAAAAGCCATTATTACCCTCTTCATTGCCAGTGATAATACTGTAGTAACTGATGAATTAAAAGTGAAGAATTTATACCGGAATCTAGGTTATCTCATTCTCTGTGCATTGTTCTTTTCCATCATGTCACTATGATTCCAAACCTCTCTCCTATTTGTAGACATTTTTGAGTAAAAGAAAACTATAAATACTTGATTTAACATGTAATCAAAAGATACATTCAACATGCACTAGAACAATGATTTGGAAATTATTTTATTCCCGCTGACCATTAGAAGGGAGTTTTCTTTCAGAAGGTAAGAGCAGCATGGAATGTTATTTTAAAGTGGAAGATTTGCTAATCTGATATTTTGCCTCCTTTAAATATCCCTTTTAACTACATAGAAACTGTGCAAGTATGTTTTCTATATAAGACATATTTTCTTCTCTCTAACCTTTCCTAAGGCTTGTTCACACTTCTTAGTCCTCTTTGACAGCCAAATCTATTGAGTGAGAAGAAATTTTCCTTGTAACTGGTGAAGTAGTCAGTTAAATACTCAGACTTTTTCCCCTACATAAAATCTCTTCTCCGTTTTGTAAAGTCTAGCCTCAAGCAATTTCTCCTATCTCAAAAATAGCATGACAGAGTGGACAGCCCTGAGTGAATTGAGGTCATTTATGTGCTTAAGCAACAAAACAAATACCAGGAGACTTGCATAACAGGTTTTAATGAATATATTAAAAATATATTTTCAGGGCCTCCCTGGTGGCGCAGGCGGTTGAGCACAGCGCTGTGAAGCTGTCCACAGCCTCTGCAGTGCCAGTTCAATCCCTGCCAGCTGTGGCGCAATCCTCATGGCCCGGCAGACCTCTCCTGTCTCAACCGCTGCTCCCCTCAGCAGTGTATTTCGTCACTCTGCCTGTTCTGTTCCCCGCTCTGTCTCTGGTGAATCCTCTCATCCCCACACACATCTGGCCAGTACCCGGTTCTTGTATAAATTAAATCTTTAAAAAAAGATTCTCTCTTAAACATATATATATATATATATATCTTTTCAAAGTTATATATTCTAAAACCTTTTGAAAGTGTAGACAATTAGCCTTAGTAACTAGAAGAAAATGCAAACTGGGATCACTACAATCTCCATTGCCTCATTCTTTCAATCCCCTACCTCTAGCATTACCAATGTGAAACTCTGACACTTGCAAGTGTATTAAAAGAATTAAAATTGGCATTCCCAAGAAAACTACATCCATTTTCATTACTGAAATTAGTGACAATTACTATAATCCATCATTTGTAATACAAATACATTTGCTGGAAATTTCAAAGAAACTATGTTTTAAGACATAAATTAAAAATCTACAGAGAAAGGTTAGTGTTACCTCAGAGGATTGTTGCTTTTGTTTTTTGTTTTTTAACTCAACTGCTTAGTTGTTAGAAAGGGATATGGCTTACATTTGCTATTATATCAGCAGACATCAAAGAAACATACGAAGGAAGTTTCAAAGTAGCAAGACTCTAAAGGCTTTTTCTGTGAATAATGTGAATAATCTGGGGCAAGGAGAAAAGAAGAAACCTATGAGTTGCCTGTTCCTGAGATAGACCTTACTTGGCCACTGAGAAGAAGCAAACATTAACCATAAGACATTCTGGGGAGGGAAAATGGGTGCTAAGAAGTGCTGATTTCAAGCTAAAATATTTGTGAGTTAATGGAAACAAAGTAAAGGACTAGTGAGGAAAGCAATGGATTACACCTTAAACATTTATCTCTATCTTTAAAAAGTGGTGGTTTATACTATGGAAAGCTGTGTGGAGGTTCCTCAAACTACTAAAAATGGAACTACCATATGACCCAGCAATTCCACTTTTAGGGATCTACCCAAAGGACACAAAAACATTAATTCAAAAGGTTACCTGCACCCCTCTGTTTACTGCAGCTCTATTTATAATAGGTAAGATTTGGAAACAACCCAAATGCCCAAAAACCTATGACTAGATCAAGAAGATGTGGTATATGTACACAATGAATACTATTCAGCAATCAAAACAGATAAACTCATGCTATTTGCAGCAACATGGAAGGAGCTAGAAGGAATTATGCTCAGTGAAATAAGTCAGAAGGAAAAAAAAATTATCGAATGATTTTACTTATCAGAGGACTACAGGGAATGAGGGATCAGGGAAAAAATAATAACAATACAAATAACAACAAAACAAAAACAAACAGACAATTACAAATCAGAGACATCCTGCAGGGGAGGAGGAGGGAGAGGGATCAGAGGGAGGGAGAGAGAAGCACAGGGGACTGTAGTGATGATGCACAGGTGCATTGGTGCAGGAAATTTTATGGGGACTACACCTGAGAAAAGAAAGCAAACATTGTACAAAAATGAACAATGATGTAAAATATATATAAATAAATAATTTAAAAACAAATAAAAATAAAATAGTGTTGGTTTAATATTTTTATCCTCAACCACTCAAATACAAGGCTTACTTTTGATGTAAAATAAAAATACATAGGGAAATATTTACTCCTGGAGGCATAAAAGAACGCTACCACTTAGAAATCTTAGAGAATAGTTCTACTTAAAATTTGATTTTTTCCTTTTGTAACTAACAGCAATAGCAGATATTGTCACTTGGTAGCAATATATCTAGGTAACAAAACAAAATGAAGACATAAATTGTTATGTCACAAATTGCCAATGCACATTTTTTGTTTGTTTTTTATTATTTTATTTGATATATTTTTACATCATTTTTCATTTTTGCACAATGTATGCATTTTCATCTTGGTTATACTCCCCATAGAATTCCCCCCCCCATCGTTATTTTGACCTTAATCCCTGCACCCCTCCCACCCTTAGTGTGTCTCTGGTTTATAGTTGCTTATTGGTTGTGATTTTTACTTTATTATAATAAGTCTTTTTCCTGGTCACTTATTTAGGTTTTCTAAATTCCTGCTATGAGTGAGACCTTCCGGTATTTTTCTTTTTCTTTCTGGCTTATTTCACTGAGCATGATCCCTTCCAGCTCCATCCATGTTGCTGCAAATGGCATGAGGTTATCTTTTTTGATTGCTCAGTAATATTCCATTGTGTACATATACCACATCTTCTTGATCCAGTCATCTATTTTTGGGCATTTGTGTTGTTTCCATAGCTTAGCTATTGTAAATAGTGCTGCTATAAACATAGGGGTGCAGGTGCCCTTTGGAATTAATGATTCTGTGTCCTCTGGGGTAAATACCTAGGAGTGGAATTGCTGGATCATATGGAAGCTCTATCTTTAGTAGGTTGAGGAATCTCCACACAGCTTTCCATAGTGGTTGGACCATTTTGCACTCCCTCTAGCAGTGCAGGAGAGTTCCTTTTTCTCCACATCCTCGCCAACATTTGTTGTTGCTAGTTTTTTTAATATGTGCCATTCTCACTGGTCTAAGATGGTATCTCATGGTAGTTTTGATTTGCATTTCCCTGATTACAAGTGATGCTGAACATTTTTTCGTATGCCTATTGGTCATTTGTATTTCCTCTTTGGAGAAGTTTCTTTTTAGTTCTTCTGCCCATTTTTTGACTGGATTATTTACTTTGTTTTTGTTGAGTCTCTTCAGCTCTTTGTAGATTTTTGTGCTCAGTCCTTTATCATTAGTGTTATGTACAAAAATTTTCTCCCAGTCAGTGGGGTGTCTCTTTGTTTTGGTTACTGTCTCTTTTGCTATACAGAAGTTCTTTAATTTGATGTAGTCCCAGCTGTTTATCTTTGCCTTTGCTATCACTACTTTGGGTGATGAGTCTTGAAAGATGTTATTGAGGTGTATGTCATGTAGTGTTTCACCTATATTTCCTTCTATATATTTTATGGTTTCAGGTGTTATGTCTAGTTCTTTAATCCATTTTGAGTTGGTGTTTGTGCATGGTGTGAGATAGTAGTCAAGCTTCATTCTTTTGCATGTAGCAACCCAGTTTTCCCAGCACCATTTATTGAACATTCTTTGCTCCAGTGCATATTATTTGCTCCTTTGTCAAAGATTAGTTGACCATAAATCTGTGGGTTTATTTCTGGATTTTCTGTTCAGTTCCATTGGTCTGTGTGTCTGTTCTTGTTCCAATACCATGCAGTTTTGATTATTATGACTTTGTAGTATAGTTTGAAATCTGGGAGTGTGATGCCTCCATCCCCCCCTTTTTTTTTTCCAGGAGAGTTTTGGATATTCAGGGGTTTTGGTGGCTCCATATGAATTTCATCAATATTTGTTCTATTTCTTTGAAGAATGTCATTGAAATTTTTATTGGAGTAGCATTGAATCTGTGAGTTGCTTTTGGTAGGATAGCCCTTTTGATGTTAATTCTTCCAATCCATGAGCAGGGGATGTCTTTCCATTTCTTTGTGTCCTCCTCTATTTCTTTTAACAGTGTTTTATAGTTTTCTTTGTATACATCCTTTACCTCTTTTGTTAGGTTTATTCCCAAGTATTTGATTTTTTTGTTTCAATAATAAAAGGGATGGTTTTCTTGATTTCTTCTTCTTCGGATTTATTGTTTGTGTATAGGAAGGCTACTGATTTTTGTGTGTTGATTTTGTAACCTGCTACTTTACTAAACTGATTAGTTTAATTAGTTTTTCTGTGGAGTTTTTGGGGTTCTCTATGTATATTATCATATCATCTGTGGATAGTAATAGTTTGACTTCCTCCTTCCCTATTTGGATACCCTGTATGTCTTTCTCTTGTCTTATTGCTCTGGCTAGGACTTCCAGTATTATATTGAAAAGCAGTGGTGAGAGTGGACATCCTTGTCTTGTTCCAGATCTTAATGGAAATACTTTCAGCTTTTCACCATTGAGAATGATATTGGCTCTGTGCTTGTCATATATGGACTTTATGATGCTGAGGTATGTTCCTTGTATTCCGAGAATTTCAAGGGTCTTTATCATAAATGGGTGTTGTACTTTGTAGAAAGCTTTCTCAGCATCATTGATATTATCATATGGTTTTTATGTTTCTTTTTATTGGTGTTTTTTATTGGATTACATTGATTGATTTTTGGAAGTTGAACCATCTTGTGTCCCTGGAATAAATCCTACTTGGTCGTAGAGAATTATCTTATGGATACATTGTTGGATTCTGATAACTAAAATTTTATTGAGGATTTTTGCATCAGTGTTCATTAGAGAGATTGCAAGACACATTTTTTTTTGCCTGCATTTAATGATGATATACTGGTATGAGATTCCCATCATTGATTTCTTTCCTCAAAAGATAGTTAAACCTAAGAGTATCATTGTCATCAACAAGCCTAAAATTTCAGGCATGTTTACTTCACTTAGGTGAAATGCAAAGTAATTTGAGGGTAAACTTACAGAGCACTTAATTGAGCCATTAAACAACTATCTAATTTAATTACTATATAAACTTCATTAACTGGTCTGTGAAATGAATGATTTGATGATTTCATCCATGTGACTCACATAGTTATTGCTCAGTGTTTGGCCATTAAGATAAGCAAAAAAGTAATGTATACTGGACCCATCTGTGAATATAGTAATATGACATTAATTATGAGAACTTTCACTAGTGACAAAAAAATATATAGGACTTAAGTTTTGTTCTTTCTCAAATATTCTTTTCCCCATACACTGTTTCCAAATATCAAGTTAGGATTGAGTCACTAGGAGTTCAAAAATAGGGTTGGATGCTTAGATGGCTATTCTTTCCAGCAGAAAATTTAAAACCAAATACAAGGACAAGAAAACTATATACACTGATATCTTATTATGTGAAAACTTTCATTTCTAGCATTAATTTAATCTTCATTACTCCCTGGCACATAACTATCCCCACTATCTAGCAGGGAACTCCAGACTCAGAGAAGTTAAGGAACCAGTCATATATACATGGATATTAAGTGACAGACATAAGAATCTCCTCCAAACGCTGCCCTTTATGAATAACTGTAACTTTTACTTTTCAAATTGGAAACATTTTCTGATGACATGTGATTACTGTAAAAGTTAAAATCAAACAAAAAGATAAAGATCACCTCTCTGTCAATTTGTATGTGGGTACACATAAACACACACACTCACATAATGTAACAATCAGAACACATTGTACAATACAGCAATCTTGGTAGCTTGTTCTTTCCTGTGAGGAAGCATTCCTTATTGCTAACTTTTTTAAATTTTTATTGAATTGAAGGCAAAACTGCATACTAAAATGATACAGAACACAGCCTCCCCAGTGGCACAGCAGTTGAGCGCCTGGTTGTGAAGCTGCCCGCAGCCTCTGCAGCGCTGGTTCGATCCCCTGCTGCTCCCTGGCCACCAGAGGAGGGTCCCACATGGTGCATAGACCTCTCCTGCCGCCCGCTGCTCCCCTCAGCAGTGTGCTTCTGTCCTTCTGCCTGCTCTGCTCCCCGCTCTGGCTCTGGTGAATTCTCTCACCCTCCCGCTCTTCTGACTGTACCCAGTGCTTGTATGTATACTAAATAAATCTTTAAAAAATAAAAAATAAAAAAAAATGATATAGAACAAATAAAATGTTTGTTCTTTTTGAAAATTTTCCAATATTGTATTTAAAAGTAATTCTCTTTCCAAATTTAGAATTTTTTTCTTTAGATTTACCATGTCCATTTCCTCTGATTATCTTTTATATGAGAGGATCTTCTATGATTTTCCTGGATAATATCCTAGTACTAAACATAATATTCAAGATGTAGTTTGATTAATCAGCAGAATATTTAACTCTTTTAACTTGTATATTTCATTTTAAAGCACTTTCTTGATTATATTATTACTGAAATCTAAGTTTGTATTTACTTTCTAGAGCCGTATATTAAATTTTCTGCTTCTAATGAGTTTGTTAACTGAAACTCTTATTATTTTTGCCAAAGCTTTCCCTTTCTATATGTGAGCATTTTTAAATCTTAATTTAATTGTGAATTCTCTATATTAATTACTATCATTTTCCTATTTATTTGCCTATAATCAAACCTGTCAAAAATCTTTAGTTTTAACCCAAATGCCCAAAAATAGATGACTGGATCAAGAAGATGTAGTACATATACACCATGGAATATTACTCAGCATTCAAAAAAGATAAACACATGCAATTTGCAGCAACATGGATGGCTCTGGAAGGGATCATGCCCAGCGAAATAAGCCAGAAAGAAAAAGAAAAATACCAGATGGTCTCACTCATAGCAGGAATCTAGAAAACTTAAATAAGGGACCAGGAAAAAGAATAACTATAAGAAAGTAAAAATCAAAATCAACAAACAACTATGAACCAGAGACACTCTATGGGGGGTGGGGGGCAGGGAAGGGAGGGATTGGGGTCAAAATAAGGGGGTCGAAATTGTATGGGGAATATAAAAATAAAATTTATAATAAAAAAATTTTTTTTTAAATTTTAGTTTTATCATCCAGCATATCAGTTATCCCTTCCAGCTTACATTACTTCCAGTTGAACCCATTTAACTCCTGCATCTTTGGTAACTAATAAAATTGTCAAGACTAAAATCAGAGCCCTGCAACTTGTTACTGAAACACCCTTCAATTTGATATGAATTTATCAATCTACTTAATGGAATTCTGAATTAGCTTAAACCCCTATATTTTAAATAATTATTACAGCACACAATGTTACAAAAGTATATATCAGTTGCATTCAGATGATACATAGGCCATTATTTTTGTTCATCATTATGTATTTATTAGAGGTCTATTAGAAAATATATCCCTAGTTCATAACAAATCTGTTAGATTACAGATATTTTCATTTAGGATGAGGCTAAATTTAAATAAAATAAAGTGATTTAAAGGAAAAAATTAACTACAGAGAGCTGGGATATGAATATGACAAAAAATATCAAGCAAATATTTGAAATTAGGGAAACTGTGGCATAGAGTTTTAGTCTTAAACACTCAAATGTATCATCTGATTCACATAAAATCTCAAGAGAGTACATGAAAGATATCAACAAATGTCATACAGAATACATAGCCACTATCTCAGTCAGTATGTTTGCAGGACATAAGAAAAGTTTCACATAATTTTACTTGTCTTAAGAAAACCTTCACAAATTCAAAGGAATCGATATCTGCCTCTAATTTTTTATGATCGTAGGCAAGGTTAAAACAAAGTGATAAAAATATACTCTTCAGTATTTTTCCTAAAGTGCTCACAAACCATCTGTTTAATAATCTGTTCAACAATCATGTATGACCTCAAGTTTGTGACTATGATTTCTAGGTATACTTTTAAACTTTTTATGAAAATTGGAATATTGCTTATCGACAGCTTTTGACACTACTGCTACTATTTAAATTCCTCCAAAATACCTGACAATATGCTCCTAAATCATATAAGGAATTTTTTTCCTACTCTTGTGTGTATGTATTTTACTTGACCCTATGGACTTAAATTAATTTAGACCATCTGCATGATCTCATCAATCAGTCAATAAACATTTGAACAATCACTAAGTGTTGAGCAATATGTTTAAAATTGTTTCCCTTAAAAAATATAAAATAAAATAAAATTGTTTCCCTTGAGGAACTCAGAGTTTAGTGGGAGAGAAAGAAAGGTAAATAAATACATATTTACTTGCAACATGACATATGCTATAATAGAAATATGTACAGAATGCCAAGTTGACACAAGGAAGAAACTATCCACCTTTTTGACTTTAAAAAATGTGGAGAAATGTTGAGTCTTAAGGACTATCCATGGATTCTCCAGGCAAAGATGAGCATTTTCACAAAAGTATCAGTAAATCCAATGTTCAAGAAACTGAAAAGTTTGGCAAAACTGGAGTTTAAAAAGCATGAAAAGAACAGAGATGAGATGAAGGAAAAGTTCAAGGGCATACCATGAGGGTCTTATGTGCCATGGTAAAATAGTCTGGACTTAATTCTGTAAATTACAGAGAACCAAAAAACAATATGTTTTTAAGCAGAGGCATACTAATATTTAAAGAAATAATTTGTGGGAGTAATTAAGTTGTCTTCTTTACATGATTGAAGAGTGAGGGAGAAAATGTGAGTCAATCAAGAGGAATAACTTTTAGAGGATGATGAGGTAATAACAGTGAGAGACTAAATCAAGGTTCTGTCCTGTTTGGCGTTTCATTTTCTCACCATCATGTTCTCCTCTTTCTAGCATACCAATTATTTTTGGTAGAGGGGGTAAGGACAAAACAAGGACCTAATTCTACTATTTTTCTATCATGTACAATGTTAGAATTTTCTCCAACCGAGAACTATTTGTCGCTTTCCTGTTTTTCTACTATACTAAAACAATTTCAAACAAAGGCTAAAGTTTTGTTAGCATTTTCTATATGTCTCAGATTATTCTAGGTGTTTCCCTTCCTGACATAATTACTACAGGTTTCTGTTACTCTTTTCTATTTCAATTTGGTTTCATATATGTGGCAAAATTTACCAAATACACTTCAATATGCATTTACCTCCTTTTCATTTACCAATATAAATCTCCCAAATTTTAGGTAGAACTAGAGATATTTAGACTAGACTTTGCATTTGTAAATGGTCACTATAGCTAGGTATGGCTGTCTAACTAATTTTGGATGAGGAAAGTAGGAACAAATATGTGTATCTTATTCCCCTCTTTGTTCTTGATGACTGGAATATAGATGTGATTGCTGGAACTGAAGCAGCCATACTGACCCAATAATGAAAACCTGACAATACTGTCTATATGCAGCAAAACCTCAAACAGAGTTGAGTCCATGAGAACTTTGTAGAGCACAGGCCAAACCAAATGTGAAATATCCACCTTCAGATCCTAACAGGAGACAGAAATGAGTTTCTATCCTTTTAAGCTACTACAGCTTTAGGTTCCTAGGAGCCAAACTAATCCTAAATGATACAGTATCCCTTTTTTAAGTTTTTTTTTTAATATTTACATATCTATATATATATATAACATCATTGTTCATTTTTTTTTACAATGTTTGCTTTATCCTCTCAGGTGTATCATAAAATTCCCACCACCAACTCACCCATGAACCATCACCATAGTCTCATGTGCTCTTCCCTCCCTGTTTTGATCCCTCTTCCTCCTCTCCCCTGCAGAATATCTCTGGTTTATAGTTGCCTGAAAATTCAGGTTTTTTTAATTTGTTATTATTTTTTCCTGATCCCTTATTTGCTTCCCCTATATTGAATTTTAATCTGTCCCTCCTCTTTAAGATCCTAAAGTTCAAGTAGAAAAATAAGTAAAAATATCACTGGCACTTTTCTTCCACATCACCCAATTCTTATTTTAACACAAGTTTATTGGTGTCTCTTCTTCCCTCCCTCAATGGAATAATCTCAAATTATAAAGCCAGCATGTTATTTGAAAGTCAGTTGTAATTAGTGAGCCATTGTCTTGCTTAAATTTACTGGGTAAGGGAGTTCACCTGTCTTTACTAAAAACTCCTAGAAATCTATACTCTTGGAGACAGAGTTCGAAATTCAGACTGTCTGGTTTCAAATCTGCCTCTATCACTAATATTTAACCAGTTTCTTCACCTATAAAACTGGGTAATTGTTGTGAGGATTAAAAGAGGAAATAAATATAAAGCACTTATCACAGTTTCTTGTATATTAATAAGAACTATCATTCCTTTTTTCCCCCTTTATTGAGGTAACATTGGTTTACAACCCTTTATATGATACAGGGGAATGGATTCACACCTTCTCAGATGTATGTCACCACACCAATCCCACCACAAGAAAACACATAGTCTTTTACCATAGATCACTGTGCGCCCTTCTACCTTTGTTCCCACCTCCCTTTTTCCCACAAACCCAGAGCACTATCTGTGTGACCACCAAGATTAGAATCTAGAGAATGTATTCTTGAAAAAAATGTGATATGTGACTCCTGACATGTGCGTTGATTTGAGAACAGGAAAATGGATGCTTGTCTCTTACCCGAAGATACTAAGGCAGCTAGAGCTTCCCATGGTAACAACAGAGAAAGAAAGAAAAGGGCAAACCGCCTAGCTGTTGCCCATTATTGAGGTGAAGATGCGAGTTCCAGTGTCCCAATGGGAAGCCACAGAAGGCAGACATGCTTAAGTTAGCTCATATAGTTATCCCTGGTAAAAAAAAAAAAAATTATTCTAATAACCACAGGAGAAGGAGACAGAGATTGTATAGGGGCAAATGTTGAGAGTGAGTATTAAGAGCCTCACCTGGATATACTAGTTTCAGGATGCCTTCTTTATTAGGAGGCATTTACAGCCTCTTCTTTATTAGGGGTCTCATACAGCTAATCATGCATAATATATTTCACATTTTCCTATACTTTCCCTTCTCTTGCCATCCACCCTAGAGTTAGAAAGGAATAAAAATAAAGAGATCTGGTTAAAGAAGAGGTTCTGCCCTACCTTTCCTTAATTCATAAACCCTAACACATGCTATAATGCTCCAGGAGCATGTTGGAGAAATTCCTACCCAAAGGATTGCTTGTCTTTAGAGCCACTGCTATTCATTTCTCATTCTAACCTAACTTGTATTATAAAGACTCAGGGTAGTTTGCATAATATTTATAGACAACACTGTAGCCAATTATGGAAATGAGTTTTTTCAAAACAGAACATAGAGAAAGAAGGTCATTCCTGTCCTGCATCCAAATGATGCTATCTTTATTGGATTTTGACAGAAATTCATCAGCAGCTGCTTGCATAAGGTATAGCAATGATCTTTTTATACCTGTGAGGAGAAAAAAATGAGGCTTTAGAGTCTCAGCTAGTCATTACCCATTAATAGAGAATTACATAAATAATTGATATGATAATAAATGATAAACAAATAAATGATATGAAAGTAAAAATAGACAATAGAGAATATTAACAGTATATTAATATGGTTGATATGAAATAATATGGATTGAATATTCAATGAGTGGCTGATGAACAATAACAGTAGGAGTATTCAAAACCCCACTTTTATCAATGGACAGATCAACCAGACAGAAAATCAATAAGCAAATAACAGCCTTAAAATATATATTACACACCAAGGGATTAATAGACATTATAGGCCACTAAATCAAAAAAAATTGAATACATGAATACACATTCTATTAAAATATACAAGAAACATTCTAGAGGACAGATCACATCTTGGGGCACAAAACAAATGTCAATAAATTCATGAACACTGAAATCATATCAAGTATTTCTCTGACCATAATGGTATCAAGCTAGAAATCAAAAACAAAAAGAAAGGTGGAAAAAACTCTAACATGTGGAAATTGAATAACTACTGAAAGATTATTAGGTTAAAGAGGAAGTCAAAGGAAAACTGAAAAAAAAAAAACACCTGAATACAAGTGAAAATGAAGAGATTAGCAGCTATCATCTATAGGATGCAAGAAGCATAGTTCTAAGAGAGATGCATATAGCAACATAGACTTACATCTAGAAACAAGAAGGAGCTCAAATAAATCTAACTATAGTGGCAGGATGGGCCACTGAGCAGGTTGTCTCAGCACTATTAAGCTATTGCTCAATTAAGTTTAAACTTAATTTTTTAAACTAAATTAAGTTTTATTGCTTAAAAGTTTTTTTTTACATTTCTTTTTTTTAATATTTTATTTTATATAATTCTTACATCATTTTTCATTTTTGCACACTGTATGCATTTTCATTGTGGTTATATTCCCCATACAATTGCACCTCCCCTTATTTTGACCCTAATCTTCCCTCTCCCAGCCCTGCCCTGTGCTTTTGTTCCCCAACCAGGGAACTAACTCACATGGTGCAGCAGGCCTGTCATGTCTCCCCTACTGTTCTCCTCAGCAGTGTATTTCAGTAGATCCACCTGTTCTGCTCCCCACTCTGTCCTTGGTGAATCCCCTTCCCCCACCACCTCTGGCCTACACCCCAATCCTGTATGCATAAATATTTTTTTTAAATATATTGTGGCAACACTGGTTTCCATTGTTATCTATATTTTGAAAGTATTGGACTCTCCCTCTGGTGCTATTACTATAATGTTCCTAGAGCCAAAACATACATAGTCCACAACCATGACTCTTTGTGCCCACAAAATCAAAGCAAACCAAATTCAACCATACACTGAAGAAATCAAGTATCATAACCAAGTAAGAGTTATTCCAACAATATAAGGATGGTTAAAAATTTGCAAATTGATTAATGTATAATAACTTGCTCAACAAGAGAAAGTGTAAAAATCACATGGTCATATGAATAGACAATAAAAAGGCATTTTATAAAGTTCAAGACCAATTTATGATTATAAAATGGGGATAGAAGTGACATACGTCAACATAATAAAGATCATATATATCAAAACCCACAATTAAAATCATACTTAAAGGTGAAAAGGTGAAAGCTTTTCCTTTAAGATCAGGAATAATACAAGGATATCCACTTTTACCAGTACTATTAAGCACAGAATTGGAAGTCTAGCTAGAACAATTTGGCAAAAGAAAGATATAAAAGGAATCCAAATTGGAAAAAAGTAAAACTATCACTATGCAGATGGCATGATAATTTACATTGAAAATCCTAAAGACTCCACTGACAATTAAAATAGTAAATTAGTGCAGTGAAGTGACAAGTTACAAAAGTAATATACAAAAATCAGTTGTGTTCCTATTAACAAACAATGGGACCTAAAGGAAAGAAATTAAGAAAACAATATCATTTACACTTAGCTCAAAATGAATCAAATACTTAGGAATAAGCCAAACAAAGGAGGTGAAGGACCTGTACAATGAAAATCATAAGACATTCTTAAAATAAATAGAAGACAAAGAAAAAGACTGGAACAATTAATATTGTTCAAATGCCATTTTACCCAGAGCAATATATAAATTCAATTGCAATCTCTATCAAAGTTTCAGTAACATTCTTCAAAGAAATAGAGCAAATATTCAAAAATATTACAGTATTGAAACAAAAATAGACACACAGATCAATGAAACCAAATTGAGAGTTCAGATATAAAACCACAAACATACAGATGGTTAGTCCATGACATATAAGTCAAGAATATATACAATGAAGAAAGGAAATTCTCTTAAACAAATTGTGTTGCAATAGGACTTCCCTGATGGTGCAAGGGGTTAAGCACAGCACTGTGAAGCTATCTGCAGCCTCTGCAGCACAAGTTCAATCCCCGGCTCCCTGGCCAGGGAGCTACCCACATGGCACAGCAGACCTCTCCTGCCATACCCACTGCTCCCCTCAGCAGTGTATTTCAGTCAGTCTGCCTCTTCTGTTCCCTGCTCTGTCTCTGGTGAATCCTCAGCACCCCAGCACCTCTGGCCTGTACCCCAGAGGTACAAATTGTGATGTAATAGCAGGACACCACATATGAAAGAAAGACATGAGGCCATTATCTTACACCATACATAAAAAATAACCAAAGGATCAGACAAAGAAAACCTGTAAGACCAACCCTTGAAAGCAGACCATAGATCTGATGCACTCAAGAGGAGAGCAGAAAGGGAAGAGAGAGGGAGAGTGCAGACAACAGGACTGGAGGAGAGCACAGAGGAGTGTGGTGAAGGACTGTGGCACTTTGGTGGTGATGACACCTCAGGGGAGAAATCCTATATTGTGAAAAAATAAAGGCATTAAAAAAAAGAAAGAAAGAATTAGAAATCATGAGCATAATTATGAGGGGAAAAACAAGATTACTGACCTACAATTTCTAGAAGCCAGGTATTCCTTTGTTGGGTGTGGAATAAAGAGGTCTTCAATGGACAAACTTACCCCCATACTGTTTCTTTTCAGGGGTTGGTTAAACAGTGTTTACACCTAGTTGACCCAACTCCAAAGAAACAAACAAGTATCTGACCACAAATTTCATTTAACCTAGATCATCTAGAAAAGTCTCCTAATAATGTCGAAAATAATTGGGGATAAGGAGTAGAGTGAAAGAATACCAGAGAACCACCAAGGGAGCCAGTCTTATTTTATTGTTTTGAGAAATAGGAGATTTTTTCAAGCTCAGCATGATTCCCATTCTGCAGTAAACCTAATTAAAGTAAACAGAATTTTAAAAAGAACAAACCCAATTAGGCAGCAGGAGTTAACATTTCTCTTCCATAATGATGTGAGTTCATATCTCATTGGTGTATGCTAGACACCTTCCACTTTATTTAATTAATCTTCCTATCCATTGCCCTTCCCAAAGTACCCAAAAACAGAGACCCCAAACTATCAGATGGTCTGGCCCAGCCCAAAAACCCCTGGGCCAGCTCACACCTACTTACTCCATCCCTCTTATCCTGTGCACACATAGATGCAGTACCACAGGAATAACTCACAATGGGGACCTGAGGGATGGCAAAGGTGGCAACTAAAGATAGAGATGCACAGGGAGAAAGTCAAGAATTTTATGATGCTATTTCTGTAGCCTGAAATGATATTCCTTTGCAGCTTATAAATTTATGATATGGCTGTTTATGATATGTTGCATTTGAAAATGGTAAATTGTTAATATTTTCATATCAAAAGCAACAGTCTCTACCAATAACATCATATCTAGGGTAGGCAAAGTTGAAGGTTTGGAAGCATGGGGAGGTAGAGATCAGATTGTGTCACCCATTCATCCATGCAAATGAAATATCATATAATTATTGCATAAATTCTGCTAAGAAAATGTCAGGAAAGAATATAGTACAACAACACTGATTTCATAATGCATGTCAGTCTAAACATCAGTAAAATGTTTTAATGTAAAGATTTTTTAATGCAACTCATGCTGTATTCAAGGTATGCATTTGAAGGCTTGGCAATCTATATATTATTTGTTAGATAATTCATATACAATTATAGTACATTTACAATAATATTAACACACCTCTGTCAAATTGGATAAATTTTGTATAAGTATGTAACAAATAAAATTATATTTTAAAATGTAATATAAAAATAAACTAAATTTATTAACAAATGTAAAACTTCATATTCAAAAATTTTTCTTCTTCTTATTTCCATTCATAAAAAAACCTATCATGTACAAATTTCTAAGAGTAGGCTATATATTTATCACTCAAGAAAAATGGAATTAATTACAAGATGATCAGAAAAAAGTTTACTGGGAATTTTGAACTTATGTTTCTAGATCAAAGAAAAGATCATTCATGCTTTTTTATTTCAAAGAAGAAACTCAAACCAAAAGTTTCTAAAAAGCATGGAAAGTTGAACCTTACATGCCATTCGTTTAGAAAATGAACACTTACTGAGTACTTATCATGGCAAAGAAAACACTTTGCCAAGAACATAGAGACATGATGACAAATGTGGCAGTCCTTCTCCAAGGTGTGGCAATCACAGGCTGTAGTGGAAATAATATGCTAAAGACAGTCAGAATGCAGAAGAAACAATTATTAACTCCAATCATTCAACTACAAAAGAAAACAGTTTTATTTGAATATATCCAATTCTAGAGGAATGCGCTGGCTTTGACTTAAAGAAGATGAAGAGAAGAGGCTACTCCATGTTGCAGGAAGGCATAGAGACACAAAGATATGACTATGAAATGGTTGAAACATAGAAAAGCAACTAACCCTTTTAGAATCTGAGCATCTATTGGCAAGATTAAAGGTTATAATAAGGTGAGATGGTCTTAGATGATTTATATGTAAAGTTTATGGACATCTTATTAAAATAGAGTATTCTAATTCAGTGACATTCTGAAAGTAAAGTCTGACATTCTGCGTTTCTAACAACTCATAGATCGTGTCAGTATTGCTGGTGTGCACAACACTTTGAGTGAAATCATGGAGATTTAGTGTCCTTGGTGATAGGCAATACAATGCAGTGAATAGACATTATTTAGAGATATGCAGAGTGGATTTAAATTATGGTTTCTTCAATTGTTATGTGTATCCTTCAGCAACTCACCTTTGAAGTTTTCAATGCTTCATTTATAGAGTGAGAAAATACTCATTTCCTCAAACTATTGATAGAATTAGATGAGAAAATGATTGTAAATAAGGATGTTCTAATATCTGATAGTGTATACTGGATATGAGGTGGCAATATTCCCTGGAGCTCAAATATAAAATTACTCCTTTCTCTTCTGTGTTGCCAACTTACACAGGAATCAATGACTTTTCCAAAGGGTGCAATATCTTGGTATTGACACATTGTTCCAGGAATGGACAGATATTAGATAGTGTAAGACAAGGGGTAGTTATATAGTTACAAAGTTTAAAAAAAAAGGCTAAAACTTTAATGATAAAGTATATATTAGAAAAACTATAAGGAATTAAGTTGTGGTGCAACTTTGGATCATGTTTATTA
This sequence comes from Talpa occidentalis, assembly GCF_014898055.3. Classification (NCBI taxonomy): domain Eukaryota; kingdom Metazoa; phylum Chordata; class Mammalia; order Eulipotyphla; family Talpidae; genus Talpa; species Talpa occidentalis. The sequence continues at coordinate 28,044,230 of NW_023604295.1, forward strand.
ATGAAATATGTAATGAATATTGTTCTGCCTAAAATAAAAGAGAGTAAAGCAATTACTTTCAGGAATTTCCATAAAGCAAAAATGTTTAATGGATCAAAAAATGTAGTTTGAAGGAATAGACAAAAAGAGTTGTCATGTTTGAAATGCAAAACATAAACAAGAAATGCCAATCATGGGGATTTAAAGTAGAACATATAACAATTAACCAGAGGGACACTACACCAAGAGAATCCCACTCTACCTGAAACTAAAGTACCAGTTGGACATTGAAGATCAATACAGTCTAACATAAGAGAGACAGAGTGGATTTATACTGTATTGAATGGGAGGTAGAAGGAGAGAAACACCTGCCTATGTCCTAATACAGAGGACAGAGGTATCAGAGCTCTTGGCTCAGTCAGGAGTCCTATGGAGGGGACGGCAAAAATGGTACGAGGCACACAAAGAACTAAAATAAAGTAAAACCATAACACCACCCAGAAAAAGAGTAAAGGAAATTCAACTTTCTAAATTACTGGAACAAATATATTTTTAATAAGGAAATTTAAGGTCACAAATGGTAGACAAAAGAAAATAACACTTGGCAATTCAAGATCTCCAGGTGAGGCATCAAGAAGCAGAAAACCTGTCCAAAATCCAGTCACAAAAACATGGAAGATTATATCTCCCTGACAGACTGAAAATTCAAAATTGCTTTAATAAAGAAAATCAAAAAGATGAGAGAAAATTCTATAAAGCAAGTCAAACTGATACAACAGATCTCAGAAAAGCTAATCAGAGATAAAACAAAATTCAGAAAAACTAATGAATAAGTACAGAAATAAAATTAATGAACAGAAGTCACACAATGATGATGCAAGTAAGAAAACAAGATTCAGCACATTTATAATTAGCTCTTTAAATGAGAGCAAGAACTTGAGAGGAAGTCATAGACCAAAGTACAATAGACCAAATAAATTATCAAATCAATAAAATGAATAGTTTTAAAATTTCTGCTTACAAATAAAGTAAAGCAGTTGAAATTTTACACATGTTAAATTTATATTTGTTCTATTACCTGTGTATTACCAAATTATTTTAAGTTATGTTATATTGGTAACATGGTAAGTGCAGCCAAGTTTTATTGTAATGAAGAAAATATAAACATTACCATGAAAAAAAATCACAGTATATTATTAGTGCACTTGTTAAATTTACATTGTGATTGTTTACCACACATCACTAGAATAGGGTTTAACATGTCTTAATTATTTTAAGGTGCAAAGAAAGGAATATATAGATTTTACCAGTATGATAGACAAACTCAAATCCCCATGAAAATTTGTAGCTATTTTTTTAAACTAAATTATTCCAAGTCCATTGTTAATAGGAACAAAAACAATTGCTCCACAAATTAAAAGTTATTTGACATTCAGTAGCATTTTTAAAAAGACAGATCTTTATTAGAATTATAATTTTTTATATAATGAGTGACTTTATTTCAGTTAAATGATAATTGATTTTTCAAAAATATATTTTACATCAAAAACACCACTGACAAAATATTTCAAATATTTTTCTTTGTCTATTTAGGTCTGTCAATATTCTAAGCATTAATCTAATAGTTCTCACCTTTCAGCAGTTTTTATTGTGAATAAATTATAATTCAATAATTTCATCATGTAATTAATTTTATATAACTATCCAGTTAAACATGAGACTTCATGGACTAAAAAAGAATTTATTGGCATGTCTTAATCAAACCCAATCATTTTAAGGGAAAATACAATTGTGAAAAATTTACAGAATCACAAAGGAAACTTTCAAGAGACCTATTAGGACCGTTATTAATATAATCACTACTTTGAATAGAGTCAACAGAGAGCAAAATTGAAAAAAAATTATCTGCTGGGCCTCCCCTGGGGCGCAGCAGGTTGAGCGCTGCACTGTGAAGCTGTCTGCAGGCTCTGCAGCAACGGTTTGATTCCCGGCCCGCCAGTGAGAAACCCACATGGTGTGGCAGACCTCTCCTGCCTCACCTGCTGCTCCCCTCAGCTGTTCCCCTCAGTGTCTTCGGACCATCTGCCTGTTCTACTTCCTGCTCTCTCTGGTGAATTCTCTCACCCTCCCACCCATCTGACCTGTATGCCCGTTCTTGTATAAATAAATAAATCTTTTTAAAAATTATCTGCGAATTTAGGTCAATTATGTTTAAAGTATTAAGAAATTAATGCTAGGTTTTCTGAAATGTTTTCTTTATAAAGTGCTCATATTTCCTCTAGTGTATATATGTGTGTCTGTGTGTGTCTATGTGTGCACACACGGGTAGGAATATCAACAACCTGTGCTTTCTGTTAACAAATATTGATATTTTGTATGTGGCAAGTACTCTGCTGGGCACTTTTTTGTATGTTGGTAGTGATGAGGGTGTGCTAAGTAGGAAAAAATTTTAACAATATATAAAAACTATGGTGGTGGGAGAGCTACAGGAAATATTCCTGAGGGGGAAAATCAAATATTGTACAAAACTGAACAATGATGTGAAAAAAATAAATAAATTTTAAAATGAAGAAACATAAAAACTTTCAGTTAAATGCAATATAAATTCCATTAAAATGATGTCAGAGTAAACTAATGTAGACAAGAGATGTCAACAAACTTTTGAAAGAGGGTAAGTATTTCAGAGAAATAGTAACTGACAAAATGACAAGAAGTTGACATCTCAGTACTTATAGAGTTAGATAACAAAAAACAAGATAATTTCCCCCATAAAATCCAGGTATGGAGGCAGTAAAATGATTCAGTAAAATGAGAATTCACAAAAAGAAGGAATAAGAAGTGGGAACCCAGAAACCATGGGACCTCAAACAGTAAAGCAACAAATGAAAATCTCTGGATGACAGTTTGTATTGGGCCAAAAAAACAGTCTTGCAGATTGCTACAGCGGACAGAAAACTTTATTTTTCTTTTTTTGGATTTTAGCATAAACTTCATTTTTCTCTTGAATATTTTTTTATTTGTTGAGGTAACATTGATTTGCAACACTAAGTATATAGGATCATATTCCTTTAGAGTATGTTACCACACCATACTCGCCACCAAGGCACCCATAGTTCTCTACCAAATCCACTGGGCACTCTCCAAATTTTCCCCTATGCTCCTCTCTTCTTTTGCTACTCACAATTCTACCCCGATTTCTGTGGTTTGTTATTGGTTTGGTTTTGACCAACCCTTTATTTCTCTGTATTAAACATATAACACTTTCCAGTATTTGTCTTTATCCTTCTAGTAGATTCCTATCTGGTATATTTCACAGAGCATAATCCCCACTAGTTAATCCTTTATCCCCCATTATCTATCCTTGACAAGAGTAGCCAAGTTACTGATACAACCTCAGTGCCCATGAACAGGTGCGTGGATTAAGAAGATATATACACCATGGAATTCTACTCAGCTATTGCAATTTGGGGAGAAGAACTTTAGGAAAAGTTTGATAAACCTAACAAGAAAAAGTAAATGACAGAGCATTTGGAATTTTATTTAAACATTTGAAAAATCTTAATATATTTGAAAGATCTGATAAAGATCATTTCACTCTTTTTGTGAGACAACATTGGTTTCCATCTATATTTTAAAAATATAGAACTTTCACATCAGGTATCAATACCACACCACACCCACCACCAAGACACCCAAAGTCAACCACCAGAGTCCATTGTGTTTCCGCCTCACTTTGATGTCTCACCTGCCTCTCTGGAAGCCTAAGTTCTATAGTCAGCTTTCTAAGGTTAGTTCTTAGTTTACCTTTGTTTAGTATCTTGATATTCCATATATAAATGATACTTATATATTTGTCTTTCTCCTTTTGACTTATTTCACTTGGCATAATTGCCTCCAACTCTTTCCATTGTATTGCAAATAGCAAGAGTTTATCATTTGTGGTAGCTTTGTAATATTCCATTGCATAATATATATATATATATATATATATATACATCTTCCTGATCCATCGTCTGCCTTTGGCCATGTAGGCTGTTACCATAGCTTGGCTATTGCAAATAGTACCACAGTTAACATGGGAGTCTACATTTTCCTTTGAATTATTGTTTTATATTCATGTCTAGTAGAATTGCTGGGCCACATGACAGATTCATTTTTAATCTTTTAAGAAATCTCCATACTGTTTTCCATAGGGGTTGGACCTAATAAAGCATTTTAAAAAGTAGTAAATGAATATTAAAATTAACTGTCATTAAAATGAGTATAGAATTATATCTGAGGGATAATCCAAATTAATTAAAACTATTATCATGAAAGTGAAACTCAAAGAACTTGGGTTGAAAATAACACAAACTTTAATTAGAGTATAAAAATATAAGTTGAAATCAATCAAATGATGAACAATACAAAACATGAAAAGATTTCTAAAGAACTGAGTAAGGGGCTAAAAGACTAAACCTCAGGTGATAATATAAACTTCCAGGAACCATGGACAGTGACAATAAGAATAATGCCAAGGATCCAGCAAAATGGCAGGAGAGTAAGGACAGGGGCTGACCTCCTTCTTGTGCTCTAGTATAAACACTTGTGAGTTGACTGGATTGGAAATTTCCTAGCTACTTTATTCCATAAATATGTTTATATAGAATCATAATACATCATAGGTATGTCTAGGTTTTATTTCCCTAATAATATGAAAAATGTACTAGTGGAGATAGGCAAAACAGTTTTAGTTGGTACTTAAGTGTACCTTATTTATTTTAATAATATATGTTGAAAAATATTACTTGTAATTTCATAGTCATCATTGCTTAAGACACAGATAACATATTTCTGTTTAATGATTGAATTCAAATGTGAGAAAAATGGTAAATAATAACATATATAAATATTTCAAAAATATAGCCATATAAAATATGTGACATATAGAAAACTGACATCTGTAAAACAATGTACTAGGTATGGACTGATTATTAACTTTTAAAAAGAAGTAGTCATGGTTCAATGAAATAACACTGAACTAAATTTTAGGAAGCCTGGATTGTTGTGCCAGCTTTGCAACTCTGAGGTTCTGACAAATCACACAGCTCAGTCTTCAGTCCGCATGAACCGAAGAGACTGAATTAGGTGTCCTTAAGCTTCTAATCCTAAAATTTTGGCATTTGCAAAACTACTCTTTCAAAGCATTTTTATAGGCATCAACTTTCAGTATCACCACATTCAAGTATTTAATGAACATGGTCTGTGTGTCAAACACTGATCTGCGTGTTTGTGATTCATCAATGAACAAAACAAATGAAGATTCTTGCCTTCATGGAGGTTATATTTTAGCTCACACCCCAAGAGCTCAATATCTGTCTTAGACAAGTTAGAGAAATCAGAGTTAGGATTCAGACTCAGGACTTATGGTTCGCAGATTGTGCTCTTTGCACACTGCAAACACTCTAAACAACATAATTCAACAGGGAAACAACTTCAAAAAAATAGAAGCTGCTGCTAACTGAAATGGCTATTAGATAATGTTCTCATATGCTCTTATTTGGGGTCTTTGATGAAGCTAATCATTTTTTTTTTAGAACTGAAACCCTGATGGCACTAAATAAGGAATAGGTCATTTAAAACAGATGGCTTAGCAGATGGTAGATTGCTCCTTTTCTTCTTGGCACCTCCTTCTGAAAGAATGTGATATGCAGGATGGTTAGGTATGCTTGACTTTTTGGGTCTTAACTAGTGGATATTTCTGGAACAGATGCTGCTTCCTTATCCTGAGATCAACAAACTCACAAGTACAATCTGCAGCATTTCCTTTTCCACCACTCATATTGTGCCCAGCTTTATTGAGTTTAATTATAAAACACTTTATAATGAAATAGTGACTAATATGAGTAATAAGTTTTATGACAAGCAACCCAAAGAAGTTGCTGAAAGCTCCCAATTGTTTCCAATAAAATGTAAGGTAACTATAACCTTTGGGCAAGCCAATATTACATTAAATATATTTTCAAAGAAACAGAATTTATTAGAAAATAATGTTCAGGCTACTGGGTCAGTGCTACTGGAATTATGAGGATGATAAGATGTGGTCTTGGTCTTCAATGATTTTACAGCATAAAAAGGGTTTTAAAAATGGGTTTGGAAATTCAGAAGAAAGAAAAAGTGGCTCTATTGAGCTGGGCTAAGGTATGGTAGAGTTAGGGTAGGAGAACTAGCTAAGGTCAGAATCTGCAGAATGAGAGGGTTTTTATAGCTATAAATAATGAGAACTTTCCAGATAGTATGTGCATAAATGTGGGAGTGCAAGTGTATATAGGAAAGTTACCAAATTTGACTAGAGCATATAAAATAATGAAGGAACTGAATTATAATGGTCCTCAAATCAAAGCCACTATCTGAGTTTAGACCAGGTTGTAATGTGAACTATTGAAGAATTCTGGCACAAGGAGAGAACGTGATCCACACTCTGTTTTAGCAAGATTAGTTTCTCAGGAGTTGAATAAGATTACAGAAAAGAGAAACATAAGGGCAGTGCGCCACAGGAAGAGGGCCCTGTCATAGCCCAAAGAAGTGTGAATGGGAATCTGAAGTAGATTAGGCACTTTTTTGAAGAAGGCAGTAATGGGAGAGATGTTGAGGAGGGATTCTCTATTGTTTCCCCACCAATAGGAAAAAAGTCTGTACTTTTTGTAATAACTGCAAACTAACACTTGATTAAGATTGCTAGGGACACTAATTAACTAAATCACTAACTTCTTAATTTTCTTTCCCCTAACTTCACGAATCATTACAGAATTTTTATATTTGGCATACTGTATATATATAAAATCTTTTTAAAAAGATCTTATTTATTTTTGCATAGAACTGAGGTACAGGCCAGAGGTATGGGGAGGCGGGTAGTGAGAGGATTCACCAGTGACAAAGTGGGAAGCAGAATAGGCAGATTTACAGAAATACACTGCTGAGGGGAAGCAGTGGAGAAACAAGGGAGGTCTGCTGGCCATGTGAGTTAGCTCTCTGGCTGGGTATCAAACTTAGGCCATTTGGTATAGCACTGAGACTTAACCCCTAAGTCACCAAGGAGGCCCAATTTGAAGGTCTTTTAAACATAGAATTATTATAAACCCCAAACATAAAATTAAAACTAAAAACAGAATGTTCTTGAATAGATTTTACATAACAGAGTACCTTCTGATTCTCCTCTGTGATTATGTAAGCATGTAGTAGCATAAAGAAAACTGGAATTATTAAATATCAATAGATTTTACTCTAATTTTCAATTCAAAAATAAATAACTTCTTATTGTATATACCATCCAAGGGATGGTAGGCATGATGTAGAGATCTGCATTTGTGGAGGTTTGAACCTATAACCCCCAAAGATGCAATGATATAAGCCAATTTTACCTCAATATCATAATTTTAAAAATAAAATAAAATCACATAACTCCTGCTGCAAAATATAAAATAAAAGCAAATCTCTATCTTTTAGAACTAAGTTTCTGAGCAAAAGCAAATGCATAAATAAAAATTGTGCGTAGAATTTTATGGGATGGTTTTCAACATGGTAAAGAATTCCTTCTTCTGAGTTCTGACATGATTCCATGGAATGGATCCAGATTAAGCTCTCCAGAGACCAGAAAGAATTGTGGGGAGTGGTGGTCTTGAGCCTATAAAATGGGTTAAATCAGTTCCATATTCTACTGAATCATGCTCTGGTCCATTCCAAAAATTCCAGTTCACCACAGACAAGGTACCATTTTTGCAAGCTTAAACTTTAACCACCAGAAATAATGTTATATCATACTCTAGGTTCTAGCCAAACATAAGTATTCTCTCTTCTTGGGACATCCCTCTACATTCCCCATAAATCTCACATGGATACAAGCAATCCTTTCTACCTCTAAGTTCACATGGTACTCTGAGCTTTATTTATAGGTTTGCGATTTTCTGAATTTTTTAATCTTACTATATATTTAATAATATGTTATTACTTATTTTAATAACATTAAATAGGTCATTTTCCCTGCAAAATTGTAAGTTCTCTCAGGACAGAGACAAATTCCTGTTTTCACAGTGTCATATCTAGTCCCAGGCTCTTTCCATAGAAATCACACAAGCAGAGGTGGTAAAGAAACAGCTAAGCCTCCACTTCGCAAAGAGCATTCAGGAAAAAAAAAAAAAGAAGAAGAAACTAGACAAAAGGTTCTTTATAACTTACCAACCATGTTGTGTAAAATTGGATGAATCTCTAGAGATCTCAGTATAAATTATCAGTCAACCAGATCTATCTCAGGTTAGATCAACATTTCTCAAATAGGATTAGAACTGTGTTTTTTTCATGGTATTCCTCCTTATCTTCTCCTCACTTTCCACTCCACTATGCCCAAATATAGCTTTATATTGAATAAAATATTATAGTACAAGAATTTTTTCACAAATTGAAGTTTTCTTTCCATATGATTGTGTATTTTCTTCCTTAGCTTATCTTTCTGTGCTTTTATCATAATAACTTTTCCCTTTTACAAAGATTTCTGTCCTCATGGGAAACAGTCATCATATTTTTATCTATAAATGGAAAAAATGTTATTATATTACATTTTGGAGCTTTCTACACAAATTGTTATTTCTTAGGAATTGCATATATACTGGGACTCTCTTCTCTTCAGTGCCTGTTGTGTTGATCCAGCAAAGTACTGTAGGCTTCCATTTCACCTATTTTAAATGTGTTTTGTGCTACACTTTCTATTTAGTGTCTTGAGTCTAGTAAAATTGTATTGAAATTGCTGAATAGTACCAGATGGACTGCCACTCTTTCGTTTCCAAGACCTTTAATTTTCTTACAAGTTCATCTATGACTCTCACATTTAGCCAACTGGGGATTAATAACAAAGACTAAGCTGTATTAACATGATGAACTTAATGTGCACGAAAGACATGTTAATACAGAGTTTATTACATCACAAAGAAACACTCAAGGGATAATAAATGACCTTCAAATCTTGAATTACTTGTAATTTCCATCTTTCAACTCACAGGGTTATTGAAGCATTACAGTTCCACTGGGCCATTAGCTGATGATTCAAAGTATCTGTACCACTCATACATGACTGTAATTTCTAAGAGCATTTTCTCTACACCATTGAAATATTTCAATTTCACATTCACTTTTCTCAAAACTTTCTCGTGTCAGAGTTAGGCTAGGCACGGTTCATATATTAAAATTGAAATAAAGAAACAAAGCATTAAATAACTCACAAGAGTTCCTACCTTGGGTAGATAACAACAGTGTTGTACAGGTAGGCAGTGCTGTTCTTACTTGCTGACCTACTTTTCTCTTTACTTAAAATTTTAAAATGGTTTCACCTTCTTTTGTAGCTCAGACTTCTGACTATACTGAAAAGCACAGTAGTTCAGAACATGTTATTAAGCATGCTCTCTGAAATAAGACAACTTAGATTAAAATTCTATCTCTACTATTCACTGACCCTGTAAGTTTGCACAACTGACTTGTATTTTCATGCCTCAATTTCCCCTTTGTCAAAGAAGGATAACCTAACTACTTGTAAGTTTGTTGTGAAGAAATAAAAGAATATATATGCATATTTAATATATGCAAAATCCTTAAAGAGCGCCTGACACATAGGACAGGGACAAATTTTGGATTCTGTAGCCTATCACTAGTAAATTCCATCTTACTTGACATCATTCTCCAAATAGTGAATATATTTTTTACAGAAACATGTTCAGTGGTGGTTTAAAAAAAATACTGAAATACATGACAATAAAAGAAAAGTTAAAAAAAGAGGATATGCTCATTTCATGCAATATTATGCAAACATTAAATTCTTATTTAACTAATGTTTACACAAGAGTATATAACAACATAGAGACTTTCATAGAGTCGAATATTAAGTGGGAGAAAAACTCCAGAGAATAGTCATATGTTGAAAACGAGCAATCTCAGTTACCTTAGAAAATTCCATTGCAATGCCAGTAAAGTAATTTTTAGAGTCATTATACCAAACGACAGAGCAGGAAAAAGACAGAAGACAAGAGACAGTAAAATGAAAATTTTGAATTTGAAAAGTATCTAATTTAGCAGGACAAAAAAGTGTTGAAGGAGCCTAAACATCTGCTGCTTTATACTGAATAATCCCAGAAAGATTCAGAAACTGGAGGTAAAGGTATAGAGTACAGGTGGGACTAAAAACAGAGGAATTAGTTACACTCTATACATATATCATGCACATATACACAAACTTAAATTTTATTTTCTTTTATTTAAAAAGAGTAAAGGGCCTCCCTGGTGGCGCAGTGGTTGAGCGCGGGTTTGAAGCTGCCCGCGGCTTCCGCGGTACCGGTTCGATCCCCGGCCACCAGAGGAGGGTCCCACATGGCGCGCAGACCTCTCCTGCCGCCCGCTGCTCCCCTCAGCAGTGTGCTTTGGTCCTTCTGCCTGCTCTGCTCCCAGCTCTGGCTCTGGTGAATTCTCTCACCCTCCCGCGCTTCTGACTGTACCCAGTGCATGTATAAACAAAAAACAAACAAACAAATAAATAAATAAAACATGCCTCTATGAAAAAAAATAAAATAAAATAAAAAGAGTAAAGGGTAAACCAAAAGGGGAGAGAGAGAGAGAGAGAGAGAGAGAGAGAGAGAGAGAGAGAGAGAGAAGTAGAGAGATAGTAAAATTCTGAAAAAAAAAAATATTCCCTACCAAGATTTCTTGGCCTGAAAACTAAATTAAGAATAAAGATAAAATAAGGACATTGTCAGATATATGGAAGCTTAAAATGTATACTTCAATAAATTATTTTTCAGGAACCCATGGAATGATGTGTTCCACCACAAGAAGGGAATGTATCTATAAATAGGAAAACATTAAATCCAGAACAAATGAGTTCCAAATGGGAAACAGGTAAAGGTAATTCTTAGGATGACTGTAAAAAGGGAAAACCCCAGGAAGTCAGTTAAGCAGCAGGCCCTGAGAGTAATTCATCCAAATTGGAGCATGAGGTCATATGGCTCCATATACGTCACCAAGACATGTCACCCAAATATGTCACTAATAAAACAACCAACCAGAGGGACTGGTCTGAATGAAATGATAAGCAGTTTACCTAATAACAGGCACATTAAAAATTAAGCAAATAAAACAGGTGCCCACTGAAAACAAAAGCTTTACAAGACAGAAAATATGATCACAGCACACCAAAAACTGTGACATACAAAATATAGGAAAAAACAAAGTGGGTGTGACTATCTGTGTAAATGGGGGTAGGGTGACAGGATGAGGGACAGTGCTAGAGCAGGACAGCAATTCTCGTGTTCTGTATCAGGAAGTTAGTAGAACAAAACCAAAAATCATGTTATCACAGTAACAACCACAATTTGCTGGGCCTCCCTGGTGGCGCAAGGAGTTAAGCACCGCACTATGAAGAATTGCGCAGCCTCTGCAGCATGAGTTTGATCCCCGGCTGGCCAGGGAGCAACCCACATGGTGCAGCATATGGGTGCAGCATAACTTGTTCCCCTCAGAGTGTATTTCAGTCAGTCTGCCTGTCCTGTTCCCCACTCTGTTTCTGGTGAATCCTCTCACCCCCCACATCTCTGGCCTATACCCCAGCTCTTGTATGTATAAATAAATAAATCTTAAAAAAAACAATAACCACAATTCACTATTTATAAACACAAAAGTAAATGTGAAAATGAACAGTTATTGAAGTATACATTTTAAGCTTCCATATATCTGACAATGTCCTTTATTTTATCTGTTACTCAAAGTACTGGTACACCTGACATGATGCAGTTCAAATTTCAACTCAGTGAAGCATGCCCAACATTTATCATAATGGAATTAATCTAACTCTTCAGCTATCTTCTCTCTTAAATATTTTTGTACCACTATTGTTCCTACCTCAATCTGTTAAAGATCATCCTGCATTCCCATGTTCACTGCAGCACTGTTTATAATAGACACAATATGGAAAGAACCTAAATGCCCAAAAACAAATTAATGGATTATGAAGATGTGGTATATAATGGAAAGCTAGTCAGCAATCAAAAAAAGATAAATTCATGCCATCTGCAGCAACATGGAGTTCGAAAAGATAATGCTAAGTGAAATAAGTTAGAAGAAGAAAGATAAACACCATATTGTGTCACTAATAAGTGAGCTATAAAAAAAAAAAAAACAGCTAAGAACCAAAGAAAGACAACCTTAAAAGCTAATCCCTGGAAACTGACTATACTACTGAAGCATCCAAAGGGGGCGGAGGAGGGGTAGCAACCAAGAGGGAAGGAAGCACAATGGACTATAGTGGTAGATTATGGGTGATTTGGTGGAAGGCACCCTAGTCATGTACTGCATCGTGACAAGTGTACCAGTACTTTGAGTAATAGATATGGGAGTTGGGAGAGTTTTCCAAGCATCAAAACAATTTGAGCTTCATAAAGGAGACCTGGAAGTCAAAAATGTACAAGGCCATTTGCAGCAGAATTCTAATACCAGATAATGGTTTGGAGAGGGAAATTTGGGCACCCAGGAGACCAGCTTTAAAGTCATGTCAGTGATCCAGAGAAGAGCTGATGAGAGTCTGGTGATGGGGAGAGAAATAAGGAAGTAAATATGAAAGACTATACTGATACCTCATGGAGAGAATCCTAATCTTACCACAATTAAAAGAATTAACTATCATCTTTAAAAAATCATTTTTGAGTCTCCCACAACATCTAATATAGTACTTTATTCATAGTAGAGGTATGGTAAATGTCGAATTAAATTTTAACTCGAATGACACAATGTTGAATAAAATCAAATCAAATTTATCTAATAATGCCAAAGACCTACCAGAAGACTATTTACCTTGAAGCCTTGTAACTCTTATCTGTCCACATTTTTTTTATTTTAATCTTAATTATTACACAGGTATTTGGAAATTGTTTAAATTTTAAGAAAGATATTGTTAGTTGCCATAGGCATATTTACCTTATTTTCTTTAGTTAACTTTGCTTCATATTGGAAATCTATTTTTCTAATATCTAGATGAAAGAAAATTAGCTGTCTACTGAGGTGATTAATGTCTTAGATAAAAGACAAGTAAATGGCTGGATTGTAAAATTCCATTGCTGCACTCCACTTCTTCATTGAACATTTTAGGGAAATAAATGGAAATTAGGCCAAAAGACACCAATACTTTATCATAATTTTGGCATTTAATGAAAACATGTAAATAGGAAAGCAAGTCCATACTTTGAACTTTAGGATATTTTTGCAAAACTTATCAGAACTCTATCACCAAAAGCATTGATAAACAAAATTAGAACCAAAAATGCCAGTAATAAATCCCAAAACATAACTTTTAAAAATTGCCTTCTTAAGTCTCCAGATACAATATTTAAATGGTGCAGACTTAGTTCACTAAAATTTTTCATATATACTTTTGTTTTGTTTTTTTTGAGGCCACACTGGTTTACAATATTGTGTGATTTAGAGGTTTAAGAACATACATGTTTAAATAAATTTTTAATAAGAAGTTTCCCATAAGCTTAATTTAGCCTAGAAGTAACTAAATTGCATTTTTTTCATTTCCTTAAATAAGAAACTACAGTATTTATAGTATTTCTCCAAATGATTTCATTAGTACATTCTGTATCAGTCAGGGTTCTCTAGAGAAACAAAAGCAAAAATTACACGTACAGAGATACAGAGACTGAGAGATATTTGTTCTAAGAAATTAGCTTACATGAATGTGGAACTGGCAAATACCAATCTATAGGACAGGCTGGTCAGCTACAGATTTACAAGAGTTAAAGCTGTAATGTTGATTCTGAAATTTACAGAAACAACCAGCAGGCTGGAAACTCAAGCAGGATTTCTATGGTAAGTTGTTAAAAGGAATTCTTTCTTCTCCAAGAAACCTCTGATTTTGCTCTTAAACCAGCTGATGAGATGAGACCTACCACATTACAGAGAGTGATCCTTTATTCAAAGGCAATTGATTATAAATAAGTCACATTAGTAACTACCTTCACAGTCAGTGATACCTAGACTAGTATTTGACCAAATCACTGGAGACCATAGCCTAGCTAAACTAAGATATAAAATTAGCCATCTCAAACTCAGTCAGTAGAAATTTATTTATTTTTTTTTTAAGAGGCATGTTTTATTTATTTATTTGTTTGTTTGGTTGCTTTGTTTACACATGCACTGGGTACAGTCAGAAGCGCGGGAGGGGTGAGAGAATCACCAGAGCCAGTGGGGGAGCAGAACAGGCAGAAGGACCGAAGTACACTGCTGAGGAGCAGCGGGCGGCAGGAGAGGTCCGCGCCATGCGGGACCCTCCTCCGGTGGCCGGGGAGCAGCCGGGGGATCGAACCGGCGCTGCAGAGGCTGCGGGCAGCTTCGCAACCCAGCGCTCAACCGCTGCGCCACCGAGAAGGCCCAGTAGAAATTTATTGAGCACCTTCTAAAGACCCAGTACTTTCTAGACATACTCCTCTCCAAGAGACAATCACATTATCATAGGGAAGACAAACAAACCAACAATTACATGACAGTGTAAAAAGTGCTATGCTAAGGTGGTAACGAGGCTAGATTAAGGGCAACAAATTCAGCCAAAGTGATTTTGGAAGCCATTAGACCACAATTACCTTTTTCTAATAAGCTAGGTAGGAGAAAGAGGGAGAAATAAATTCATGTGCAATAGTGATCTGTGTGGAAGAAAAAAAAAAAAAAAAGATGCATTTGGTTTGTCTAAATCAAATGATGCATGTGCCACCAGGCAGAAAACTGAGCTGGATAAATGGTCAGAAGCTTTGTGGGTCTATCCATGGCATCTGAACCCTATCCTGAAGGCTTTCAGAAAGGGTCTAAAACGAGCTTATCAAATCAGCATACAAGAAAGATAACCTTAACTTCAGGACTAAAATAGGGATGGAGCCAGACTGGAAGAGCAGGACTGGGGAAGGACTTAACAGTCTAAAGAAGGGCAAAACAGCTGAGAAATTGTCAAGACCTGTAGCAGTGGGGTGAAAAGGAGCAAATAGATTAGAAGATTTTAGGAGATACAATAAATAAGATTTAGTGACCAATATGGGATGAGGGAGATAGCAGTATAATTGATAATTTCAGGTTTGAGGATTACATAAATATTATCATGATGGTGCCATATCATGTATTTTGGTTGAAGAGAAAGGTAGAATAAGGTGAAAGGAGAAAACAAAGTAAGAAATTCTTCAGCAGCTACTATTACATCTTTCTATATCAAGAGCAAAATAATAACAAAATTAAAATGTCAGGGTACCTTCAGTACTTAAGAATTTACTTGCAAGAGAAATTACTTTGCTAAAATTATTTTTGTAGCCTCAGAAAAGTATAAATAACATTCAAAAATTCTGAATGGATTAGGTTATAAATAAAGCAACAGTTAGCTTCCTGCCCAGAACTTGAAAACAAAATTTCTAAGTAAACTGTATATTGATAATTATACAATAAAACAACGCATAGTGAACACACCAGAAATATGCAGAACTTAAAGAAACAGATTGCTAACTGTATTAACAAATCTAAACAAGAATTAGAGCATAAATAAATTAGTGTTGCAGAAGTAAACATAGGTAGGGGCCATCAAAGCATTTCTCAAGAAGGACACCTAGTGAGGATGAACATCTGTTCTTTCTAGAATATATATTCCTACTAAGAGATAAGTGATTAAAGCTATTAAAATATGCAATTAAAATTCAAATTAAATTCCTTTTCCTTATTATAGACTTTACTAGATCAAATGCTTAAAATTTGACTTCTGAGTAGATACCTATTTTTAATCTATCCCATACCTATCTCTTCTTCTAACCAGAACACTACCTTCCCAAGCCCGTCCTCTTTTTCAGGGTACTATTCCTTCTCCATTCCAGCATCTTAACACAACACCCACCAAATTGTTAAAAACTTAAGCCTTAGCTATCTACAGTAGCTAAGACAGTCAAAACAA